>NC_041393.1:92157571-92191779 GCF_002162155.2 Triticum dicoccoides
TATATCATGTCTTCGCAGTAAACTGGCCAAACCATAAAATTACGATACATAATCGGGCCGTCATGCAATCACGATGTATGATCCGCATCATGGGCCCCGTCATCTTGGTCCCTTAAAAGGCCTTAATGTAAACTGACCCACTAGTAGATTCGGGCCTTTAATAGGCCGAGTAATCCGCCGACCCTCTTTTCACAAGAAAACTCAATGGGCTTTTAGGAGGATGAGAAGTAGGTTGGGCCTGAAACGTGCCGAATAGCTCATGAGCCGGCAGCAGCACGAAATGGACCCCGGCCCATGATTGTGCAAATCAAATCACGGTCTTTTAATGGGCCAAAATTGTCTTGATCCTTGTTTGGCCCAATCAGATTATCGGGTGCGAGCAGGCCGGATGCAAACCGAGCCGTAGTTAGGCCCAACTATATGACGGGCTTTTAACAGTCCGAAATTAATATCAGGCCAAAATGTTAAACGGGCCCTTAATAGGCTGAAACTAATATCAGGCCGAATTACTAAATGGGACTTTAGCAAGTGGGCCCAAAATCATAGCGTCCAGTTGACGGGCCGAATCTGATATGGGCCATAATTTAGCCCAAAGCCTCTGAAAGGGCCGGACTTGATCTGGGCCGTAATTTGGCCCAGAACGTGGTAGGCTTTTAACGGGTCGGATCTCATATGGGCCATTATTAGGCCCGGAACGTGCCAGGCCATTAATGGACCGGATCAATATGGGTCGGCATTTGGCCCAAAACATGGCAACCAGTTAATGGGCCGGTCTACTAGGGTCCTCAAAATCTTGTGGGCCTATAGCTAGGCCGGCCCATTAAGTTCGGCAAAATCTCGTGGGACTTTAGCTGGGCCGGCCCATTATGATCCACAAAAATCTTGTGGGCCTTTACTTGGGTCGGCCCATTATGGCCCGCAAAAATCTTTTGGGCATTTAACTGGGCCGGGCCATTATGGCCTGGAAAATATTGTGGGACTTTAGCTGGGCCAGCCCATTATGGTCCGCAATATCTCGTGGGCCTTTAGCTAGGCCAGCCCATTATGGTCAGCAAAATCTTGTGGGCCTTTAGTTGGGCCGACCCATTTAAACTTTATGGGCCACTTTTGGGCCGGTCCACGTGTCAACATATCATAGGCGCATCTCGCCCATTGGATGAGTGACACCTGTGCCAACGCGGAGCTGACACGTGTTTCCTCCAGCCAATGACGATTTTACACGTGGAAAATCCCCATTGGTCCGGGCTATTAACGTGTTATCGGATCCAAAATCGGACCCAATAGCTTAATGACGTTCCGTTACGATGGATGCCACGTGTTGGTCACCCTTGATGAAAGCACTTCTGTGACGCGCGATTTATCGTCATGGAAGTGGACACTTCCGTGACGATAATTTTGGTAATGTCATGGAACACTTCTATGACATCACAGGTATGACTATCTTGATTCTGTCATAAAATCGCCATGGATGTACATGCATGACAAAAAATGCGACCTACTGTGACAAACATGTATCATCACGGAAGTGTTTTTTTTTGTAGTGTGATTTCCCACAACAATGGAGTCAAGGTGTTTCAATGTCCCAACACCTAAAATGTGTGCACATATGTGTTGGACTGGTGATGCCGCGCATTCCTCACGTGTCATTCAACCTGTCGTTGAATCATATTTACTGGTTGAGGGGTCAATCTCCTCTGTTTTTGCTGAAACATTTGAGAACTTAATCTCATGCGACCAAAATTCTCCCCCTCTTGCTCTCATCTAGGGAGACGAGTGGTTTATTAGGTACCTCCACTAGTTCTGGTACTTGACCAAAGTGACACATTTGTCATCAATAAATATACTTGGCAGATTATTTGCAATATGCTGCAAATTTCTCATAACCTGAACCTGGAGTTCAGATTCTTAAGTACGTGGAAAAAATGTCTACGACATTTCTTATCCATTTTCTGGCATTCTCTATGGTACTCATCTCCCCCCTAATGCCAAAAAATGTTCTTATTGCAAAACCAATCAGCGTATGGGCTGAAAATAACTCCCTTGCTAGGGTTAAGGTATTCGGCAGATTAACGAAGATACCGTAGTTATTCCTCACATAGATCCCAACCATATGTGAAGGCCCATGATGTATGCTGGGGTGGTGATATTGGTATACAACCGAATTACTGCAGATGGGAAATACTTTACTTATTTCCACATACAAACTGCAAGGGATGCAATATCATTTGATCTTATTTAGATCAAATATGCGGAGTGTGAGACTGCATGTTACCATCAACAAAATGTTGGTAAGTCACAATTCTGCAACATTAACCAAACAATATTGAATCCCTTTCATAAGAGATCAAACCAAACCATTCTGGTTATGTACTATATACTGAATATAACCATTGAATGCTCGTGAATCAACTTCAACGACATTTGCATTCCAATGGAATTACCCCACGTTAGGATAATGTGCTCTAAATTCGTCAATTTGAGCAATTAATTCAGTAAACACATGGTTTTGTGTGGATGATACACATCTAAGACCATCTTCTAGATGCGTCTATTAACAGCATGAAGTACCAACATAACCCGAATAATGTTGAATAATCCAAATATATTCTTGAATGCAATCAAGAATATTGGCTGGCTCATTTCAAATATTAAGGTGAGAGCGCCTTTAAATTAATTTTCCAATGTCACATGCAGTGCACAAAAAAATCTCATGATTGTTGGAAATATTGCAACTTGTCAAGTTGTGGCCAACATAATTGTCAATAATTTCTCTAATAGTCCAACACCATGATGATAAAGGAGGAAAAATTATTATGTATGCAACAAGATTGAGTATGAACTGATTCATACACTCAATTATCTCAACTATCATGTCTGAGGGACAAGATGTTGCAATTTATACTATATGTATTAGTACAATTATAGGCTAATGATATTTAGGGATTACTAGGAGACTACACGAGATCTCCAAAATATTTTTGGAATATCATCCCACCAGCATATCATCAATGTAGAGGAGTCCATTCTCCTTCTACCATGCTAGAATATTTTCTGATTGTTTCCTTTTGAAGTAGAACCTCAAACTTATCCCATAAAAATAATTTGCCCGTAGTTCCATGTTGTTCCATGTTGCCTGTAGAAGAAAATACAAGGCGAAAAGAGGCAGTGATTACTAATTCGCCCACAAGGGAGACACGTTTCCCTATCGGAACCATGAGGCTCCTTTGAGAGAACCTCTGGTTTGTAAGTTGCTTGTAATAAAACTTGTGCCAAAATGGACGAAAAAATTCCTCGACATATATGTGCCATGTCGTGACACCATGCCAAGTTTTACGATTTTCGGGTGAGTTTTGGATTTACGGGGATTTAAAAACTGAGATTCTTCTCACGAAATGTTTTCAAATGGCACATGGTTCACTCACGAAAGTCATGTGCCTACCAAACCGTGGCCGATGCGCCCCTCCCACCTGCTGTGTGCGTGATCTGAGTCATGCGTTCTGATTGGCCAGAACCCAAACCCCACGGATTGTACGTCTGCACCATTGGATTCTCCCAGATCGAACGACAACCCTCAGCCCTTTCGACAGCACATGAAGTACATGGGTAAGAACTGTGCGCATGCATCATGCTAGCTCACACTTCCGTCTCTACTATGTTTTCTAAACAAGCTATCGTTTCCCACCACTCCTCTCATCAGTTTCACGCATCTTCTCCCATCGTTTTCCCGCTACCAGTGTTAGTGCTCATTGAAGGCTAGGCTGCGACACACCAGCCATGTAAATATTGCACACAGTTTCTAAAAGCACAAACATGTGTGATAGGAGGGAGTAGGTCCCATAGGGTGACCAGTGTGAAACGCCTTAAAGGCAAGGAGGCAATTGCTATCAGCAAGGGGTTACTTCCCATGCACTAGCCTAGTCGAATAGAACACAAAAGTTAAGCGTGCTCTGGCTGGAGTAGTCCAAGGATGGGTGACCCAGTGGGAAGTTGCATATCTCAAGCTTCATTTATCTCTATAATGACCGTGTCATGGAGATTATATAAACCTTGGGATCCTTGTTTTGCTAATTTATAGACTATGTTTTTATTGATTATTGTTTGCTCGAAAATAATTAAAGAATGATTGACTCTATAGTGATCTGTCATGGCGATTATATAAACCTTTTTCAGGTCGCATGCAGGGTATAGGGGGCAAGGTGTTCTGATCGAGCATGTCTCCCTTGTGTGGTTTATAGACGCTGCACATATCTGTGGGCTCCCCGAGGTATATATATTATCCTTAATCGACAATGAGGAGGACCCACAATCTATCCCTTTGACCCAACAATGACAAGGGTTTGACCATGATGGTTTCCTATTTATATGTGTGCCATGCTAGACCAAATGAAGTTTGAGCGCATGCGTGGGACGACCCCCCCCCCCCTCCTCGCCGCCTCGAAGTTGGGAAACCGACATCGTATGTATTGAACCAGGCTTGGACTCGGGTACGGTGTTCGGTTTGTAATGTAGTTAGTGGCCCATCTAAGATGTGCAGTCAGGATTTAAACACATCACACGCCACCATACCCATACATATTTTCGGGTCGCATGTAGTGTATATGGGGTCTTCTGATCAACCACGTCTCCCTTGTGCAGTTTTTTGTGATGACACGCATATCTGTGGTCTCCCCGAGTGTATATATATCATCCCTTTGACCGATAACTAGGGGTATGTGTTGGCCATGAATGGATTCCTCCTAGTTCATGTTAGGGCCGGTCACCGTAACACATCGTTCAACCAAAGCTCGAGCTCATGCGTTGTCAGGATCCCCCCCCCCCACATGCTTGGATTGCTTGGTTCGACCTACATCATACCCTGCGTATCTCGTCCTTAACTACCTTGCCTTCATGGTTGCTGTCTGTATCGAGAGGTAGGCACCACATCTAAATTGTACATTATTCTATATTGAAAACACACATCACCCCTTGCAACATACATCATTTTGGGCCGCATGCAAGAGGTGTTGGTTTTGTAGTCCCTCTTGTGCGATTTTTATGATGGTTCAATCTATTGGCCCGAGCGGTTTATCGACAACAACAGTTGTCGTTTGACCAAACGATAGATTCATTGGTCCGTCTTATGGTAGATCATGGTGACATGCATGTATGACCAAAGTATCATTACGTGCATCTGCCCCACTCACATGAAGTGGGAGGTGGTGGACCAAGCATCCTAGCTAGCTACAACGTTATATCATTATAGATATATCCAAGGGTGCTTTCAGGTTTGCGAGGCAGGTGCCACCAAAGTTGTGCATTGTGTATTTAAAGTTTTAAACATCACACCCAATATTCCTACATATATTTTCCCACTTCTAGGTGGTTCTTGACTTCTGGCCCCTGCCATCAATCTTCGACGACGCGCCCAACCATGGGTCCGCGCGGTCAAAGTTGTGCATTGGAATTTTGAACATCATAGACCAACCTTTTCATTCGTATATATTTGGGCCACAAGCTGGTGTGGCTGTCTTCTGAACCTCTCTAACATTTTTTTGCTGCAAAGACTCTGATGACGCTCAACGGACATGGGTATAATGTCTTAACCCTGTGTGATGCAAGTGCACTGTGAGTCATGACGACTGCACAAGCGTGAGCAAAGGTGGAGGTACTAGCTCAACCATGTGTGATGCAAGTGCGTTGTAAAATCACATGACTGCACAAGCGCGAGCAAAGGGTGGAGGTACTGGCTTAACCGTGTGCGATGCAAGTGCGCTGTAAAATCACCACCTGCGCAAGCTAAAGGCGGGTAAGTTTATTTAGAAATTATGACAAACAGTGTGTAATAGACCAGCTAGCTAGAAATATAAAAACAAACTACCTTCCTTGAGCATTGCAAAAATCGGCGGTTCCGCCACTTTTCCTTATTATCATACACACATATTCTTATTGGACTATGCACGATCTTGGGCACTCCCGCCCCGCCTCAATTCTTTTACCCAGATTTTAGTAGCCGACGTACTTCAACCGTCGTCCACACTTCTCCAGCACCGACCTTATAGTAAAATTGCAGTAGCCAAAGCATTTGAACCGTCGCCCTCCCTCGTCCACCACCATCTCCACCCAGCATTACTAAAATTTTCAGTAGCCGCAACGTATCCTCAAACACCACCACCTCCCCTCCATAGTCCCCCACCTGGCCCCCTCCCCCCTTGAACCCTAGCTCGCCGCCGCCGGCGCCGCCGCCAACCCCTGCCGGTCTCCACATCCCTTGCTCCAGAATGTCGCAGTCTAAGCTCGACCACGTATCCCGGGGAGCCCGATGAGCGTTCGACCAAGAAGAGGTTTATCATGGCCTCTCCGACGGACATTGGCAAGGTGTCCGCCATTCGCCCCGACCTGTCGATCCCGAAGCAACACGTCGCCGTGGAAGCCGGCGAAGACGTTGACTGGGTTGCCATGCTGAAGGCATCATGTCAGCGAGCTAGCGTATTACTGTATCTCGGGAAAGCTGGCTACGATATCAAGCTCGTCGATACCGACGGCTTCACGCAGGCCATGTCACATGTTAAGTGGTCCATCCCCAACCCTTCTGGTTCAACTGCCGTCGATCTCTTCGACGGCCCTGCTGCTGATCTCCTCCGCCAAGAGGTCAAGGATTTGCGATCCTTATACGCCATCGAGCTCATTTTGTCATTTCTGAAGGACATGTTCTACGGTGGTAGTTTGGGATCCTCAATTGCCAAGTCAGATCTCATCGACCGCGACCAAAACCGCAAGGAGGCACTAGTACAACGAGGTGTTATACAAACCGTTTTTAACACCTTTCCACGACGGCATTTAGACCCGTTGCCTAGTGAGTGACTTTGATAGGGGGGTCCTTCCCACACAACCCAGAAACCATTGAGGATATGCCCTCCTGGCACACGCTCGACAAAATGAGGTCATGTGTGACCGGCGAGCGATCAAATACGGTTATACGTACAGTAGTGCTAAAAGAAACTCAATTATACAGGCAAAATCATTTCCGATCGTAAGTTCATCCCACACAGTCAATCCCGCTAAATGTTTCCATTCTTATATACATCCCACACAGTCGCTCCAAGGAAAACGTTTCTGTTCGTCGGTACATCACACACAATTTTCCCCATTAAAATGTTTGTGATAGTGTTTCCATTACACACGGTATTAATAATTTTATCGTTTGCGTTATTGAATGCATCACACATGGTGCGTAGAAGAAACTGTGTGGCAAAGGCTGTCCATCACACACAGTCTTTATGTGGTAAACGTTTGCGCCAGGTGGCCTAACACAAACAGTTTTCAAGAGGATGTCGTGTGTGATTGTTCATTAATCCAACACGGTTCATTCCTAGGAACTGTGTGTGTTGCCTGAGGTCAACGCCCATGGTGTTTTCTCAATAACCGTTTGCAATAGAAAAACCCAAATAGCAGGCTAATTATTCTATTATTAATAATCCATTTATTGATCTAATTGACATTTCATATTAAACACACAATATATTTCATTTTCATAATTGAAATACATCAAAGTACAACATCATATAGCTTCAGCACTCAGCTACCCCATTACACAACTGCACCAGCACCAAGTTTCACATGCAACATCTATAACCTTTTGAAATTAGCATCATAGACGATACATAGACAGATGTATCTCCTCTGGAAAACTGCTAAAGCAGCAGGCGAATATTGAGCCTTCATTGATGTTGAAGGTCTTTGCAACTTTAGGCCAGTGCCTGTGGATGATTGACTGTCCATCCTTCGTCCTCTTCAGGAACACTTCAATATTGAACTATGGGTGTTGTATGAATACCTTCCTCGCCTCCTGGCCATACAGGTGGTTTTAGAGGTAATCATCAGTTAACTACTTTGGGAAGGCCTGAAAACAAGGATGTGCATAAATATCTTCTCTATATCGGAAATGGGGCAAAGGAATTAAAAGGCAAGGTATAATAGTTAGCACCATCCTGTAGTGAACTGATGTCTTCTTCATTATGTAGACAAAGATCTTGTTGTTTTTTGTCGCTAATTTCTTTATCCTAACAACCTTTCTGGGTTTCTTGACTTGACTGATATTCATGGGTAACTCATTTTCCCAAATACAAAAAGGGTCAAACAGTGGGTCAAAACCTCTGACAACGGGACCTACATGTGCAAGACCAAATTGTTTAAAACCTAAGTATTAGAATGGTTCCTGAATTGCACAATAATGTGCTATTAGACAAAGGACCATGCATGTGCAAACCTCGATTGTAAACCTCAGTGCTTCCCATTGTTTCCCTGCAACACATATAAGGTAGTTAGTGATCAGGTTAAGTGAGGGTTCGCATGCTATTAGTAGAATATGTTGATGAAAAATAAGCACATTGCATATTCATCAGATTAATTCAAGCCACATGGAAAACTCATTTATCCAAACCAAGCATGATTAAGAACTAGGAAATATAGCAATTGTATATGTTTCCCATGTATTAAGTGCAGCCAAATTCGATTATTCCTCACAAGCATAACAATACAAAATTCTACCCACGACAATTGGACATTGCATTGCAGAATGGAACCAAGCAGTTAACTAAACACCACAACAAATGAACCAAACATTAACTGAGCACCACATTGCACAATATAACATACTCCTAATAGAAGATCAGACAGTTAACCAAACCAAGCATGCTTAACAACTTGGAAATATAGCAATTGTACTTGTTTCTTATGTATTTAGTACAGCCAAATTCGATTTATTTCTCACATGGTATACAATAACATTATGCACCCACAACAATTGAACATCGCATTGCAGAATGAAACCAAATAGTTAACTAAACAGCACAACAAATGAACCAAACATTAACTAAGCACCACATTGCACAATGTATAACATACTAGAAGATCAACTGCTAACCAAACCAAGCATGCTTGACAAGTTGGAAATATAGAAATTGTATTTGTTTCTCATGTATTTTGTAAAGAAAAAATTGATTTATTTCTCACATGGAAGACAATACAAAATTGCACCCTGAAGAATTGAACATCACATTTGCAGAAATGAACCAAACAGTTAACTGAATATGACAACTAATTAACCAAACAGTTAATAAGTGAGCACCACATTGCACGACATATAGAACATATACACTAGAGAAACAGATTGCATGGTAAAAGTAGATAGCACAATTCACTAGAATTTGTTAAGGAAAAGCAGTAGCTAGCAAACTGAACATGGGTCCTTATAGTGAGATAATAAGACAAGCTACTCCTCATTGTCGGAGATATCGATGATGATTGTCTCCTTGCACATGGAAGAGGACGAGGCCTTCGCATTGTGGGTGCCCTCGTCGTAGTGGTGAGTTGCCTGAGCCGCTCCGGGCACAAACCTGCTGGCTCTCGAGTTGAGGTAAGAAAGTGCATGCTGAGAAAACACCTCGTCATCTTCGTCGAAGACACCGAGGGTGGCCTCGAGAAAACGCCACGAACTTTCGTTTAAAGCAGCCAACCGCGTTGCAGCGTCGGTGCGCAAGACGTCGACGATGGCCTCGACGGTGAAGTGCTCCTCCAATATCTATGGGTCAGCACGAATGGCAGCTCCGACCTCATCCGCGCGTGTGGCCGTGATTTGCTTCTCCGGTACCAAATGCTCCTAGAGCTCCTGCCTATACTGCATGCACCATGGCATAGGGTGGCACTTATTTGGTGGGAGGGTCGGTTATTTGGGTGGAAGGTGTCGCGCGGGCGATCGGGGCATGTGGGATGTGGAAGGAGGAGAAGGATGGGGGTCGGTGTGGATTACCTGGCTGGATAGACGAGGCCGAGCAGCGTGAAGGAAGGTCGCCAGCGAGTGGGTGGCGCTGCAAGCAAGAAGTGAAGGTTTCAACTTCGAAAGGAAGGCGGAAATAGGGGGAATGTGGCTTTTGGTAAGGGGGAGGAGGCGGGGAGGTAGATATTTCCACGAAAGCCAAAACTTTTAAATTGGTTCAGCGAAAAAACTGGCACACAAAGTGTCATCAGACACGGTCCCTTATTCACAACTGTGTACGATATGTGAACATCACAAAGGATTCAGATAGCTTAACTCGTGTGTGATGAGTTTGAACGTAAAAAATTTTGGTTCCAATTTCCCTGGTTACAGTGCTCATCCACGTCATTGCATAATTTGGGTACACAAAGGAGACTATAGCTCACCCACACTTCTTAATCGAGCAAGTTCAGCAATTAAACAGAGCTAGCTGACCTAAACATTACCCTAACAAATTAATGACCGACACTCTTAATTAAACAAAACAAAGAGTATAACTACGGCTGGTGCTCATCGATATTCGTTGCCTCCTCCATGTCCAGCTCGCGCCCAACGGTCTCCTGGGGAAGGGGCACCATGGCATCCATCGCACCATACTCGGCAAGCATCTCGCCATCCGTGTCCACCATCTCTTTGGAAAAGGCCGCCACGAGCTCGGCGTGGGCGGCCGCGATCTTGGCTTGGGCGGGCTTTGTCGTGGCAAGGTATGCCGCGTAGGAACGGACTGCTGCTCGAACACTCTCGGCGATTGACAAGTCTTTGGCCGTGGGTTGCCGACCATTGTCGGAGAAGCTTCATTTGATTTGTGTGGTGACCGCCATGAGCTGGGCGTGGGTGGCCTCGACATGGTCGTGGGAAGCCTCCAACAGGGCTTAGGCCGCTGCTGCAGAACAGACATCTGTTGTGCCGCTCTCGCCAGTTGCTATCCTCAAGGAAGATGTTGCTGCTACCACCTGAGAAGCAACAACGGCCGTTTGGGCTGCCTTGGCCGCCCGGTTGCAGATTGCGGTCGTGCTCATGAAGCTTGTCAGCACGCGCCTGGCGGCTGCGACTACGCTCTCGCCGGAGTGGCGGGCCACCGAACTTGCCCTCACGAAGCGGATCCACATCCCCATCTTTCACCGGCGATGATTGAACAGTGAAATGATATTTGGGGAGCGAGCTAGTGTGCTTGACACGCCGGCGGTGGACTGTAGCCGACACACCTTCTCACATAAGCCGTACGCGTACTATACACCGACGGTGCTCTAGGATATTTTGTACTGCATCTCACACGGTTGGTGATAATAAAATGTGTGCGGTCTACTTGATTTTTCTTCTTGATTTGAATTACATAATGGGGTCACAGCTGCAAAGGATGGTGTTTGAATTGCTATAACTTTTATCTGTAGTGAACATACAACTATAGGTGTTTCATCAAAAAAAATGGAATTATTCAGGGTTCATTTGAACATTTTTATACAGTAACTTGGTTTTCTAGGCATTTTAGGTGCACAATTTAAAATTATACTACATGCACATGCTCTGGTGCACCAAAAGGGGTTGTAAAATGATATATGTGTCCATGGGTTGATGCTTATGTCCCATTCAAGAAATGGGGATGAATTTCAAACAACACGACACCGTGGCTCTCCGGCAAACATTGACGTGCTTGCTTTTGTAATTCTAGTAAATACAAAACTCGTATGAAATTCATGAACCTTGGCATGCTATCACGGGTCAGCATCAACATGCTAGGGTAAAAAAATATTATCCCATTTGGGGCAGGTTATGGTATAAGCTTCTCGCAAAGCAAAGCTTCTCTCATAACAAGCCTGATGGTTTCGGTAGGGAACGTGCCACCTCGGGGAACGAAATGATATTTGTTGCCTCTTCTTACTTTGAAAAAATTTCTCATGTCAAGTAGAACAACAGGAGTGTTTTGCAATTTTTTGGGATTTTTCGGGGTTCGCTTGGACATTTTTATACATTAACTGAGTTTTCTATGCATTCATGTGCATAATTCAAATTTGAACTACATGCACATGCTCCAGTGCATATAAACGGGTCGAAAAATCAAATGTGCGTCCTTGGTTGCAACCTTAGGTCCCATGCAAGAAATGGGAATGAATGGCAAACACCTTTGCCACCATCGCTCGGCCGCTAACATTGAGATGCATGGTTTTAAAATTCTAGTAAATCGAAAACTCGTCTGAAATTCATGGAACTTGACATGCTATCATGGAATGGCATCAACATGCAGTGGTAAAAATATTGTCCCATTTGGGGCAGGTTGGGGTATAAGCTTCTCACAAACCAGAGCTTCTCGCAACAAGCCCCATGGTTACGATAGGGAATGTTTCACCTTTCTAGACGAAACAATATCCATTGCCTCTTCTTGATTTCAATTTTTTCTCTAGTGTCAACATAGAACAACAGGATTGTTGTGTTAAATTTTGGAGTTTTTCAGGGTTTGTTTGGACATTTTTATGCATTAATTGAGTTTTCAATGCATTTATGTGCATAGTTCAAATTTGAACTACATGCACATGCTCTAATGCATATAAATTGGTTGAAAATTCAAATATGGGTCCTTGGTTTCATGCTTAGGTCCCATGCAAGAAACATGAATGAATGTCAAACACCCTGCCACCGTCACTCGGACGCAAACATTGAGATACCTGGTTTTCAAATTCTAGTAAATCCAAAACTCGTCTGAAATTCATAAAACATGGCATGCTATCATGGGGCAGCATCAACATGTCGTGGTAAAAATTTTGTCCCATTTGGGGCAGGTTTGGGTATAAGCTTCTCACAAACCAGATCTTGTCACAACGAGCCTGATGGTTTCGGTAGGGAACGTTTCACCTTTCTGGACGAAATGATATCCAGTTCCTCTTCTTGATTTCAAATTTTTCTATAGTGTCAACATAGAACAACAGGAGTGTTGTGTTAAATTTTGGAATTTTTGGGGTTCGTTTGGACAATTTTATGCATCAATTATGTTTTCAATGCATTTATGTGCATAATTCAAATTTGAGCTACATGCACATGCTCCAGTGCATATAAATTGGTTGAAAAATCAAATATGTGTCCTTGGGTGCATGCTTAGGTCCCATGCAAGAAATGTGAATGAATTTCAAACACCAGGGCACTGTTGATTGCCGGCAAAATGTTGAGATACTTTGTTTTTAAATTCTAGTAAATCCAAAACTCGGCTGAAATTCATAAAACTTGGCATGCTATCATGGAATGGCACCCGACATGCTGTGGTATTTTTCATGTCCATTTTGAGAGAAGGCGCACTTGAATAACAGTCAACAAAGGCATTTTGAAACAAATAGCTACCACTCTAACATCACAAATGTTTTAGATAGAACACCCGTATGTAAACTAACAGCTTCCCCAGTAAGCCAAGGGAAAATGTGTCGAGCAGGATTTGTGCAGATCTTCATCACAAACGTTTTAGAATATAACACATGTATGCAAAGTGAGAGCAATGGTCTTCCGCAGTAAGCCAAGGGATAATTTACTGCGCAGGATTTGTACATCTCTTCAACGCAAACGGTTTAGATTGAATAAGGTATGCAAAGCGAGACTTCGGCGCTAAGCCAAGAGAAAATTTGGCAAGCAGAATTTGTACCTCCCTTCAACGCAAACGGTTTTTTCGGATGATGTCAGGACCCCGACTCGATGTCACATCGATCTAGCTCGTAACACCTCATATCACTTTGCGGCCTCGCGCACGGTATACCCACGGGTGTCACCTTACCTTTGCCCGGGACCGTTTGCGCCTTTTGGCTCACGTATATGATAGTGTCGCTAGCATCCATATGATAAGGAGCCCGGGCTGACATGACTAGTCGTAAACCCAAAGTGGCACAGACTTACAGGGACAGGCATCCATGACCCAGCTTCGAACGTGTCGGTCATCAGCAAGTGGGTCCGGGCTGTAGCACTGGGCTAGCAGGACTCCGGTAAACCGGGCTGTAGCGGGCTAACAGGACTCCGGTACTCAATGCGTGACATTTCCCCGAAGGGACAGACACCGGAACGAAGAAGGACACATGCCGACCAGCCTAAGTGTTCCAGAGCAGTAGCAAGCTACCATGGCTCAGCGGTAACACTAGGAGACATTTCCCGGTAAGAGAGGCTACTAAAGATAAACAACTAGATAGTCAGATCCCACACATACCAAGCATTTCAATCATACACACAATATGCCCGATATGTGCAAACACAACAAGGCATCACAACATGACTCTATGACACAAGCACTTTATTTAAGGCTCAGAGAGCCATACATAATATACACAAAGGTACGGGTCACACGACCCAGCATTCAAGTCATACAGTCATACAAACCAGCAGGGAAGTAACTTGTCTGAGTACAGACAACTAGAAAGATAAAAGAGGCTTGGAAAGCCTAGCTATACTACGTGGTCCTTCACAAGCTCAGGATCACCACCTGGGCCTTAGCCTACTCATTGATGTCAACGTCTACGTAGAACCCATCAGAAGGGGTTGCAGCGTCTTCTGTAAAAATGTAAATTATAGCAACATGAGTACAAAGGTACTCAGCAAGACTTACATCAGATCCTACATACATGCATATTATCAAGAAGGGTTGGTGTAGTTATTGCAGCAAGCCAGCTTTGACTCTTGGCTAGGCTAACCTACGAGACTCCAATTTGAAACGGTTTTGCGTACACGAGTCCACTACTCACCACTTCAATACACTACCGAGGATCCACCTCCGTCTTCCTACGGAAGAGCCATCCTCGGCACTCACACTTATCTTGAGGCTTTTAGCAGTTTCCATTTACTTGTCTATGAACTGTATAGGCAACCAAGTAGTCCTTTACCGCGGACGCGGCTATTCGAATAGATCATGATAACCCTGCAGGGGTGTACTTCTTCATACATGTTTCCACCACTTAGCGTCTGCACACGACATGTGCTCGGCAGACTTCAAGCGAAAGCCGACGTGGGTGTAGACCACGACCTACCTAAACACCTAAGTCTCTAGTCCAGGTTTATCGCCTATCCAGGTTCCATCCGCAGGGAGTCCGGCCGAGGTTTCCCATACGGCCCCGAACGATGTGAACAGGGTTCCGGAGATACCTAACGGGTATTCGGTACACCGTGCCACGTACCTACCGCATCACAGCCCACCCCTACGGTCAGCGCTGTCCACGGCCTCCAGTAGGCTACAAACACCAGAAACTACGTGCAACTCCTGGACAAAGAGCTAGGGTGAATAAGAAGTCGAGCGGGGTCATATTTCAGGGCCCAATGCATGGTAGTAGCTGTATCTTAAATCACACATACAGATCTCAGTGCTTAAGGTCGGCTTCAATGAAACAACCCACCATGTACTCCTACATGGCCTCTCATCGATACCTTTACCAAAACGTGTTCACCACACCACTCTCATTACCGACACAATCATTTCACTCTAGCCATCACCCAGATGAACCAGACCTGACACGACTCTAAGCATAGCAGGCATAGCAAGGTAGGAACAACACATACATATGGCTCAATCAACTCCTACACATGCTAGTGGGTTTCATCTAGTTACTGTGGCAATGACAGGTCATGCAGAGGAAATGGGTTCAACTACCGTAGCACACAGCAGTTTTGAAACGCGTTGTCTTAATGCAGTAAAAGAGAGCAGGAGCGAGAACATGGGATTGTATCGATATGATCAAATGGTTGGTTGCTTGCCTGATGGTTTGATGCACTGATACGGTTCTTCGTTAGGGTAATCACGGTACTCCTCGGGGGCAGATCCTGCCGCAAAGAACACCGATACACAACCATCACCAAACAATGTGCAACAATATGATGCATGCATGAAACATAGCAATATGAGTGTGTTGGGCTAATGCAACTAAGACCAGAAGGGTTTGAACCAATTTGAATCAAAGATTCAAATTTCAAACTCAAACATGGCCCTTTAAAGTGTTTTTCCTTGTTCTGCATTAAACATCAAGTTAACTTGTTTAATCATGCATGAAAATAGTACAGATGGATAGATTGGATTTTTCTGATCATTTTTCATATATAATTTGTCTGATTTGGAGTTACGGAATAAAAGTTATGAATTTTTAAAGTTTAAACTATATTCTGGAATTTCCTATATTAGATTAATTCCAGAAAATCAATTATTGCGTCAGCCTGACGTCAGTGTGACGTCAGCAGGTCAACGGAACACGTCCGGGTCAAACCTGACAGTGGGTCCCGCGTGTCAGTGTGATTAGATTAATTAAAGTTTAAATAAAACTAAACCTGTTTAATTAACAGGGCTGGGTCCCGCGTGTCATTGACTCAGGGGAGTCAACCAGGGCCCACCCGTGGTCAAACCCGGGTTGGCTGCACCGGCGTTTAGCCGTCGGCGAGCCCGACGCGGCGGCGGAAGTGGTTTTGGCCGTTTCGGCCACCAAATGGGTCGCGGAGACCACCGGAGTGGAGCTGAGGACGAGCCGCAGCTCTTGGTGGAGTCCGTTGGGGTCGGGGTGGCCGGGGTTGGCGCCGGCGACGACTTTGGCGGCCACCGGGGTTCGGCCGAAGACGAACTTGACGCTAGAGGGGTCGGTGAGGCTCGGGGAGTGGCTAGCTAGGTGCTAAGTGACACGGTGAGTATGATGGACACCAGTTTGTGGCCGGAGGGTGACCGGGAGCACGTCGGCGACGAGCTCCACGGCGGTGGGTGCGGTTGAGCTCTGGGAGGTTGCTACACGGCTCGGGAGCAAGAACGGAAGGGAGGGGAAGATGGCTAAGCTCACAGTGAGTGCGACGAGGCCCTTGGTGTGGCCGGAGATGAACCGGAGCGACGACGGCGTTGAAGGGGATCTTCGGCGACGGCGGTTCGGGCAAGGTCGTTGCGGTGGACTCGGGCGTTGCGAGCGCTCGGGGCTCGGCTTCTCGATGAAGTGGACAGC
This sequence comes from Triticum dicoccoides, assembly GCF_002162155.2. Classification (NCBI taxonomy): domain Eukaryota; kingdom Viridiplantae; phylum Streptophyta; class Magnoliopsida; order Poales; family Poaceae; genus Triticum; species Triticum dicoccoides. The sequence continues at coordinate 92,174,291 of NC_041393.1, forward strand.
GGCGGAGCTCCTGGACACGATGAGAGGACGCACGGGTGGCGGGGAGCACGGCTACGACGAAGGCACATCGATGGTGGCGTCGGCCATGGCGGGGGAGCGCGAGGGGGAGGAGCTGGAGAGGAGAGGGGGTGTCTGGGGGGTTCGGGGGAGCGAGGGAGGCCGGTCCACGACGTCACCAGGCGAGGGGAGCGGCGAGGCGGCGAGCAGGTGCGTGGCGCGCGCTGCGGTCGCCGTCGGGCACCTGCCTGCCTGCCTGGCCGGCAAGTAGCTCGCTGGAGCGGCGCTGGGCTGGGCCGGCAGGTGGGCCGGGTGCTGGGCGCCAGGTAAGATTTTTCCATTTCTTTCTGTTTTCTGTTTTTTTAATACTTCTGCAACTTTGTTGAATTAAATAAAATACTTAGGCTACTCCTAAAATCACCAAACTACTCCTGGTCCATAGTTGGATTATTTCCAACATGAAACATTTTAGTTTGGAGATATTTGAGCATTTAAATATTTCATATAATTTTAAATGCCCAAATTCAAATATTTATGATTTAATTCAAAAACCCTAAGATGGCCTAGGAAAATGTGCATCACTTTTGGCAGAGGTTCTGAACCAAGACAAAAATGATGGGCATTTTAGAAGGGCATTTCAGGTTCATTGAAAAAGTTTTTAGTAAACCCTAGTTGGTTTCAAAGGGGACTGGGGGTTCTGTCATCCCCATTTCAGGTTTCTGGTGAAAGAATAAACATGATGCAACACTCTAATGCATGACTAGCTAGGGTGTGACAACTCACCCCCACTCAAAAGAATCTCGTCCCGAGATTTGGGTTCCTCCGGGAAGAAGGCGGGATACTCGAGTCGAAGACGATCCTCCCTTTCCCAAGTTGCTTCATCCTCAGAATGGTGCGACCATTGAACTTTGAGAAACTTGATATTATGGCGTCGAGTGGTACGCTCGGCCTGATCGAGGATACGAATGGGGTACACTCGATATGTAAGATTATCTTGGAGATCAAGCGTTTCGTAGTCCACTCCACGGATAGGATCCGAGAAGCAACGCCTGAGTTGAGAAACGTGGAAGACATCGTGGACTCTGGAGAGGTGCGGAGGTAGTTCCAATTGGTAGGCAACTTCTTCTCGTTTGGCGAGAATGCGAAAAGGTCCAATGTAACGAGGAGCCAATTTGCCTTTGATACCGAAACGATGGGTTCCCTTCAGAGGGGTAACCCAAAGGTAAGCCTTCTCGTCAATCTCGAAAGTCATAGCCTTATGTTTTCGGTCATATTGACTCTTCTGACGGGATTGGGCGGTTTTCAACTTTTCACGAACGATGCGAACTTGCTCTTCTGCTTCCTGAATCATATCCGGGCCAAAGAATTGTCTTTCCCCGGTCTCTAACCAGTTAAGGGGTGTTCGACACCGTCGTCCATAGAGAACCTCAAAAGGGGCTTTACCCAAGCTAGATTGATAGCTGTTGTTGTAAGCGAATTCGGCAAATGGAAGGCACTTCTCCCAATCCATTCCGAATGAGATAACAGAGGCTCGAAGCATGTCTTCTAGGATCTGGTTGACGCGTTCTACTTGACCACTCGATTGAGGGTGAAAAGCGGTGCTAAAGGAAAGGCGGGTTCCCATAGCGTTTTGGAAACTTTCCCAAAATCGAGAGGTGAAAAGACTTCCTCGATCCGAGTTAATTTCCAAAGGAACACCATGGAGAGACACTATTCGGGAGATGTATAAGTCTGCCAGCTGACTAGCGGTTATACTCTCATGAACAGGTAAGAAATGGGCCACTTTGGAAAGACTATCGACAACGACAAAGATAGCATTATTCCCTCTCTTGGTCCTGGGAAAACCGGTAATGAAATCCATACCAATTTTATCCCATTTCCATTCAGGAATAGCTAGGGGTTGCAGGGTGCCAGCAGGCCGTTGATGCTCTGCTTTTACACGACGACAGACGTCGCAATTAGCAATATACTGAGCAATTTCTCTCTTCATCCTAGTCCACCAAAACCTCTGGCGTAGGTCCTGATACATCTTAGTACTACCGGGATGAATGGTGAGAGGAGATTCATGAGCCTCCTTAAGGATCAACTGCCGTAGATGCTGGTTCTTGGGAACCACTAAGCGGTTCCCAAAGTACACAACACCATGATCATTTGTGGAGAAACAACTAGCACCTCCGCTAGCAATGTTCTCCTTGATCTTAGCTATTCCCTTATCTCGCTTCTGGGCAGCGATGATTTGATCCGTAAGAGTAGGTTTCGCCACCAAGGTGGAAAGAAATCCTTGAGGAACAATGTGAAGGTTAAGCTTCCGAAATTCCTCATGGAGAAGCGGTTGACTTTGTTGTAACATCAGGTTGTTACAATAAGATTTACGACTTAGCGCATCAGCCATGACGTTGGCTTTCCCTGGGGTGTAAGTTATTCCTAAGTCGAAATCTGTGATCAACTCAACCCAACGTCTTTGCCTAAGATTCAAATCCGGTTGGGTGAAAATGTACTTCAGACTTTGGTGATCAGTGAATATTTCGCAACGGTTACCGAGGAGGTAATGTCGCCAGGTCTTAAGTGCATAGACTACGGCTGCAAGCTCTAGATCATGAGTAGGATAATTCTCCTCATGTGGGTGCAATTGCCGTGAAGCGTAAGCAATTACGTGTCGATCTTGCATGATGATGCAACCTAGTCCTTGTCGCGAGGCGTCGCAGTAGATAACAAAGTCCTTAGAGAAGTCTGGCGGTACCAGAACGGGAGCAGAAGTCAGGCGTCTTTTCAGTTCCTGAAAGCTGTGCTCACATTGTGGAGTCCATTCAAACTTTTTATCTTTCTTGAGGAGTTCGGTTAGAGGTTTAGCAACTTTGGAGAAATTTTCGACAAAGCGACGGCAATAGCTCGCTAAGCCCAGAAAACTCCGAACTTGCTTGACCGATTCAGGTGGAGTCCAATTAAGGACGGCTTGAACTCGCTCAGGGTTAACAGCAATACCTTTACCAGATATTACATGACCCAGATAGGTCACTTCTGACAACCAAAATTCACATTTGGAAAACTTGGCATAAAGGCGGTGCTCTCGAAGTTTCTTCAACACTAGCCTTAGATGTTCGGCATGTTCTTCCTCGTTCTTGGAGTAGATGAGTATATCATCAAGGTAAACCACGACGAATTTATCCAAATACTCCATGAAGATTGAGTTCATTAACCGAGAAAAGGTGGCTGGAGCGTTGGTTAAACCAAAGGACATGACGGTGTACTCGTATTGGCCATAACGAGTAACAAAGGCCATTTTAGGAATGTCCCCGTTTCTGATTTTGATTTGATGGTAGCCCAACCTCAAATCCATCTTGGAGAAGACTGAGGATCCAGCGAGCTGATCATACAGGTCGTTGATCCTGGGGAGCGGATATTTGTTCTTGATTGTGACCAAATTAACAGGTCGGTAATCTACAACCATCCGGTCCATACCATCCTTCTTCTTGACGAAGAGGACGGGGCAAGCCCACGGAGATGAACTAGGTCGGATGAAACCCTTTTTCAAGGACTCATCGAGTTGTTTCTTAAGCTCGGCTAGTTCTAGTGGTGCCATCTTATAGGGTCTTCTAGCAATCGGAACGGTTCCTGGAATGAGGTCTATTACGAACTCAACATCCCTGTCAGGTGGAACACCTGGCAATTCCTCTGGGAAAACATCCGGAAAGTCACGGACTGCCGGGACGTCCTCAAGGTCTGGCAAAGGGCTGGCGTTAAGAGAATATAACTGTCGCTTGGCTAATCGGGTCAAGACATTGACTATCTTCCCCGAAGGATGGGTAAGTTGAACAGTCCTAGAGAAGCAATCAATTTGGGCATGATGAACTGACATCCAGTCCATACCCAGAATGATATTAATATCTGAAGATTTAAGGGCTATCAAAGATGCGAGGAAAACAAGTCTGTCGACTTGGATTTCATTCCCATGGCTTACTCTAGAAGTTTGCCATTTGGATCCCGGAGTTTGAATTACCATAGAGGTTGGCATGTCACCGAATGCGATGTTATGCAAACGAGCATAATTTTCGGATATAAAAGAATGAGAGGCTCCTGTATCGAAAAGAACAGATGCCGGGGGGCAATTAACAAGGAGCGTACCAAGAACGACGTTGGGATCCTCTTGAGCTTCCTCGGCAGAGATACAGTTGACATGGCCACGTGTAGCGGTGGCCGGCTTGGCGTGGAACACTTTCCCTGTCGGCTTGCCACGGCCAACAGCTTTAGCAGATTGGTTGGGGTTGGTCTGGGGACACTCGCGCATATAGTGGCCAGATTCCCCACACTTAAAGCAAGTCACAGAACTGGTACGTGGAGGAGCATTGTTGGTTGGACCACCATAGGGCTTGGCTGGTGCAGACTGTTGAACGGGGCGAGGCGCCTGGAAGGATGGCCTCGGTGTGAACCTGGGTGGCAGGGCGGTGTTGGGCACCCACATGCGGCGCTTCTGAGGACCAGCACCGGATGAGGAACCCATGTCACGGCCATGCTTGCGTGTTGCGTCATAATCAGTCTGACCAGTTTCAGCACTGATGGCCTTGTTAACAAGTTTCTGAAAAGATGTGCACTCATGCAGACGGAGGTCGCGGCGAAGCTCGGGACTAAGCCCCTTACGGAACCTTGCTTGCTTCTTGGCATCGGTAGAAACTTCCTCAGTTGCATATCGTGCGAAGTTACCGAACTCCCTGCTGTAAGCATCCACAGAGAGTCGGCCCTGAGTGAAACTGCAAAATTCCTCACGTTTACGGTCCATGAGACCCTCCGGAATGTGATGTTCACGGAAAACCTCGCTGAATTCAGCCCAAGTAGTGACATGGCCCGCTGGGCGCATAGCTCCATAATTCTCCCACCATAGACTGGCGGGGCCTTCAAGATGATATGCAGCAAAGGTGACCTTGTCAGCCTCAGCTACTAGCGCGAAACGCAGTTTGTGAGAAATACTGCGAAGCCAGTCATCAGCGTCGAGAGGCTCGACGGAGTGGTGGAACGTGGGTGGATGTAACTTAATGAAATCACTGAGCGACACCACGTTAGTCCTCTGATGGTGTGCTGTGTTCTGTTCAATACGCTCCAACAAACGGTTGGTCTCCCGTTTATTCCTCTCAGCTTCCATCATAACCTCGGCTAGGGAAGGAGGATGAGGCAGATTTGCATTCCTGACTTCACTGCCTTCGGCCTGCTCTTGAGGAGCAGGGTTAGTGCGCGTGTTGACCATCCTAGGTAAACAAGACAATGATTTAGTCAGAATGATAAAATTCAAACATAGGATACAGAATGTAAGGAATAACTCGAAATGCAAGATGATCATCCGTATGACATGGTAGATACAGAAACTGCTTCTTTATTCCATCGTCATACACACCATACAGGGTTTAGTACAAGACCAAACAAGGTACTCTTACGGTGAAAGGAAGATTACATGACATCGGAGGCATCCCAAGCTCCTATACATTATTTTTCTACACCTCCGGAATGCGGTTCAAACTAGGTCATATCCCACGAGTCACGCAGGACGATAGACGACACAGCTAGTACAAACTAGTGATACTACCACTAACTCAGACCAATCCGTAGTAGTCCTTGTAGAAATTACCTCCATAGCCTGGAAGCTCAACATGATCATCCGGGAACAGACGATCTCGCGGAGCTTGTGGACCATAGGGGCTAGGATGGGGTCTTGGACCAACAGACGGTGGCCTGCGGGGACCGCGAGGTGGGGTGATGCCTCCTACATCACGCCAACCCATCACGTCTGGCAGAGCAGATCTCACAGGATAGAGATCGCGCATATCCGAATATCTAGCTTGCACCGCCGGTGCAAACCGAGTCAATGTGGCCCAGTGGTCAGCACGGGTATTGAAGAGCTCTAACCTCAAGGCCCGATTTTCACGGTCCTTATCCTCGAGCATCTCAGCAGTGGTGCGAGTCCGTGAATCCTCCTGGGTGGGGTCAGCATAGATAGCCTGGAGATACCCTTGTGCTCCCCCGGAAGTGATCATGGCATATACCGGAAATCAGAGTCCCGAAATAGGCCGGACCTGACTCGCATGATGGTCATCATAGAGTAGGCGGCGTCCTGCACAGCCATCTCAATAGTAACCCCGAGTCCATAGGAGCAGTGAAGGGGCTCGGTGGACCCAGGATAAGATGGAAATATCCTGACAGTGCAGAGATACTGGCTTTGATTAAAGTCTCGGAATTGCTCTTCGACCGTGTACTCAGGATACCAACGGTATCCAGCCTCAGTCATTACCCTGACCAACATGGCGGTATGACCGGGTACATCTAGGCATCGAGTCAGGCGAACCACTTGATTGAGGTCGCGAGTGGCCATCTGAAAACACAATCATAATGCGAAGGCATTAGAATTTCTAACGAAATTTCGGCAGCATAACAGCTGTAAATGCTCAAGAAGGATTTTGAGACATTTGACAAAGGATTTCATACACACTCAACATCATCATATCAAGTTCTGAGTCCATCCTAGCAACATAATGTGGTAGTAGAATTGAACTAGGCTTGTATCCATCAAACCTATAAGGTACTACTGATTAGTAACACGTGATCCTGATAGAGAGAATAGATCCTAATTCCTTAACCCCCACTGGAAGAATAGACTGACTCAGATCAGAATGTCATAAGATAAAGGAGTAAAAAGAGCCTTACGTGCCAACCCACAAACAATTCCCCTACATATAACTAAAGAATTTCTAGACTCAACATCGACCAGTTTGGCTTGGAGAACCTACAGGCAGTCCGGCTCTGATGCCAACGCTGTCAGGACCTCGACTCGATGTCACATCGATCTAGCTCGTAACACCTCATATCACTTTGCGGCCTCACGCACGGTATACCCACGGGTGTCACCTTACCTTTGCCCGGGACCGTTTGCACCTTTTGGCTCACGTATATGATAGTGTCGCTAGCATCCATATGATAAGGAGCCCGGGCTGACATGACTAGTCGTAAACCCAAAGTGGCACAGACTTACAGGGACAGGCATCCATGACCCAGCTTCGAACATGTCGGTCATCAGCAAGTGGGTCCGGGCTGTAGCACTGGGCTAGCAGGACTCCGGTAAACCGGGCTGTAGCGGGCTAACAGGACTCCGGTACTCAATGCGTGACATTTCCCCGAAGGGACAGACACCGGAACGAAGAAGGACACATGCCGGCCAGCCTAAGTGTTCCAGAGTAGTAGCAAGCTACCATGGCTCAGCGGTAACACTAGGAGACATTTCCCGGTAAGAGAGGCTACTAAAGATAAACAACTAGATAGTCAGATCCCACACATACCAAGCATTTCAATCATACACACAATATGCCCGATATGTGCAAACACAACAAGGCATCACAACATGACTCTATGACACAAGCACTTTATTTAAGGCTCAGAGAGCCATACATAATATACACAAAGGTACGGGTCACACGACCCAGCATTCAAGTCATACAGTCATACAAACCAGCAGGGAAGTAACTTGTCTGAGTACAGACAACTAGAAAGATAAAAGAGGCTTGGAAAGCCTAGCTATACTACGTGGTCCTTCACAAGCTCAGGATCACCACCTGGGCCTTAGCCTACTCATTGATGTCAACGTCTACGTAGAACCCATCAGAAGGGGTTGCAGCGTCTTCTGTAAAAATGTAAATTATAGCAACATGAGTACAAAGGTACTCAGCAAGACTTACATCAGATCCTACATACATGCATATTATCAAGAAGGGTTGGTGGAGTTATTGCAGCAAGCCAGCTTTGACTCTTGGCTAGGCTAACCTACGAGACTCCAATTTGAAACGGTTTTGCGTACACGAGTCCACTACTCACCACTTCAATACACTACCGAGGATCCACCTCCATCTTCCTACGGAAGAGCCATCCTCGGCACTCACACTTATCTTGAGGCTTTTAGCAGTTTCCATTTACTTGTCTATGAACTGTATAGGCAACCAAGTAGTCCTTTACCGCGGACGCGGCTATTCGAATAGATCATGATAACCCTGCAGGGGTGTACTTATTCATACATGTTTCCACCACTTAGCGTCTGCACACGACATGTGCTCGGCAGACTTCAAGCGAAAGCCGACGTGGGTGTAGACCACGACCTACCTAAACACCTAAGTCTCTAGTCCAGGTTTATCGCCTATCCAGGTTCCATCCGCAGGGAGTCCGGTCGAGGTTTCCCATATGGCCCCGAACGATGTGAACAGGGTTCCCGAGATACCTAACGGGTATTCGGTACACCGTGCCACGTACCTACCGCATCACAGCCCACCCCTACGGTCAGCGCTGTCCACGGCCTCCAGTAGGCTACAAACACCAGAAACTACGTGCAACTCCTGGACAGAGAGCTAGGGTGAATAAGAAGTCGAGCGGGGTCATATTTCAGGGCCCAATGCATGGTAGTAGCTGTATCTTAAATCACACATACAGATCTCAGTGCTTAAGGTCGGCTTCAATGAAACAACCTACCATGTACTCCTACATGGCCTCTCATCGATACCTTTACCAAAACGTGTTCACCACACCACTCTCATTACCGACACAATCATTTCACTCTAGCCATCACCCAGATGAACCAGACCTGACACGACTCTAAGCATAGCAGGCATAGCAAGGTAGGAACAACACATACATATGGCTCAATCAACTCCTACACATGCTAGTGGGTTTCATCTAGTTACTGTGGCAATGACAGGTCATGCAGAGGAAATGGGTTCAACTACCGTAGCACACAGCAGTTTTGAAACGCGTTGTCTTAATGCAGTAAAAGAGAGTAGGAGCGAGAACATGGGATTGTATCGATATGATCAAATGGTTGGTTGCTTGCCTGATGGTTTGATGCACTGATACGGTTCTTCGTTAGGGTAATCACGGTACTCCTCGGGGGCAGATCCTGCCGCAAAGAACACCGATACACAACCATCACCAAACAATGTGCAACAATATGATGCATGCATGAAACATAGCAATATGAGTGTGTTGGGCTAATGCAACTAAGACCAGAAGGGTTTGAACCAATTTGAATCAAAGATTCAAATTTCAAACTCAAACATGGCCCTTTAAAGTGTTTTTCCTTGTTGTGCATTAAACATCAAGTTAACTTGTTTAATCATGCATGAAAATAGTACAGATGGATAGATTGGATTTTTCTGATCATTTTTCATATATAATTTGTCTGATTTGGAGTTACAGAATAAAAGTTATGAATTTTTAAAGTTTAAACTATATTCTGGAATTTCCTATATTAGATTAATTCCAGAAAATCAATTATTGCGTCAGCCTGACGTCAGTGTGACGTCAGCAGGTCAACGGAACACGTCCGGGTCAAACCTGACAGTGGGTCCCGCGTGTCAGTGTGATTAGATTAATTAAAGTTTAAATAAAACTAAACCTGTTTAATTAACAGGGCTGGGCCCCACCTGTCATTGACTCAGGGGAGTCAACCAGGGCTCACCCGTGGTCAAACCCGGGTCGGCTGCACCGGCGTTTAGCCGCCGGCGAGCCCGACGCGGCGGCGGAAGTGGTTTTGGCCGTTTCGGCCACCAAATGGGTCGCGGAGACCACCGGAGTGGAGCTGAGGACGAGCCGCAGCTCTTGGTGGAGTCCGTTGGGGTCGGGGTGGCCGGGGTTGGCACCGGCGATGACTTTGGCGGCCACCGGGGTTCGGCCGAAGACGAACTTGACGCTAGAGGGGTCGGTGAGGCTCGGGGAGTGGCTAGCTAGGTGCTAAGTGACACGGTGAGTATGATGGACACCAGTTTGTGGCCGGAGGGTGACCGGGAGCACGTCGGCGACGAGCTCCACGGCGGTGGGTGCGGTTGAGCTCCGGGAAGTTGCTACACGGCTCGGGAGCAAGAACGGAAGGGAGGGGAAGATGGCTAAGCTCACAGTGAGTGCGACGAGGCCCTTGGTGTGGCCGGAGATGAACCAGAGCGACGACGGCGTTGAAGGGGATCTCCGGCGACGGCGGTTCGGGCGAGGTCGTTGCGGTGGACTCGGGCATTGCGAGCGCTCGGGGCTCAGCTTCTCGATGAAGTGGACAGCGGCGGAGCTCCTGGACACGATGAGAGGACGCACGGGTGGCGGGGAGCACGGCTACGACGAAGGCACGGCGATGGTGGCGTCGGCCATGGCGGGGGAGCGCGAGGGGGAGGAGCTGGAGAGGAGAGGGGGTGTCTGGGGGGTTCGGGGGAGCGAGGGAGGCCGGTCCACGACGTCACCAGGCGAGGGGAGCGGCGAGGCGGCGAGCAGGTGCGTGGCGCGCGCTGCGGTCGCCGTCGGGCACCTGCCTGCCTGCCTGGCCGGCAAGCAGCTCGCTGGAGCGGCGCTGGGCTGGGCCGGCAGGTGGGCCGGGTGCTGGGCGCCAGGTAAGATTTTTCCATTTCTTTCTGTTTTCTGTTTTTTTAATACTTCTGCAACTTTGTTGAATTAAATAAAATACTTAGGCTACTCCTAAAATCACCAAACTACTCCTGGTCCATAGTTGGATTATTTCCAACATGAAACATTTTAGTTTGGAGATATTTGAGCATTTAAATATTTTATATAATTTTAAATGCCCAAATTCAAATATTTATGATTTAATTCAAAAACCCTAAGATGGCCTAGGAAAATGTGCATCACTTTTGGCAGAGGTTCTGAACCAAGACAAAAATGATGGGCATTTTAGAAGGGCATTTCAGGTTCATTGAAAAAGTTTTTAGTAAACCCTAGTTGGTTTCAGAGGGGACTGGGGGTTCTGTCATCCCCATTTCAGGTTTCTGGTGAAAGAATAAACATGATGCAACACTCTAATGCATGACTAGCTAGGGTGTGACAGATGACCCATGTGCAACCACATATAGACAATTTGGTAAGGTTTGCATCTGTCATATTAGGTATATTGCCATTTGTCAAACTGAAAAGATTGACATTTGTTGATCTAGTAACATTGCCATTTGTCAATCCTTGTAACACAACGATTTGTCAAAATATGCAGCCAAAAATCACTAGTACTACTCCCTCCCATCTATATAGGGCCTAATGCGTTTTTCAAGACCGCCTTTGACTATTGACAAGATTAATAGTACATGACATGCACAATGTGAAAATTATATCATTGAAAGCTCCTTTCACACACGAATTTAACAGTGTGCTTTGTGTAAGTTGCATGTCATATATTATTTCTCTAATATTTGGTCAAAGTTAGCCTCGAAAAACGTATTAGGCCCTATATAGATGGAAGGAGGGAGTATCAAATTTTCGCAACTAAAATTTAGTAATTAAGCATAGATTTCATTCATAGATTAAGCAGTCATTCTTAACTTATATAAACAGTTCAACTCGACAGCTGAACCGACCAAACTTTTCCCCAATTGTTACCAACCACGTACTGAAATAGCTAGTTCAACTATATATACAAGCTAATTTTAAGTATATTGTACAGTTCCACCACATCTATAGTCAGATGAACTGAACAAAATAGCCCCTAAATACTACTACTACGGAGCGGTTTTCTACTACTTCCGGCAGCCTCTCCTCTACCGAGCACGCTCAGTAAGAGGAAGGGGAGGAGGAGCCTACTGGTGAGCTGGAATACTGGAATACGGTGCCTGCCGCTGCTGCACCTTCAGCGACGCTCACCTCGAATGCCCTCTGCTGCTCCAGACGACCCCTCTCGAAGCATCCGGACTGCTCGTAGATCTCCTGATTCCTCGCCTCTGCGTCGGTGTGTTCCGCTGCCACTGCGACAGTAAGGCTCTTTGCGTGCTTGACAAGGTGCTCCTCCTCCTCCCGCAAGAACTTGATGTAGCGCGCAAGGTCACTAATGCACATGCGGGCCTCCATGCCTGCCTCCCTCCTTCGGGAAGCGGTGGTGGAGCGGGTGATGATCTCGGCGGTCGATGGTGGGCTAGCGGCCACGGCGGCCGACGATGGGGTGGAGGCCACGACTGATGTCTACTATGCAACCTTCTTCTTGTAGACGTTGTTGGGCCTCCAAGTGCAGAGGTTTGTAGGATAGTAGCAAATTTCCCTCAAGTGGATGACCTAAGGTTTATCAATCCGTGGGAGGCGTAGGATGAAGATGGTCTCTCTCAAACAACCCAGCAACCAAATAGAAAAGAGTCTCTTGTGTCCCCAACACACTCAATACAATGGTAAATTGTATAGGTGCACTAGTTCAGTGAAGAGATTGTGATACAAGTGCAATATAGATGGTAGATATAGGTTTTTGTAATCTTAAAATATAAAAACAGAAAAGTAGCAAGTAATAAAAGCGAGCGAAAACGGTATTGCAATGCTTGGAAACAAGGCCTAGGGTTCATACTTTCACTAGTGCAAGTTCTCTCAACAATGATAACATAATTAGATCACATAACAATCCCTCAACGTGCAACAAAGAGTCACTCCAAAGTCACGGATACGTCTCCAATGTATCTATAATTTTTTATTGTTCCATGATATTATATTACTTGTTTTGGATGTTTATGGGCTTTACTTTACACTTTTATATCATTTTTGGGAGTAACCTACTAACCGGAGGCCCAGCCCAAATTGCTGTTTTTTTTTGCCTATTTCAGTATATCGAAGAAAAGGAATATCAAACAGAGTCCAAACGGTATGGAACCTTCGGGAGCGATCTTTTTGGAACAAACGCAATCCAGGAGACTTGGAGTGGACAACAAGAAGAAGCCGAGGCGGCCACGAGGGTGGCCAGCGCGCCCCCTTGCCTCGTGGGCCCCTCGAGGCTCCACTGACATACTTCTTCCTCATATATATATATATCCACGTACCCCGAAAACATCCAAGAGCACCACGAAAAACTATTTCCACCACCGCAACCTTCTGTATCTGCGAGATCCCATCTTGGAGCCTTCGTCGGCGCTTTGCCGGAGGGGGAATTGACCATGGAGGGCCTCTACATCATCTCCAAGGCCTCTCCGATGAGTTGTGAGTACTTTACCACAGACCTTCGGGTCCATAGTTATTAGCTAGATGGCTTATTCTCTCTCTTTGAATCTCAATGCAATGTTCTCCTCGATCTTCTTGGAGATCTATTTGATGTAACTCTTTTTGCGGTGTGTTTGTTGAGATCCGATGAATTGTGGGTTTATGATTAAGTTTACCTATGAGAAATAATTGGATCTTCTCTGAATTCTTTTATGTGTGATTGGTTATCTTCGCAAGTCTCTTTGAATTATCAGTTTGGTTTGACCTACTAGATTGATCTTTCTTGCAATAGGAGAAGTGCTTAGCTTTGGGTTCAATCTTGCGGTGTCCTTTCCCAGTGACAGCAGGGGCAGCAAGGCACGTATTGTATTGTTGCCATAGAGGATAAAAAGATGGGGTTTATATCATATTGCATGAGTTTATCCATCTACATCATGTCATCTTTCTTAATGCGTTACTCTGTTCTTCATGAACTTAATACTCTAGATGCAAGCAGGAGTCAGTCGATGTGTGGAGTAATAGTAGTAGATGCAGAATCGTTTGGATATACTTGTCACGGACGTGATGCCTATATACATGATCATGCCTAGATAATCTCATAACTATGCACTTTTCTATCAATTGCTCGACAGTAATTTGTTCACCCACCGTAATACTTATGCTATCTTGAGAGAAGCCACTAGTGAAATCTATGGCCCCCGGGTCTATCTTTTATCATATAAGTTTTCAATCTACTTTTATTTGCATCTTTTACTTTCTAATCTATATCATAAAAATACCAAAAATATTTATCTTATCTTATTATCTCTATCAGATCTTACTTTTGCAAGTTACCGTGAAGGGACCCCTTTATCGTGTTGGTTGCGAGGTTCTTGTTTGTTTGTGTAGGTACGAGGGACTTTTGTGGAGCCTCCTACTAGATTGATACCTTGGTTCTCAAAAGCTGAGAGAAATACTTACGCTACTTTGCTGCATCACCCTTTCCTCTTCAAGGAAAAACCAACGCATGCTCAAGAGGTAGCAAGAAGGATTTCTGGCGCCGTTGCCGGGGAGGTCTTCGCTCAAGTCAAGACATACCAAGTACCCGTCACAAACTCATCTCCCTCGCATTACACTATTTGCCATTTGCCTCTCGTTTTACTCTCCCCCACTTCACCCTTGCCGTTTTATTGGCCCTCTCTTTCTCATTCTCCTCTTTCTCTTTCGCTTGCCTTTTGTGTGCTTGTGTGTTGGATTGCTTGTCACGATGGTGCCAGATAATACCAAATTGTGTGATTTTTCCAATACCAATAATAATGATTTCCTTAGCACACCGATTTATCCTCTTAATGATGTTGAATCTTGTGAAATCAATGTTACTCTGTTGAATCTTGTTATGAAAGATCAATTCTCCGGCCTTCCTAGTGAAGATGCCGCTACTCATCTAAACAACTTTGTTGATTTGTGTGATATGCAAAAGAAGAAAGATACGGATAATGATATTGTTAAATTGAAGTTATTTCTATTTTCACTTAGAGATCATGCTAAAACTTGGTTTTCGTCTTTGCTTAAAAATAGTATTGATTCATGGAATAAGTGCAAAGATGCTTTTATCTCAAAGTATTTTTCTCCCGCTAAGATCATCTCTCTTAGAAACGATATTATGAATTTTAAACAACTTGATCATGAGCATGTTGCCCAATCTTGGGAAAGAATGAAATCAATGATTCGCAATTGTCCTACTCATGGTTTAAATTTATGGATGATCATACAAAATTTCTATGCTGGATTGAATTTTGCTTCTAGAAATCTTTTAGATTCGGCCGCGGGAGGCACTTTTATGGAAATCACTTTAGGGGAAGCTATTAAACTCCTTGATAATATTATGGCTAATTATTTTCAATGGCACACCGAAAGATCTACTAGTAAAAAAGTGCATGCTAGAGAAGAAATTAATGTTTTGAGTGGAAAGATGGATAAACTTATGAAATTGTTTGCTACTAAGAGTGCTCCTATTGATCCTAATGATATCCCTTGTTTACTTTGATTGAGAATAATAATGAATCTATGGATGTGAATTTTGTTGGTAGGAATAATTTTGGTAACAATGCGTATACAGGAAACTTTAATCCTAGGCCTTTCCTTAGTAATTCCTCTAATAATTATGGTAACTAGCAAAGTGGCCCGCTAGATGCGTGGGCTAGAATTTTATGAGGTTTAATAATTATAACATATTATTTATCTGTGTAAAAAAATATGGAACCAAGTGTGATGACATTTGGGAATTTACAATGATCTTAACCAATTACCATGTATTGCTACTTATTTAACAAATATACTACTAAGTTAAGATTGTTAACCACCAAAAATTACAACGACACTACCACAAAGCACTATTCCTTGTTATCGAACAACTTCCTCCTTGTAACCATTGAGTTGACAATTTTATATCATATTTGGTATAAGAGAATTTTCCCATATAATGAATCATTTATTGCATGGAATGAGCATGATCATGCCAACATGTAGCCAAAAGCTAGGTACAAATAAATATGGAATTAGCACAATATGTACAATAGAACCCCTTCCATTTTGAATGACTAAGATCAGTAGGATTGGCAATGAACTTCAACATTTTCTTCTCCTCTTTGCTCCCTTTTGCTCCTCCATGACATTACAACTTGCTGGTAGTAAAGCATATTAAAAAATACTCTATACCTATTTTCAATGTGCCAAAGAAACTGAATAAGCTCCACTGGATAGTTACAGGTTAACACTTACATAGAATAGTAATAATACACAAAGTGAACTATTCTATTATTACACAATTAGAAATAATATGGTTCCATAGCTACTGGAAATATTTTAATGTTACTAAAATATAGCCGTGCACAAATTATCTTCAATGAGTTATATTTTAATGGAAAATGCTTAGTGTATTATTTTGATAGAACGTCATACATAAACACATGTATCATCTCTGAAAATGAAATAAAATAATAAACATATGTATCTGTCGTGCATGATATTACATCGACACATAGAGCTACGTTTTTTATCATAAGCTAGTCCATAGTATTTGTGTGAAATTAAACCATAACACGATGTTGAAGTTCAAATAACGCGGTATGTGTGATCTGGTAAATCGACCATTTTTCCCGGTTCATAAAATACACCTTTAATATCAAGACAAAAAATGTGCCTTCGATATAGAATAGATATGGTATGTCTTGAGTATTCTAACTTAGTTTTTGGAATGGCATATAAATTTTTCACAATTCTTATCTAAACATACATGGATTTCTTGACTACATATTTTATGATGAGAAACTTTAACCATTAGTCATCACATATATAGTATCAACCTTTTTTTCATGATAATTAATTTTCCAATATTACACGAAAAAATAAGAAGTGTTTGGTAATCACCAGAAAACAAAATGCCCACTTGTGATCCATCAAAGCTGAGATAACTGCTAGACATCGCAAATTGATAAATTATTTGGCAAATCTGATTGCCTTCACTCGGATTCAACATTTAATGGCTAGATGGTCTTTGCTCAAAAAATATAACAGGTCGAAAAGCTTGGTAAGTAGACGTTCTGTTTAGAAAATCATAATCACATACCAAATAGGCTGATTTGCATCAATATTGGGACAAATCGTATCAGAGGACAGAAGAAATGAAATCACATGATATACCAAGCACTCGCTCTGGTTCTCTAAAAAAGTTCGTTTTGGACAAAGTTAGATTTTACATTTGCAACTTTGACTGTAAATATTAAAAATATTGGATTGTGAACTTGAAAATGATACGCATACATATTACTCGAAACATAATATGTTTCATACATTTGTTACGACCAGAATAAAAATTAGGCCTTGCAAATATGTTACAATAATAGTTTTGTCAAAGTAATGTTTTCTAAGTTGTGCTGATGTCCAAAATGGAAGCTTCGGGATACATGAATGAACTATGAATTAATCTAGTAATGTAATGATATTTTGAAGCTTGATGTTACGCATACCTATACGTATGAAAACAAAGATATTCTAAAAATTAATTAAGCTTGCATTGATTTCAAGGTGGCCACTGAATATTAATTAAGCTTGCACTGAATGTCAAAGTCAAAAGATATTAAAATAACCATAAGGAGCAGGATTGAAACTCACAAATTGTATAGACAGTGACATGCGAAGAAAGGAATTTTTTATATAGTGAATGAATGCCGCTTCATGTCGAGTGAGGGCTTTTGACTGGCGACCTCCATGGAGGTGGATATTTAAAAAAATCAATAATTACATTTTGGAGTTTCAAAAAATTCTGAAAAAAAATTCTACACATTCGTATGGATGTATTCTACATGTGTAACACTGTTCACTATTAGAAATGCACAATTTTTTCTTTTTTGTGTAGCTCTCATCATAATGTATTTCATCTTCAAAATTTACACACATGTAGAATACATCCATGTTAACATGTACGATTTTTTCAGAATTTTTTGAAACTTTAAAATATGTTTTTCAATTTTTCCAAAATACCCACCTCCATGGAGGTC
>NC_041393.1:92192211-92201226 GCF_002162155.2 Triticum dicoccoides
CTTATGTAGAGTAAGTCTCCATCATGATTGCTGACAGAATATTTTCACATTAGGAAACCGTGATACTCCATAAGATGATGCACTGAATGATGAAGAATATTGCTTATCATGATAATTAAATCATTATACTCCTCCTCACCACCAGGAGTTAAAACTACTAATACAAGGATTCATTTCATTTCAAATCGTAAGGTGCATATATGCTATCTGTCCATTTTCTGACCCAAATCTGATAGGATATATATGAGACCACTTTATTATGTGATATTTGTTGTGCATACTTATACTATAAACTTGCATTCTCTTTTAAAGTTCAGTACAATCGCATTATAAAGTAAGGCGCGGTTCTATATTAGGTATTTTCATGATTCATGGTAACGCTACCCTTCCTAACTCTGAATGTATTTGCCTCTATCTATCATACTGCTGTATTCATTGATCTATTTAAGCACTATATATTCAAATGCACAAATTTATTCTGTTGTATTCTGCTCCCTTTAGAAATGACATGGTCATAACTCTAAAATCTGCCGACTTGAAGACATCATTTAGCTAACTTGTGCTGACTGCCCGTTTGGTGCCATCATTATTATGCATGTGGTCACGTTTTAAACTTTGACCCCTAATGTGCATGAAAGTATATGAAGATTGTGTCATCGCAAATGTTATGCTAAATAAAATAGTACATGCGTAATGAACATTTTAACCATTTCACTCCAGGAGATTACCCTATGTTCTTCTTGACAAAAATAACACTGATTTTACTCTTACAAGGATGTCATGCTTACACAATGAATGGTTACCATAAATCTAGCAAAGCTCATTTCAATATATCATGGAAAACATGCTGGAAGAAACTTTGATAACTGAAAATGCCTAATTATGTTTCCCATGAGCATCGGTTAAAAGTCAAGAGTAGGGTTAAGAATACCATGAATATATAACCTTCTTGTCATAATGTATCCTCAATCTAGTCCCTTGTCCTTTTTTATGGGCGCATGAGCCATAGCTTTGAGATCCATATGTCTATTCTACCAGCAAAAGACTATGCATTTTAGTGAAAATGACATCGAGGCCTTTGGAATGTTTGTTTAATTGTAAAATATAGATTAAACTATTTAAAGAAGGCTATTGTACAACATAGCTTTGGTTATTCCTAAAGACTTAATGAAGTTAATGTGAGATCCGAAGTGTCTTCAAAACTGGCGAGCAGGGAAGATCAAGATCAATTAACATCAGATGTTGGCTGAAGATTGAGAGAGAATATGTTATGACCGGTCAGGTCTATACCAGAAAGAGGCCCACCGGGCATTAGTATTAGGGGCTTGTCCCGCAAGTTATCTTAGGCTAAAGTTATAAATACTAGTTGTAAGACACCGTTTGAGATCAAGCAATAAAGATATTATCATCTTCTGTTGCCCGACTCCCCAAGGAGCCGGAACCCTAACCGCCTCTCCCAACCCTAGCCGCGACGGCGCCCGACCGCCGGCGCGCCCGCTCCAGCCTCCGTCCCCCTCCTCCTTGCCCATACAATCTACGCCGGAGGCCTGGTAGGAACCCTAGTCCTACCAATTTGGTATCCAGAGACACCAGACCGATCATGTCGCTTCCTCCATCACCGCCACCGCTGCCATCCACCTCCGCCCCACCACTGCTGCCGCCGGCCACCTCCGCGCCGATGACGGCGATCACGTCCGGGACCATTACCACCACCGCGCCAGCGCCGGTCACCACCACGGCGGATCCGCCCTCGCTCCTCACGCCCGAGGAGATGTCGGGCACCCGGCGGGAGCTCGTCCACGCCGTCCGAGGCATCAGCCTCTACCTCGCCGGGCACCAGCCCCCGCCACCGAACGCCGCCACCACCGCCTATGGGCCGCCGCCGCTACAGTGGCCCGCCCCGGCCTTCCAGGCGCCCTACGGAGGGGCGCCCCCACTTCCGCTCCTGCTGCCGCACTACCCGGCCGCGGGAACGCCTTGGCCAGCGTGGCCGACCACCACCGCATCGCTGGGGGGCCCGCCTCAGCAGTCCCTCCCGGCGCCACCGCCGGCTCCCACGACGCAGGCGCCAGTGCAGCCGCACCACCAGGCACCGCCGCCATCGACAGCACCACCACCCGCGTCCCGGCCTACTGGTCGGCCCCTGCACCAGGTGCAGTTTCCGTCCTCGCCTTCGCCGATTCCCGCGTGGGCGGACGGCTCGTCTCCGGACCCAGTGTATACTACGGCGCCGGAACACCCGATGCCCTCTCTCCGATTTGATCGTCCCTCCAGCTCGGCGAACTACGCCCCAGAGATACCCGACCCAGCACACGCGATGCCGTTTACTGCAGCCCCCGGGCACGATGGTCCGACACCCCCTCGCTTCGCCAAACTGGATTTCGCCACTTACGACGGCACGGAGGACCCCCTCAACTGGCTCAACCAGTGCGAGCAGTTTTTTCAAGGGCAGCGGACGCTCGCTTCGGATCGCACCTGGCTCGCGTCCTATCATCTCCGAGGCGCGGCGCAGACTTGGTACTACGCCCTCGAGCAGGACGAGGGCGGCATGCCACCATGGGAGCGCTTCCGGGAGCTTTGTCTCCTCCGGTTCGGGCCTCCTATCCGTGGGAGTCGATTGGCGGCCCTCGGTCGTTTGCCTTTCACATCCACGGTGCAGGACTACGTTGGCCGCTTCCAGGCCCTGGCATGCCATGCGCCAGGCATCTCCGCGACTCAGCGCGCCGAGTTATTTGTGGGCGGATTACCAGACCATATTCGCGTGGACGTCGAGCTCCGGGATCCCCCCGACCTCCAGATGGCCATGTACTACGCCCGGGCCTTCGAGCAGCGGGCTCAGGCGCTGCAGCAACCGGCCGGCCGGGGCGGCCGCCTTCCCAGTCGACCCGCACCATCACCTGGCCGGCCTCCTCCAGCCCCGGCGACCACCTCTTCGGCCACCACCCGGACCTTCTGTCAGTTGTCACCGACCGAGCAGCAGGAGCGTCGCTGTCAGGGCCTCTGCTTCAACTGCGACGAGCCCTACTCGCCGACCCATGTCTGCCCCCGCCTATTTTACTTGGAGACAGTCGACTACACCGAGGCGGACGACTCGACCGACGAGCCACCACCTGCGGCGGCCGCGGACGCGCCCGCGGATTCTACGGTAACGGCGTGCGTCGTCTCCTTCCACGCTCTTGCTGGCATCCGTGGCGAGCGGACCATGCTGTTACTAGACTGCTCGTAGATCTCCTGATTCCTCGCCTCTGCGTCGGTGTGTTCCGCTGCGACTGCGACAGTAAGGCTCTTTGCGTGCTCGACAAGGTGCTCCTCCTCCTCCCGCAAGAACTTGATGTAGCGCGCAAGGTCACTAACGCACATGCGGGCCTCCATGCCTGCCTCCCTCCTTCGGGAAGCGGTGGTGGAGCGGGTGATGATCTCGGCGGTCGATGGTGGGCTAGCGGCCACGGCGGCCGACGATGGGGTGGCGGCCACGACTGATGTCTACTACGCAACCTTCTTCTTGTAGACGTTGTTGGGCCTCCAAGTGCAGAGGTTTGTAGGATAGTAGCAAACTTCCCTCAAGTGGATGACCTAAGGTTTATCAATCCGTGGGAGGCGTAGGATGAAGATGGTCTCTCTCAAACAACCCAGCAACCAAATAGAAAAGAGTCTCTTGTGTCCCCAACACACCCAATACAATGGTAAATTGTATAGGTGCACTAGTTCGGTGAAGAGATGGTGATACAAGTGCAATATAGATGGTAGATATAGGTTTTTGTAATCTTAAAATATAAAAACAGAAAAGTAGCAAGTAATAAAAGCGAGCGAAAACGGTATTGCAATGCTTGGAAACAAGGCCTAGGGTTCATACTTTCACTAGTGCAAGTTCTCTCAACAATGATAACATAATTAGATCACATAACAATCCCTCAACGTGCAACAAAGAGTCACTCCAAAGTCACTGATACGTCTCCAACGTATCTATAATTTTTTATTGTTCCATGCTATTATATTACTTGTTTTGTATGTTTATGGGCTTTACTTTACACTTTTATATCATTTTTGGGAGTAACCTACTAACCGGAGGCCCAGCCCAAATTGCTGTTTTTTTGCCTATTTCAGTATATCGAAGAAAAGGAATATCAAACAGAGTCCAAACGTTATGAAACCTTCGGGAGCGATCTTTTTGGAACAAACGCAATCCAGGAGACTTGGAGTGGACAACAAGAAGAAGCCGAGGCGGCCACGAGGGTGGCCGGCGCGCCCCCCTTGCCTCGTGGGCCCCTCGAGGCTCCACTGACATACATCTTCCTCATATATATATATATATCCACGTACCCCGAAAACATCCAAGAGCACCACGAAAAACTATTTCCACCACCGCAACCTTCTGTATCTGCGAGATCCCATCTTGGAGCCTTCGTCGGCGCTCTGCCGGAGGGGGAATTGACCACGGAGGGCCTCTACATCATCTCCAAGGCCTCTCCGATGAGTTGTGAGTACTTTACCACAGACCTTCGGGTCCATAGTTATTAGCTAGATGGCTTATTCACTCTCTTTGAATCTCAATACAATGTTCTCCTCGATCTTCTTGGAGATCTATTTGATGTAACTCTTTTTGCGATGTGTTTGTTGAGATCCGATGAATTGTGGGTTTATGATCAAGTTTACCTATGAGAAATAATTGGATCTTCTCTGAATTCTTTTATGTGTGATTGGTTATCTTTGCAAGTCTCTTTGAATTATCAGTTTGGTTTGACCTACTAGATTGATCTTTCTTGCAATAGGAGAAGTGCTTAGCTTTGGGTTCAATCTTGCGGTGTCCTTTCCCAGTGACAGCAGGGGCGCAAAGGCACGTATTGTATTGTTGCCATAGAGGATAAAAAGATGGGGTTTATATCATATTGCATGAGTTTATCCCTCTACATCATGTCATCTTTCTTAATGCGTTACTCTGTTCTTATGAATTTAATACTCTAGATGCAGGAAGGAGTCGGTCGATGTGTGGAGTAATAGTAGTAGATGCAGAATCGTTTGGATATACTTGTCACGGACGTGATGCCTATATACATGATCATGCCTAGATAATCTCATAACTATGCACTTTTCTATCAATTGCTCGACAGTAATTTGTTCACCCACCGTAATACTTATGCTATCTTGAGAGAAGCCACTAGTGAAATCTATGACCCCCGGGTCTATCTTTTATCATATAAGTTTTCAATCTACTTTTATTTGCATTTTTTACTTTCTAATCTATATCATAAAAATACCAAAAATATTTATCTTATCTTATTATCTCTATCAGATCTCACTTTTGCAAGTTACCATGAAGGGACACCTTTATCGTGTTGGTTGCGAGGTTCTTGTTTGTTTGTGTAGGTACGAGGGACTTTTGTGGAGCCTCCTACTAGATTGATACCTTGGTTCTCAAAAACTGAGAGAAATACTTACGCTACTTTGCTGCATCACCCTTTCCTCTTCAAGGAAAAACCAACGCATGCTCAAGAGGTAGCAAGAAGGATTTCTGGCGCCGTTGCCGGGGAGGTCTTCGCTCAAGTCAAGACATACCAAGTACCCATCACAAACTCATCTCCCTCGCATTACACTATTTGCCATTTGCCTCTCATTTTACTCTCCCCCACTTCACCCTTGCCGTTTTATTGGCCCTCTCTTTCTCATTCTCCTCTTTCTCTTTCGCTTGCCTTTTGTGTGCTTGTGTGTTGGATTGCTTGTCACGATGGTGAAAGATAATACCAAATTGTGTGATTTTTCCAATACCAATAATAATGATTTCCTTAGCACACCGATTTATCCTCTTAATGATGTTGAATCTTGTGAAATCAATGTTACTCTGTTGAATCTTGTTATGAAAGATCAATTCTCCGGCCTTCCTAGTGAAGATGCCGCTACTCATCTAAACAACTTTGTTGATTTGTGTAATATGCAAAAGAAGAAAGATACGGATAATGATATTGTTAAATTGAAGTTATTTCTGTTTTCACTTAGAGATCATGCTAAAACTTGGTTTTCGTCTTTGCTTAAAAACAGTATTGATTCATGGAATAAGTGCAAAGATGCTTTTATCTCAAAGTATTTTTCTCCCGCTAAGATCATCTCTCTTAGAAATGATATTATGAATTTTAAACAACTTGATCATGAGCATGTTGCCCAATCTTGGGAAAGAATGAAATCAATGATTCACAATTGTCCTACTCATGGTTTAAATTTATGGATGATCATAGAAAATTTCTATGCTGGATTGAATTTTGCTTCTAGAAATCTTTTAGATTCGGCCGCGGGAGGCACTTTTATGGAAATCACTTTAGGGGAAGCTATTAAACTCTTTGATAATATTATGGATAATTATTTTCAATGGCACACCGAAAGATCTACTAGTAAAAAAGTGCATGCTAGAGAAGAAATTAATGTTTTGAGTGGAAAGATGGATAAACTTATGAAATTGTTTGCTACTAAGAGTGCTCCTATTGATCCTAATGATATGCCCTTGTTTACTTTTATTGAGAATAATAATGAATCTATGGATGTGAATTTTGTTGGTAGGAATAATTTTGGTAACAATGCGTATAGAGGAAACTTTAATCCTAGGCCTTTCCTTAGTAATTCCTCTAATAATTGTGGTAACTAGCAAAGTGGCCCGCTAGATGCGCGGGCTAGAATTCTATGAGGTTTAATAATTATAACATATTATTTATCTGTGTAAAAAATATGGAACCAAGTGTGATGACATTTGGGAATTTACAATGATCTTAACCAATTACCATGTATTGCTACTTATTTAACAAATATACTACTAAGTTAAGATTGTTAACCACCAAAAATTACAACGACACTACCACAAAGCAACATTCCTTGTTATCGAACAACTTCCTCCTTGTAACCATTGAGTTGACAATTTTATATCATATTTGGTATAAGAGAATTTTCCCATATAATGAATCATTTATTGCATGGAATGAGCATGATCATGCCAACATGTAGCCAAAAGCTAGGTACAAATAAATATGGAATTAGCACAATATGTACAATAGAACCACTTGCATTTTGAATGACTAAGATCAGTAGGATTGGCAATGAACTTCAACATTTTCTTCTCCTCTTTGCTCCCTTTTGCTCCTCCATGACATTACAACTTGCTGGTAGTAAAGCATATTAAAAAATACTCTATACCTATTTTCAATGTGCCAAAGAAACTGAATAAGCTCCATTGGATAGTTACAGGTTAACACTTACATAGAATAGTAATAATACACAAAGTGAACTATTCTATTATTACACAATTAGAAATAATATGGTTCCATAGCTACTGGAAATATTTTAATGTTACTAAAATATAGCCGTGCACAAATTATCTTCAATGAGTTATATTTTAATGGAAAATGCTCAGTGTATTATTTTGATAGAACGTCATACATAAACACATGTATCATCTCTGAAAATGAAATAAAATAATAAACATATGTATCTGTCGTGCATGATATTACATCTACACATAGAGCTACATTTTTTATCATAAGCTAGTCCATAGTATTTGTGTGAAATTAAACCATAACACGATGTTGAAGTTCAAATAACGCGGTATGTGTGATCTGGTAAATCGACCATTTTTCCCGGTTCATAAAATACACCTTTAATATCAAGACAAAAAATGTGCCTTCGATATAGAATAGATATGGTATGTCTTGAGTATTCTAACTTAGTTTTTGGAATGGCATATAAATTTTTCACAATTCTTATCTAAACATACATGGATTTCTTGACTACATATTTTATGATGAGAAACTTTAACCATTAGTCATCACATATATAGTATCAACCTTTTTTTCATGAAAATTAATTTTCCAATATTACACGAAAAAATAAGAAGTGTTTGGTAATCACCAGAAAACAAAATGCCCACTTGTGATCCATCAAAGCTGAGATAACTGCTAGACATCGCAAATTGATAAATTATTTGGCAAATCTGATTGCCTTCACTCGGATTCAACATTTGATGGCTAGATGGTCTTTGATCAAAAAATATAACAGGTCGAAAAGCTTGGTAAGTAGACGTTCTGTTTAGAAAATCATAATCACATACCAAATAGGCTGATTTGCATCAATATTGGGACAAATCGTATCAGAGGACAGAAGAAATGAAATCACATGATATACCAAGCACTCGCTCTGGTTCTCTAAAAAAGTTCGTTTTGGACAAAGTTAGATTTTACATTTGCAACTTTGACTGTAAATATTAAAAATATTGGATTGTGAACTTGAAAATGATACACATAGATATTACTCGAAACATAATATGTTTCACACATTTGTTACGACCAGAATAAAAATTAGGCCTTGCAAATATGTTACAATAATAGTTTTGTCAAAGTAATGTTTTCTAAGTTGTGCTGATGTCCAAAATGGAAGCTTCGGGATACATGAATGAACTATGAATTAATCTAGTAATGTAATGATATTTTGAAGCTTGATGTTACGTGTACCTATACGTATGAAAACAAAGATATTCTAAAAATTAATTAAGCTTGCATTGATTTCAAGGTGGCCACTGAATATTAATTAAGCTTGCACTGAATGTCAAAGTCAAAAGATATTAAAATAACCATAAGGAGCAGGATTGAAACTCACAAATTGTATAGGCAGTGACATGCGAAGGAAGGAATTTTTTATATAGTGATTGAATGCCGCTTCATGTCGAGTGAGGGCTTTTGGCGGGCGACCTCTATGGAGGTGGATATTTAAAAAAATCAATAATTACATTTTGGAGTTTCAAAAAATTCTGAAAAAAAATTCTACACATTCGTATGGATGTATTCTACATGTGTAACACTGTTCACTATTAGAAATGCACAATTTTTTCTTTTTTGTGTAGCTCTCATCATAATGTATTTCATCTTCAAAATTTACACACATGTAGAATACATCCATGTTAACATGTATGATTTTTTCAGAATTTTTTGAAACTTTAAAATATGTTTTTCAATTTTTCCAAAATACCCACCTCCATGGAGGTCG
>NC_041393.1:92201566-92264491 GCF_002162155.2 Triticum dicoccoides
GATAACACCTGTTCGCCTTGCGCTTATGTAGAGTAAGTCTCCATCATGATTGCTGACAGAATATTTTCACATTAGGAAACCGTGATACTCCATAAGATGATGCACTGAATGATGAAGAATATTGCTTATCGTGATAATTAAATCATTATACTCCTCCTCACCACCAGGAGTTAAAACTACTAATACAAGGATTCATTTCATTTCAAATCGTAAGGTGCATATATGCTATCTGTCCATTTTCTGACCCAAATCTGCTAGGATATATATGAGACCACTTTATTATGTGATATTTGTTGTGCATACTTATACTATAAACTTGCATTCTCTTTTAAAGTTCAGTACAATCGCATTATAAAGTAAGGTGCGGTTCTATATTAGGTATTTTCATGATTCATGGTAACGCTACCCTTCCTAACTCTGAATGTATTTGCCTCTATCTATCATACTGTTGTATTCATTGATCTATTTAAGCACTATATATTCAAATGCACAAATTTATTCTGTTGTATTCTGCTCCCTTTAGAAATGACATGGTCATAACTCTAAAATCTGCCGACTTGAAGACATCATTTAGCTAACTTGTGCTGACTGTCCGTTTGGTGCCATCATTATTATGCATGTGGTCACGTTTTAAACTTTGACCCCTAATGTGCATGAAAGTATATGAAGATTGTGTCATCGCAAATGTTATGCTAAATAAAATAGTACATGCGTAATGAACATTTTAACCATTTCACTCCAGGAGATTCCCCTATGTTCTTCTTGACAAAAATAACACTGATTTTACTCTTACAAGGATGTCATGCTTACACAATGAATGGTTACCATAAATCTAGCAAAGCTCATTTCAATATATCATGGAAAACATGCTGGAAGAAACTTTGATAACTGAAAATGCCTAATTATGTTTCCCATGAGCATCGGTTAAAAGTCAAGAGTAGGGTTAAGAATACCATGAATATATAACCTTCTTGTCATAATGTATCCTCAATCTAGTCCCTTGTCCTTTTTTATGGGCGCATGAGCCATAGCTTTGAGATCCATATGTCTATTCTACCAGCAAAAGACTATGCATTTTAGTGAAAATGACATCGAGGCCTTTGGAAGGTTTGTTTAATTGTAGAATATAGATTAAACTATTTAAAGAAGGCTATTGTACAACATAGCTTTGGTTATTCCTAAAGACTTAATGAAGTTAATGTGAGATCCGAAGTGTCTTCAAAACTGGCGAGCAGGGAAGATCAAGATCAATTAACATCAGATGTTGGCTGAAGATTGAGAGAGAATATGAATTGCCTTAGCATGTTCTGGTCCCTGACTCATGACACTGTGCTTATTCATTTGTTCCTGCAGATCCTCTAAACGACTGGCAGAGTGTGCCGATGAATAGCTCATCCATGAGGCCCTCCAGAAATGATAAATAAGCCGTGTTCATGGAACTTTTTAGTTACTATGCCGTTGGTACAAACTCCGTGAAATACCGTCAGAAGCACACCATACCACCAATTAGATGGCTGCAATGGTTTACCAATTTCGTTAATAAACTATGAATTAATCCTAAAAACCTATTCTGATTAGATATCAATGCAAGCATACCTATATATTTACACGTTTAGATACAGATCAAGGATTAGAACTATAGGGTCCAATAACAATCTGAAAAACTGAAATTCTGCTACCACAAGGCCCACAACCACGGTAAGAAATTCTAGATCAGACTGCTCTATTCCTAGCTGTAGGCTGAAGGTGAAGGTGAGGGCTGTGATCTCGAGCAACCGGAACTGGGCGGTAGATGCAGGCATGAAGTTTGAAACCTAAGGTCAACCTGAGAGTTGCCTGTTGTGTACACTGCACACACCAGGTCGACCAGTCATGGGTACTGAGGTGTACGCAGTGGTGGCAGTATGCGTGTGCTGAAGCTAGGGGAGTCCGTAACATTGCAAAATATATGCATGAATCAAACTGAAACCTGATGTATAAGCTCTATGATTTAATGCACAAAAGATTAGTAACTGGAATATTAATTTCACTATAGTATTAACTGTGCAATTATGCCCCATGCCCCGTCTATAAACTGTAGGACTGTACCAAAGACAGTGCGACCGTGTGTTGAGAGTAGACATTCACAGGAGCTCGGGAAGGTGTTTATTAGCAGCTGGGTGGTAGGGATTGCATACTGTGGTTGCTCTTTTCTTAATATAATTACATGAAAAAAGCAATTGGCTACAGAGCATAGTCGGATCTCTGATGTATTCATGTTCTCACTTTCCCACCAAATCTGAACCTAAACATTATATTAGTTTGCACTTCAGACATCTCCCGCCTAGTAATTCTATTCATGCATGATCAAGATTGTAGAAACACATACATGTGAGTAATCAGTCTAGAAAAATACATGAGATTAAGGATGGAAAAAGACAAACCTGAGGGTTGGAGTAAGATGGAGCTGCATGAATTCTGCATCTTCATGCATGGCTGGTAACTTGACTCTTGTCAGAATATAAGAAAGCCCTACCCGGAAAAACAGAAAACATATGAATGCCCTCCCATATCCGTCCTTCGCCTACTAAAATCGGGTTGTAATCAGAAACATTTAATCATTGATAGCTGCATAGAGTTGGTAGGGGTCAGAGTCAACAGATCTTGGCGGTGATTGCCAATCATCTATGAAGTGTCAATAGCAGATTTTGTTCAAGGTACAGGCACGGGTAGATGCAGAACTACCTTCACGGAATCTAGACGCACACTTGTACTCGTAAATCAATACAGTAAGAATTCATCTATCCAATTCCAGGTACATATTGGCGGTGCTTGTCAATCATCTATGAAATGTCAATAACAGATTTTTTTCAAGGTACAGGCACCGGTAGATGCAGAACTACCTTTACAGAATGTAGGCACACACTTGTACATGTAAATCAATACAGTAAGAATTCATATATCCAACTCCTAGTACATACGTCCTGTAAGTTGTAACAAAGATGAATTTATAGTTAATTAATACAAAGCCAGCAAGATTAACTTGGGGGCATGCACGCTATGGATTGCAGAGGCTCATATCAAGCTTTCTCTGTTTCTTTGTTTGTCACAGGTGTTGGCAGTGGCACACATTCGTGGAGTTTCTACCTAGCCATGCATGTACCTACCAAGATCAACTCCATAAAGCTAGCTTTGCTAAGCTACGTGCGCGACGGTGTCATAGACCAAGCTAGCACCAACAGGTCAATGTACGTGGCATTTTCCGCTAGCCGTGCATGTACCAATCAAGCCACTCGACCAAGCTACATGTACAGCGGCTATCTACATCCAATCTGAAAATAATCTTGAATCTAAATGAATTTCTACGAAATCGAGTTCCTCAATCTTGATAGTAGCTACGGGAATAATGATTAGTAAACATCAACCAATTTACAACCTAGGGTTTGGGGGAGAGCGCCATACCTTAAGGGGATCAATCAAAGACCAATCTACAACCTAGGGTTTGGGGAGGAGCGCCATACCTTAAGGAGATAAATCAAGGAAAGGAGTCGGTGGTGTACCAGGTCGTCTTCCTCGGTCTCCGGTGATACCGACGTTGTCAACGCTCGAGGCCTCGGTGGCAATCGTGGCTGCCGCCAGGTCGTCTTCTTTTTTTTCTTTTCAAGGCTCCCTCTCTTTCACGTAAACATGAGAAGAAAGAGAGGAGATCGAACAGATTGAGGGAAGGGAGGATTTCTTTTGACGTGGGTGAGGGAAGGGGCGAAGGGCTTCGTTTTTATTTCTGACGTAGGTGACATGACTTATGAAGGGCATTGGTGGGTAATTTTATCTTTTTAATCCATTGGTTGTCCTCGCTTAATCCGTTATATTGATGGCTAGATGTTTCTAATTATTATGGGATGTTCTAGTATAATTCTCTTTTTTTTGGTTAGCCCCTCAAGTACTTTTTATATATAATAGATTCCTACAACAACTCTTATGAAAATTTTAATAAGATGCCCTCTGATTTTTAGAATAGTGTTAAAGAATTTATGATCTCTCAAAAGAATTGCAATGCTTTGCTTGAAGAAAAATTGCTTAAAGTTGATGAATTGGCTAGGAACGTTGATAGACTCTCTCTTGATGTTGATTCTTTGAAACTTAGATCTATCCCACCTAAGCATGATATCAATGAGTCTCTCAAAGCCATGAGAATTTCCATTGATGAGTGCAAAGAAAGAACCGCTAAGTTGTGTGCTAAGAAAGATTGCTTTGTAAGAGCGTGTTCTTCTAGTTTCCATGAAAATAATGATGGAGATCTAAAAGTTATTGATGTGTCCCCTATTAAATCTTTGTTTTGCAATATTAATCTTGATAATGATGGGACTGGAGATGAGTCAACTTTAGTTAAAAGGCGTCCCAATGATTCAGAGTTTTTAGATCTTGATGCTAAATTTGGTAAAAGTGGGATTGAAGAAGTCAAAACTTTACATAGCATTGAACCCACAATTTTGGATTTCAAGGAATTTAATTATGATAATTGTTCTTTAATAGATTGTATTTCCTTGTTGCAATCTGTGTTGAATTCTCCACATGCTTATAGTCAAAATAAAGCTTTTACCAAACATATTGTTGATGCTTTGATGCAATCTTATGAGGGGAAACTTGAATTGGAAGTTTCTATACCTAGAAAACTTTATGATGAGTGGGAACCCACTATAAAAATTAAAATTAAAGATCATGAATGCTATGCTTTATGTGATTTGGGTGCTAGTGTTTCCATGATTCCGAAAACATTGTGTGATGTGCTAGGTTTCCATGATTTTGATGATTGCTCTTTAAATTTGCACCTTGCGAATTCCACCATTAAGAAACCTATGGGAAGGATCAATGATGTTTTTATTGTTTCAAATAGTAATTATTTGCCCATAGATTTTATCGTTCTTGATAGATTGCAATCTTTCATGTCCTATTATTCTTGGTAGAACTTTCCTTGGAACGATATGTGCAATTATTGATATGAAGGAAGAAAATATTAGATTCCAATTTCCATTAAGGAAAGGCATGGATGAAAGAAAGTCAAACTACCTTATGAATCTATCATGCGTGCCACTTATGAATTGAATGCCAAAGATGGCAATACTTAGATCTATTCTCCCTTTTATGCCTAGCTAGTGGCGTTAAACGATAGCGCTTGTTGGAAGGCAACCCAATTTTATTTTTGTTTCTTGCTTTTTGCTTCTGTTTAGTCATAAATAATTCATCTATCTTCTGTTTAGATGTGGTTTTATGTTTTAATTGGTGTTTGTGCCAAGTAGAACCTATAGGATAACCTACGGTGATAGTTAATTTGATTTTGCTGAAAAACAGAAATTTTTGCTCACGAGAAAAAATTCAATAAATCACATAAACATGATTTTGTGTTGATTCGTTTTGCTGTAGATCAATAGACAAATTGCCTAGGACTTCCTATTTTGGTAGGACTTTTAGAGTTCCAGAAGTATTCGAAAGTTACAGATTGCTACAGACTGTTCTATTTTTGACAGATTCTGTTTTTTATGTGTTGTTTGCTTATTTTGATGCATCTATGGCTAGTATCGGGGGGTATGGACTATAGAGAAGTTGGAATACAGTAGGTTTAACACCAATCTAGTATACTTAAGAAGTTCATCCCCACTACTTGATTTATCTCAACATGCAGCATATCCACGTCATCATCCAATCACATCTAACCACGTCACACCTCATGCAGTCCCATTCAAGACCATTTTTCAATTAACAAAGCTTTTTTCAATTAACAGAGCTAAGCACAACCTTCCTTCGCTGAGAAAAAAAAAAGAACAATTGATCGATTGATAGCTTTTGCTCATATACTTAATGAAGCCACGTGAAGGTCTCATATGTGAAGCACTCTTCCCCTCCCAGTAACATCCTCCGCGTTTCTCCACCTCTTGGCTCCTCACCTCCTGTTCCCCTTTAGTTTCAGTCCCCACGTCTACGTTGCCTTCACGTTTCTCCACCTCTCGGCTCCTCACCTCCTAGAACGCAGCCACCATGGCCCGTTCCCCTTCAGTTTCAATCCTTTTATTCCAAACCAATTCAGCCTCCGCTGCGCCATCTGCTTGCTTCGCCTATCAAATCTGCCACCAATGTGAGATGCTACCTGCCGCGCTCACCAGTCCACGCCAAATTGGGGCGACGTGCCTCCTCCGCAAACCGGCAGCGCCGGTTGCCGAACTTCACTCCTTGGGCGGAGAGGAAGGGGTCTCAACCAACACTAGATGTGGCCCGCCGCTTGGGAACGTCGTTGGGAAGGATGCTGTCCGCCGCCGCCGACCATGCCTCAGAGGCGCACTGTTGGGGATCAGGAGGGATTCTTCAGGCTCTTTCTCCCTCACCTTCTTTCTCTGATTCCTACCTCTCTTTTTTAGTGTGTGACTGTGTGTGTTTCTATTTATTTCCTCATATTTTATTTTATTCACGCCTCCGTTGTTCAGTTCCATTATCCTCCATTTTTTCATGTTGCCTTTGGATTGAAGTCAACCCGTATGCACATAGGTAATGGGGTCGCTTGACATGGCTATGGCTGTGTAACATATGGTCGTTTGTTTGTTAGAATATGCAAAGACACCTCCTCCATTTAATATTAGATTGTTATTGCAGATTCCCAGAATACATTATATTGTATACAATGAAGGTACACTGAAGGTATGACCATCTGAACTATATAATATGTACAACAATGATATGTTATATGTACAATTTCTCAACTCCAGCTCAGTTAGTGTTTGGGATCTTTGAGCTACCAACTGGAGTCTTTTTTAGAGTTCAGAAGAAAGATGAGAAATATTGATGGATGTATGTCCTCTACCGAGGTAGATGGGAGGTTTGGTTGTATCTTTAGCCATGCATTTGTGGTTAGATTAACCAAACTGAACTGTTCGTTTCAAGGATTGACAGATTACTACTTGGCATTTCATCAGTTAATTAAAGCTATGCTCTGACAACTATGTAGCTACCCCTTCTTATCTACATTGCATAATCATTTGTGTGTTTTGTTATCCCTTCTGATTATTTGTTTCCTCTCACTGGTCTTTGTGTTCCCTCAAGCATTACATCAATGTTGTGCCTGCCTGATCACAAAACAGTTGTTTGCTCTCTGATGACTTCCTATTCTACAAATTTATTTTTGTTGGTCCGTCATGCTACAGATGAATGCACTACCCTTTTTTGCGGGTGCATTTACTAATTTATGTACTGTGCTCACCATTTTATTTGAAAACAAATGTTGATTAAAGGTTGCTAGATTGTCTGCTGATGCGTGACAAAATGCTCTTCTACCTACAGAATTTGTAATCCTAAAGGAGGTAAGGACGTTTCTCTGTTTTGTAGTATTTAGAATATTTTGTCGACTAGCTATCACTATCTTTACTTGCTCTATCCAATTCAATTTCTGCAATAATTAGTCAAGTTAATTCCTTCTATCTCATTCCATCAAATAGATCATGCAGTTGTTCAAACATATTTTTGAAATGGCTTTTTTCTACTGATAGTAACTTCAGCATAGCACCTGTCGCAGCAGTGTTATGCCATATAAGAAACAAGAAGACACAAGTAGCCAAAGGAAGTTCTGGTTTCAGGTGCCAATTCCTTTTCCCAAATACTTACTGATAACATATTTCATTGTTTCCTATGGCATCCATATGATATTTTTCTGCAGCATTTAGACTGAAATGGAGATGGTGAACAAACTTACATACTAAAGTATTTTTGGTCATTTGACGGCTTGAAGTTTGCTAGCTGCTGACTGACTTCTGCAAATGTGTGAATGCCGAGATGTTATGTTATGAAACCTTTAGCCTAACCCGAAGTATGAGCATGAAAGATTAATTTTTATACTCACTGTTTTTAAATGTTTTGAAATTTTATTCTGAATGTTTGAAACACCATTTTCTGGGATATATTGGGGTTCGAGATAGTTTACCACATATGACATGTTGTGTTTGAAACACCATTTGATACACTGATCATCAATACATCGCTCTACTGCTTTAAAACATGGTTTGTTATCACATGTATATAACATAGTCCATATTTTTATCTTGCAAATCCTTTGCTCTAAGTTCCCGCAGCAACGCGTGGGGTATCTTCTAGTATAAATAAATAATGAGTTCATTACAGTACCTTATGTGGTGGTTTTTCTTTCTTGCACTAACGGAGCTTATGAGATTTTCTGTTGAGTTTTATGTTGTGAAGTTTTCAAGTTTTCGGTAAAGATTTGATGGACTATGGAATAAGGAGTGGCAAGAGCATGAGCTTGGGGATGCCCATGGAACCCCAAGATATTTAAGGACAACCAAAAGCCTAAGCTTGGGGATGCCCCGGAAGGCATCCCCTCTTTTGTTTTCGTCTATCGGTAACTTTACTTGGAGCTATATTTTTATTCGCCACATGATATGTGTTTTGCTTGGAGCGTCTTGTATGATATGAGTCCTTGCTTTTTAGCACAACCATCCTTGCTGTACACACCTTCTGGGAGAGAAATACTTGATTTGGAATTTATTAGAATACTCTATGTGCTTCACTTATATCTTTTGAGCTAGATAAGTTTTGCTCTAGTACTTTACTTATATCTTTTAGAGCACGGCGGTCGCTTGATTTTGTAGAAATTTTTGATCTCTCATGCTTCACTTATATTATTTTGAGAGTCTTTTAGAACAGCATGGTAGTTGCTATGGTTATAAAATTGATCCTAGAATAATGAGCATCCAAGTTGGGTATAATAAAAACTATCATAGGAAGTGAATTGGATGCTATGATCAATTTGATACTTGATAATTGTTTTGAGATATGGAGGTGGTGATATTAGAGTCATGCTAGTTGGGTAATTATGAATTTGAGAAATACTTGTGTTGGAGTTTGCAAGTCCCGTAGCATGCACGTATGGTAACCATTGTGTAACAAATTTGAAATATGAGGTGTTCTTAGATTGTCATCCTTATGAGTGGCGGTCGGGGACGAGCGATGGCCTTTTCCTACCAATCTATCCCCCTAGGAGCATGCACGTAGTGATTGGTTTTTGATGACTTGTAGATTTTTGCAATAAGTATGTGAGTTCTTTATGACTCATGTTGAGTCCATGGATTATACGCACTCTTACCCTTCCATCATTGCTAGCCTCTTTGGTACCGTGCATCGCCCTTTCTCACCTTGAGAGTTGGTGCAAACTTCACCGGTTCATCCAAACCCCGTGATACGATACGCTCTATCACACATAAACCTCCTTATATCTTCCTGAAAACAGCCACCATACCTACCTATTATGGCATTTCCATGGCCATTCCGAGATATATTGTCATGCAACTTTCCACCGTTCTGTTTATCATGACACTCATCATCATTGTCATATTGCCTTGCATGATCATGTAGTTGACATTGTATTTGTGGTCAAGCCACCTTGCATAATTTTTCATACATGTCACTCTTGATTCATTGCCATCCCGGTACACCGTCGGAGGCATTCATATAGAGTCATATCTTGTTCTAGTTTTGAGTTGTAACTCATGAGTTGTAAATAAATAGAAGTGTGATGATCATCATTATTAGAGCATTGTCCCTTATAAAAAAAATAAAGGCCAAATAAAAAAATAATAAAGGCCCAAAAAAGAAAAAAAAAGGAAAGGCCAAATAAAAAAAGGCCCAAAAAAGGGGGGACAATGTTACTATCCTTTTCCACACTTGTGCTTCAAAGTAGCACCATGTTCTTCATATAGAGATCTCATATGTTGTCATTTTTATATACTAGTGGGAATTTTTCATTATAAAACTTGGCTTGTATATTCCAATGATGGGCTTCCTCAAATGCCCTAGGTCTTCGTTAGCAAGCAAGTTGGATGCACACCCGCTTAGTTTCTTTTGTTCAGCTTTCATACATTTATAGCTCTAGTGCATCCGTTGCATGGCAATCCCTACTCCTTGCATTGACATCAATTGATGGGCATCTCCCTAGCCCATTGATTAGCCGCGTCAATGTGAGATTTTCTCCTTTTTTGTCTTCTCCACACAATCCCCACCATCATATTCTATTCCACCCATAGTGTTATATCCATGGCTCACGCTCATGTATTGCGTGAAAGTTGAAAAAAGTTTGAGATTACTAAAGTATGAAACAATTGCTTGGATTGTCATCAGGGTTGTGCAAGATGAGAGCATTCTTGTGTGACGAAAATGGAGCATGACCAAACTATATGATTTAGTAGGGATGAACTTTCTTTAGCCATGTTATTTTGAGAAGACATGATTGCCTTGTTAGTATGCTTGAAGTATTATTACTTTTATGTCAATATGAACTTTTATTTTGAATCATTTGGATCGGAACATTCATGTCACAATAAAGAAAATTACATTGAGAAATATGCTAGATAGCATTCCACATCAAAAATTCTGTTTTTACCATTTAGCTACTCGACGAAGAGCAGGAATTAAGCTTGGGGATGCTTGATACGTCTCCAATGCATCTATAATTTTTTATTATTCCATGCTATTGTATTACCTGTTTTGGATGTTTATGGGCTTTACTTTACACTTTTATATCATTTTTGGGACTAACCTACTAACCAGAGGCCCAGCCCAAATTGCTGTTTTTTTTGCTTATTTTAGTATATCGAAGAAAAGGAATATCAAACGGAGTCCAAACGGAATGAAACCTTCGGGAGCGATATTTTTGGAACAAACGCAATCCAGGAGACTTGGAGTGGACGTCAAGAAGCAGCCGAGGCGGCCACGAGGGTGGCCGGCACGCCCTAAGGGGGTGGGCGTGCCCCCTGCCTCGTGGGCTCCTCGAGGCTCCACCGACATACTTCTTCCTCCTATATATATCCACGTACCCCGAAAGCATCCAGGAGCACCACGAAAAACTATTTCCACTGCCGCAACCTTCTGTATCCGCGAGATCCCATCTTGGAGCCTTCGTCGGCGCTTTGCCGGAGAAGGAATCGACCATGGAGGGCCTCTACATCATCTCCATGGCCTCTCCGATGAGTTGTGAGTAGTTTACCACAGACCTTCGTGTCCATATTTATTAGCTAGATAGCTTCTTCTCTCTCTTTGAATCTCAATACAATGTTCTCCTCAATCTTCTTCGAGATCTATTCGATGTAACTGTTTTTGCAGTGTGTTTGTTGAGATCCGATGAATTGTGGGTTTATGATCAAGTTTATCTATGAGAAATAATTGGATCTTCTCTGAATTATTTTATGTGTGATTGGTTATCTTTGTAAGTCTCTTCGAATTATCAGTTTGGTTTGGCCTACTAGATTGATCTTTCTTGCAATAGGAGAAGTGCTTAGCTTTGGGTTCAATCTTGCGGTGTCCTTTCCTAGTGACAGCAGGGGCAGCAAGGCACGTATTGTATTGTTTCCTACATCATGTCATCTTTCTTATTGCGTTACTCTATTCTTCATGAACTTAATACTCTAGATGCAGGCAGGAGTCGGTCGATGTGTGGAGTAATAGTAGTAGATGCAGAATTGTTTCGATCTACTTGTCACGGACGTGATGCCTATATATACATGATCATGCCTATATAATCTCATAACTATGCACTTTTCTATCAATTGCTGGACAGTAATTTGTTCACCCACCGTAATACTTATGCTATCTTGAGACAATCCACTAGTGAAATCTATGGCCCCCGGGTTTATCTTTTATCATATAAGTTTTCAATCTACTTTTATTTGCATCTTTTACTTTCTAATCTATATCATAAAAATACCAAAAATATTTGACTTTTTATCTTATTATCTCTATCAGATCTCACTTTCGCAAGTTACCGTGAAGGGATTGACAACCCTTTTATTGCGTTGGTTGCGAGGTTCTTGTTTGTTTGTGTAGGTACGAGGGACTTTTAAGGAGCCTCCTACTGGATTGATACCTTGGTTCTCAAAAACTGAGGGAAATACTTACGCTACTTTGCTGCATCACCCTTTCCACTTCAAGGAAAAAACCAACGCATGCTCAAGAGGTAGCAGTCACTAATAGCGGAGAACAAATGAAGATATTACTTTAGGGTACAAAACCACCTCAAACTTATTCTTTCCGATCAATCTATTGGGCTATTCCTACAAGTGTCACAAACAGCCCTAGAGTTCATAGTAAAATAACACCTTAAGATAGAAATCAACCAAAACCCTAATGTCACCTAGATACTCCAATGTCACCACAACTATCCGTGGGTTTGATTATACAATATGCATCACTCAATATCAGATTCATCTATTCAAACCAACACAAAGAACTTCAAAGAGTGCCCCAAAGTTTCTACCAGGGAGTCAAGACAAAAACGTGTGCCAACCCCTATGCATAAGTTCACAAGGTCACTGAACCTGCAAGTTGATCACCAAAACATACATCAAGTAGATCACGTGAATATCCCATTGTCACCACAGATAAGCACATGCAAGACATACATCAAGTGTTCTCAAATCCATAAA
The DNA here is from genome assembly GCF_002162155.2 of Triticum dicoccoides. NCBI lineage: Eukaryota > Viridiplantae > Streptophyta > Magnoliopsida > Poales > Poaceae > Triticum > Triticum dicoccoides. The sequence goes on from NC_041393.1 coordinate 92,214,016, forward strand.
GACTCAATCTGATAAGATAACTTCAAAGGGAAAACTCAATCAATTACAAGAGTGTAGAGGGGGAAAACATCATAAGATCCAACTATAATAGCAAATCTCGCGGTACATCAAGATCGTGCCATATCAAGTACACGAGAGAGAGAGAGAGAGAGAGAGAGAGAGAGAGAGATCAAACACATAGCTACTAGTACATACCCTCAGCCCCGGGGGTGAACTACTCCCTCCTCGTCATGGAGAGCGCCGAGATGATGAACATGGCCACTGGTGATGGATCCCCCTCCGGCAGTGTGCCGGAACAGGGTCCCGATTGGTTTTTGGTGGCTACAGAGGCTTGCGGCGGTGGAACTCCCGATCTAGGTTTTGCTCCGGAAGTTTGGGGATTTATAGGAGGGGTTGGCCTCGGTTTCATGTTAGGGGGCCCCACAGGGAGTCCATGAGTCAGGGGCGCACCCTAGGAGGGGCGCTCTCCACCCTCGTGGGGCCCTCGGGACTCCCCTCCGGTATCTTTTCGTTCCAGTATTTTTTATATTTTCCAACAATATTCTCCATTGATTTTCAGCGCATTCTGAGAACTTTTATTTCTGCACAAAAATAACACCATGGTAGTTCTGTTGAAAATAGCATCAGTCTAGGTTAGTTCTAATCAAATCATACCAAAATCATGTAAAAAATATTACAAAAATGGCATGAATACATCAAAAATCATAAATACGTTGCAGACGTATCAAGCATCCCCAAGCTTAATTCATGCTTGTCCTCGAGTAGGTAAATGATAAAAACAGAATTTTTGATGTGGAATGCTACCTAACATATTTATCAATGTAATCTTCTCTATTGTGGCATGAATGTTCAGATACGTAAGATTCAAAACAAAAGTTCAATATTGACATAAAAACAATAATACTTCAACCATACTAATAAAGCAATCCTGTATTCTCAATATAACATGGTCAAAGAAAGTTATCCCTACAAAATGATATAGTCTAGCTATGCTCTATCTTCATCACACAAAATATTTAAATCATGCACAACCCCGATGATAAGCCAAGCAATTGTTTCATACTTTTGATGTTCTCAAACTTTTTCAACCTTCACGCAATACATGAGTGTGAGCCATGGATATAACACTATGGTGGAAGAGAATATGGTGGTTGTGGAGAAGACAAAAAGAAGGAGATAGTCTCACACCAACTAGGCGTATCAACGGGCTATGGAGATGCCCATCAATAGATATCAATGTGAGTGAGTAGGGATTGCCATGCAACGGATGCACTAAAGCTATAAGTTTATGAAATCTCAAAAAGAAACTAAGTGGGTGTGCATTCAACTCGCTTGCTCACGAAGACCTAGGGCAATTTGAGGAAGCCCATCATTTGAATATACAAGACAAGTTCTATGATGAAAAATTCCCACCAATATATGAAAGTAACAACATAGGAGACTCTCTATCATGAAGATCATGGTGCTACTTTGAAGCACAAGTGTGGTAAAATGATAGTAGCATTGCCCCTTCTCTCTTTTCTCTCTTTTTTTTTGTTTTTTTGGGCCCTCTCTTTTTTGCCTCTTTTTTTATTTATTTATTTCGTATGGAGCCTCTTCCCGACTTGTGGGGGAATCATAGTCTCCATTATCCTTTCCTCATAGGGACAACGCTTTAATAATGAAGACCATCACACTTTTATTTACTTACAACTCAAGAATTATAACTCAATACTTAGAACAAAATATGACTCTATGTGAATGCCTCCGGCGGTGTACCGAGATGTGCAATTAATCAAGAGTGACATGTATGAATGAATTATGAACGGTGGATTTGCCACAAAACGATGTCAACTACATGATCATGCAAAGGAATATGACAATGATGAAGCGTGTCATAATAAATGGAACGTTGGGAAGTTGCATGGCAATATACCTCGGAATGGCTATGGAAATGCCATAATAGGTAGGTATGGTGGTTGTATGGTACCAATGAAAGTTGCGCGGTACTAGAGAGGCTAGCAATGGTGGAAGGGTGAGAGTGTGTATAATCCATGGACTCAACATTAGTCATAAAGAAATCACATACTTATTGCAAAAATCTATTAGTTATCGAAACAAAGTACTACGTGCATGCTCCTAGGGGGATACATTGGTAGGAAAAGACCATCTCTCATCCCCGACCGCCACTCATAAGGAAGACAATCAAAAAATAAATCATGCTTCGACTTCATCACATAACGGTTCACCATACGTGCATGCTATGGGAATCACAAACTTTAACACAAGTATCTCTCAAATTCACAACTACTCACTAGCATGACTCTAATATCACCATCTTCATATCTCAAAACAATCATAAGGAATCAAACTTCTCTTAGTATTCAATGCACTTTTTATGAAAGTTTTTATTATCCCTCTTGGATGTCCATCATATTATGACTAAATTCATAACCAAAGCAAATTACCATGATGCTTAAGACTCACAAAATAATATAAGTGAAACATGAGAGTTCATAAATTTCATCAAAATAAAACCATTGCCGTGCTCTAAAAAGATATAAGTGAAGCACTAGAGCAAATGACAAACTACTCCAAAAGATATAAGTGAAGATCAATGAGTAGTCGAATAATTGTCTAACTATGTGAAGACTCTCTAACATTTAAGAATTTCAGATCTTGGGATATTATTCAAGCAGCAAGCAAAACAAAATAAAATGACATGCACTCCAAGGAAAACACATATCATGTGGTGAATAAAAATATAGCTCCAAGTAAAGTTACCGATCAACGAAGACGAACAAGGGGATGCCATCCGGGGCATCCCCAAGCTTAGGCTCTTGGTTGTCCTTGAATATTGCCTTGGGGTGCCTTGGGCATCCCCAAGCTTAGGCTCTTGCCACTCCTTATTCCATAGTCCATCAAATCTTTACCCAAAACTTGAAAACTTCACAACACAAAACTCGACAGAAAACTCGTAAGCTCCGTTAGTATAAGAAAATAAATCACCACTTAGGTACTATTGTGAGCTCATTCTAAATTCATATTGGTGTTATATCTACTGTATTCCAACTTATCCATGGTTCATACCCTCCTATACTACTCATAGATTCATCAAAATAAGCAAACAACACATAGAAAACAGAATCTCTCAAAAACAGAACAGTCTGTAGTAATCTGTAACTCTTGAATACTTCTGTAACTCCAAAAATCCATCCAAATTAGTAAAATCTGAGAAATTTGTGTACCAATCCAGAGAAAAAATAATCAGATCAAAAGCACATTTCTGTCAATTATCAAAACCAATTTACTGAGCGCAAAAGTTTCTGATTTTCAGCAGGATCAACACAACTATCGCCGTAAGCTATCCTAAAGGTCTTACTTGAAACTTTATTGAAAAAAAAGCTATAAAACATGATTACTACAGTATAATAATCATGTGAACACAAAAAAACAGTAAGGGTAAATATTGGGTTGTCTCCCAACAAGCGCTTTTCTTTAATGCCTTTCTAGCTAGGCATGATGGTTTCAATGATGCTCGTATAAAAGATAAGAACTGAAACACAAAGAGAGCATCATGAATAATATGACTAGCACATTTAAGTCTAACCCACTTCCTATGCCTAGGGATTTTTTGAGAAAAAAACTTATGGTAATAAGAATCAACTAGCATAGGAAGGTAAAACAAGCAAAACTTCAAGATTTTCAACACATAGAGAGGAAACTTGATATTATTGCAACTCCTACAAGCATATATTCCTCCCTCATAATAATTTTCAGTAGCATCATGAATTAATCCAACAATATAACTATCACATAAATCATTCTTTTCATGATCTACAAGCATAGATATTTTACTACTCTCCACATAAGCAAATTTCTTCTCATGAATAGTAGTGGGAGCAAACTCAACAAAATAACTATCATGTGAGGCATAATCCAATTGAAAATTAAAATAAAGATGACAAGTTTCATGGTTATCATTATTCTTTATAGCATACATGTCATCACAATAATCATCATAGATAGCAACTTTGTTCTCATAATCAATTGGAACCTCTTCCGAAATAGTGGATTCATCACTAAATAAAGTCATGACCTCTCCAAATCCACTTTCATAATTATCACAATAAGATTCAACACCCTCCAAAATAGTGGGACCATTACCTAAAGTTGACACTCTTCCAAACCCACTTTCATCAATATAATCATCATAAATAGGGGGCATGCTATCATCATAACAAATTTGCACATCCAAACTTGGGGAACTAAAAATATCATATTCATCAAACATAGCATCCCCAAGCTTGTGCCTTTGCATATAATTAGCATCATGGATATTCAAATAATTCACATTAACAACATTCCAATCATGCTCATCATTCAAAAATTTAGTGCCAAACATTTTAATGCATTCTTCTTCTAACACTTGAGCACAATTTTCCTTTCCATCATTTTCACGAAAGACATTAAAAAGATGAAGCATATGATGCACCCCCAATTCCATTTTTTTGTAGTTTTATTTTATAGACTAAACTAGTGATAAAACAAGAAACTAAAAGATTTGATTGCAAGATCTAAAGATATACCTTCAAGCACTAACCTCCCCGGCAACAGCGCCAGAAAGGAGCTTGATCTCTACTTCACAACTTTCTTCTTGTAGACGTTGTTGGGCCTCGAAGTGCAGAGGTTTGTAGGATAGTAGAAAATTCCCTCAAGTGGATGACCTAAGGTTTATCAATCCATGGGAGGCATAGGATGAAGATGGTCTCTCTCAAACAACCCTGCAACAAAATAGCAAAGAGTCTCTTGTGTCCCCAATACACCCAATACAATGGTAAATTGTATAGGTGCACTAGTTCGGCGAAGAGATGGTGATACAAGTGCAATATGGATGGTAGATATAGGTTTTTGTAATCTTAAAATATAAAAACAGCAAGGTAGCAAGTAACAAAAGCAAGCGAAAACAGTATTGCAATGCTTGGAAACAAGGCCTAGGGTTCATACTTTCACTAGTGTAAGTTCTCTCAACAATGATAACATAATTAGATCATATAAAAATCCCTCAACGTGCAACAAAGAGTCACTCCAAAGTCAGTAATAGGGGAGAACAAATGAAGAGATTATTGTAGGGTACAAAATCACCTCAAAGTTATTCTTTCTGATCAATCTATTGGGCTATTCCTATAAGTGTCACAAACAGCCCTAGAGTTCATAGTAAAATAACACCTTAAGACACAAATCAACCAAAACCCTAATGTCACCTAGATACTCCAATGTCACCAAGTATCCGCGGGTTTGATTATACGATATGCATCACACAATCTCAGATTCATCTATTCAAACCAACACAAAGAACTTCAAAGAGTGCCCCAAAGTTTCTACCGGAGAGTCAAGACGAAAACGTGTGCCAACCCCTATGCATAAGTTCACAAGCTCACTGAACCCGCAAGTTGATCACCAAAACATACATCAAGTAGATCACGTGAATATCCTATTGTCACCACAGATAAGAACATGCAAGACATTCAAGTGTTCTCAGATCCTTAAAGACTCAATCCGATAAGATAACTTTAAAGGGAAAACTCAATCCATTACAAGAGAGTAGAGGGGGAAAACATCATAAGATCCAACTATAATAGCAAAGCTCGCGGTACATCAAGATCGTGCCATATCAAGAACACGAGAGAGAGAGAGAGAGAGAGAGAGAGAGATCAAACACATAGCTACTAGTACATATCCTCAGCCCCGAGGGTGAACTACTCCCTCCTCGTCATGGAGAGCGCAGGGATGATGAAGATGGCCACCGGTGATGGATCCCCCCTCCGGCAGGGTGCCGGAACATGGTCCCAATTGGTTTTTGGTGGCTACAGAGGCTTGCGGCGGCGGAACTGCTGGTCTAGGTTTTGTTCTGGAAGTTTGGGGATTTATAGGAGGGGTTGGCATCGGTTTCATGTAAGGGGACCCCACAGGGAGTCCACGAGGCAGGGGCGCACCCTAGGTGGAGCCCTCCACCCTCGTGGGGCCCTCGGGACTCCCCTCCGGTAGCTTTTCGTTCCAGTATTTTTTATATTTTCCAAAAATATTCTCCGTTGATTTTCAGCGCATTCCGAGAACTTTTATTTCTGCACAAAAACAACATCACGGTAGTTCTACTGAAAACAATGTTAGTCTGGGTTAGTTCTAATCATATCATACCAAAATCATGTAAAAAGATTATAAACATGGCATGATTACATCAAAAATTATAGATATGCTGGATACGTATCAACGACCACCACCTTCCGCCTTCAGGCCGCGGTGGCGCAGCGGGTGATGGGCATGGTGGACGGCAGTGGGATGGCGGGCACGACGACCACCTCCCACCTTCGGGCCGCGACGGTGGAGCAGGCGATGGCCCTGGCTTTCGACGGTGTTGTGGCAGCAACGGCGGCCGGCAACAGCTGCCAACGGCAGTGGTGGCCGAGCGTGTGGTGGGTGTTCCGCACACACCCAACAGGGATGCCACGCGCACTACACTACGCCGGGGACTGCGCCGCCACCGCGGTGTAGCCTCCTAGCTAGAGTTGTGCTCTGATGACGGTGGAGTGGCTGAGAAACGACAACGGCCCGGTGCCATTGCCGATTGTGGGAGAAGCAGACGAGATAAGCTACAGGGAGATAGGGGAAATGCGATGCAAGACTCGCCGGCCATGAGGGTTTATATAGTAGACTGGTAAGCATTTGGATTTTGGGGGATTTCACCGAGTCGGGCGGTAAGCTTGCGCAGGAACCTGTGCAGTTGCGCGGGAACGGACTCACCATCGTTTGGCCAAAAGAACGCTCCCGCGCGCTTCTCAAGCTTGCACTCGAACCGTCTGTGGCAGGGGTGACAAGACGTGCGAGAGGAGGATGAAAGTACACATACACATAAGGTTTATAAAAAAACGTTTGCGATTTAATTACCTACTATACCCCCGTCCTGGTTTATAAGTAGGATTTAATTAATAAAATATGAATGCATGTCGCCAGAGATTATATCGTTGGATCCGTATTTGAACATAGTTTCCAGCTATATAATTATTTTAACATGCATTAACATTTTGTTGGTTAAATTTGAGGTTATATACCAGCAAGCGTTTGCCCACAACACACATGGCTTATTCCATCACAAACAGCTAGGATGGATCAACTATATGCCATGTACCGCACACGCAACTCTAATCTGATTCGTGCTTGATGTCTCCGACGTCACTCGCACAGTTCGTCTTATTTGCCACGTATCACTGTGCCGGCCTCTTCTCGCGTCCGTCGGCAAGCTCTGCTCACTGTTAGGCGCCGTGGCGCGCTCTGTTTGCGTCTGTCGGCATGCTCTGCTCGTGTCCGTCGGGGAGCTCGGCTTGTGGACAGCTTTTCCTTGTGTGTTCAACTGATATATGCGTGTATATGGTTGCTCGTCATTGAGTTGACTACAGAGCGCTCTGCTTGCGTCCCTCTGCATGTGCTCTGCCAGCGGTTAGCCTGCACACGGTCACATAGAGGGCCCCATATGCATGCGGTTGCACCGCGCACGTTGCCACGCGATGCAGTTACGTGCGGCATGATGGAGTTACGCGCTGTGAATTAGAACTGCCATCAGGGCATGCCGATATTCCAGACCGTCCGGATTCCCCTTTAATTCTCGCGGCCATTATGACCTTAGTCTCTTCAACTTTCGATCACGCCCCACAATGATACGTCTCCAACATATCTATAATTTATGAAGCATTCATGCTATTATATTATCTGTTTTGGATGATTATGGGCTTTATTATACACTTTTATATTACTTTTGGGACTAACCTACTAACCGGAGGCCCGGCCCATATTGTTGTTTTCTTGCCTATTTCAGTGTTTCGATGAAAAGGAATATCAAACGGAGTCCAAATAGAATGAAACCTTCGGGAACGTTACTTTGGAACGGATGTGATCCAAGAGACTTGGAGTTGAAGTCAAGGAAGCTTCGAGGTGGCCACGAGGGTGGGGGGCGCCCCCCCCCCCACTACTAGGCGCGCACCCCTCTCTCGTGGGCCCTTCGAGCGTTCCCTGACTGACTTCTTTCACCTATATAAGTCCATATACCCTAAAACCTTCGAAAACAACAATAGATCGGGAGTTCCGCCGCCGCAAGCCTTTGTAGCCACCAAAAACCTCTCGAGAGCCTGTTCCGGCACCTTGCCAGAGGGGGAACCCATTACCGGTGGTCATCTTCATCATCCCGGTGCTCTCCATGACAAGGAGGGAGTAGTTCACCCTCGGGGCTGAGGGTATGTACCAGTAGCTATGTGTTTGATCTCTCTCTCTCTCTCTCTCTCTCGTGTTCTTGAGGTGATATGATCTTGATGTATCGCAAGCTTTGCTATTATAGTTGGATCTTATGATGTTTCTCCCCCTCAACTCTCTTGTAATGGATTGAGTTTTCCCTTTGAAGTTATCTTATCGGATTGAGTCTTTAAGGATTTGAGAACACTTGATGTATGTCTTGTCGTGCTTATCTGTGGTGACAATGGGATATCACGTGATCCACTTGATGTATGTTTTGGTGATCAACTTGCGGGTCCCGCCCATGAACCTATGCATAGGGGTTGGCACACGTTTCGTCTTGACTCTCCGGTAGAAACTTTGGGGCACTCTTTGAAGTACTTTGTGTTGGTTGAATAGATGAATCTGAGATTGTGTGATGCATATCGTATAATCAGCCCTAGAGTTCATAGTAAAATCTAGGTGACATTAGGGTTTTGGTTGATTTGTGTCTTAAGGTGTTATTCTAGTATGAACTCTATGATAGATCGAATGGAAAGAATAGCTTCATGTTATTTTACTACGGACTCTTTAATAGATAGAACGGAAAGGATAACTTTGAGGTGGTTTCATACCCTACCATAATCTCTTTGTTTGTTCTCCGCTATTAGTGGCTTTGGAGTGACTCTTTGTTGCATGTTGAGGGATAGTTATATGATCCCGTTATGTTATTATTGTTGAGAGAACTTGCACTAGTGAAAGTATGAACCTTAGGCCTTGTTTCCTACCATTGCAATACTGTTTACGCTCACTTTTATCATTAGTTACCTTGCTGTTTTTATATTTTCAGATTACAAATACCCATATCTATCATCCATATTGCACTTGTATCACCATCTCTTCGCCGAACTAGTGCACCTATACAATTTACCATTGTATTGGGTGTGTTGGGGACACAAGAGACTCTTTGTTATTTGGTTGCAGGGTTGTTTAAAAGACCATCTTCATCCTATGCCTCCCACGGATTGATAAACCTTAGGTCATCCACTTGAGGGAAATTTGCTACTGTCCTACAAACCTCTGCACTTGGAGGCCCAACAACGTCTACAAGAAGAGGGTTGTGTAGTAGACATCACACAACACAACAAGCACACCCACGATGACACATAGAGAGGGATGTACAGCGGCTCTCCAATGGAGTTTGGCGATCATAAAGTGGAGGCCCACGCAAGGGAGACAGATCTCTCAGTGGTGTACACCATCGACCCGGCCATGGTGGACGACTGCATCAAGACCATTGAGCAGTTGCTTGCTCGAGTCAAGTACAAGGTGGTCGGCATCGACCTCTAGTACACCGCCGGTCGTCTCAACATAGATCAGAAGGTTGTCGTTACCTAGTTGTGCATGCACCATCATGTCCTCATCTACCACTACTACATGGCCACAGAGCCTTCCGACCGTTTCACTAGGTTTGTCAACAACACCGACTACAAGTTCGCTATGGTGGAAACCACCGATGATGTAAAAGCACTCAGGGTTACGGGCTTGGCCTGCAGGAACCTTGTCGAAATCCATGAGTACTACATGGTTTGGGGCAGCACGAAGAAGGACTCCCTGGTTGAACTCGCCTCGGCCATCATCGACCCATACTATGAAAAGATGAAGCAGGATGCCAATAGAACACGTCCGGTATCCTCGCACGGGGCCTGGATGCGGCAATTGGATGAACCACACCTCGGGTTTGCAGCCAAGAGAGTGTACACATGTTACAAGATGCACAGGCGGATCGTTGACATGAGGAAGTGAAAGTGCTAAAAATCGCCTATTCACCCCCCCTCTAGTCGATAACTAGCACTTTCAATTGGTATCAGAGCAAGGTACTCCCTTGTTCTGTATGATTCGGTTTAATGACCTGGAGTTTTAGCTATGTCGACTGCAGGGATAATCAAGGTCTCCGCTGCTTGCCCCGTGTTCAATGGAACTGAATATCCCTACTGGAAGAATAAGATGCACATGCATCTTGAAGCCATTGATGTCGACCTTTGGTATGTCGTCAAGAACGGCGTTCCCAAAACTGGTGAAGGTGTCACCCCCACTGATGTCAAGAAGTTCATTCATTTGGACTCGACTGCAAAGAACATCATCTGTGGTCATCTGACCAAAGGGCAGTATGGCCGTGTGAGTGCACTGGAAACGTCAAAACTAGTCTGGGACTGGCTGTCCAAGGTCAATGAAGGCATCTCTACACAGAGAGACCAGAGGATCAGTGTTCTTCGCAATCTCTTCAATCGCTTCAAGAGAAACGACAATGAAAATGTCCAGCTCACGTTTGATCACCTCACCGACATCACAAATGAGCTTCAGGCTCTCAGCGCCACTGAGATCACCAAGCATGAAATTGTCAAGACATTGCTGAGATCACTTGACACCTCTTTTGACACCCTTGCCCTCATGATACAAGAACGTCCTGACTTCAAGACACTCGATCCGTATGATATACTTGAGAGGCTCAACACACATGAGTTCCAGCTTTCTGAGAAAAGAGATATTTGTGGCCCCAACTATGGCCGAACTCGTGCTTTGAAGGCAAAAGTTGTTTCCTCATCTGAAGAAGAAGAATCTGACTGCGGTTCTGACGATCCTGAAGACATTGGAAAGGAACTTGCCATGCTTGTGAAGAAGTTCCAGAGGTTCACCAAGAAGAAGGGCTTCAGAAAGTCTTCACGATCCAGCTCAAGAAATGATGAAGCTTCCACTCATGACAACAAGAAGAGAACCTGCCACAAATGCAAGAAACCTGGTCACTACATATCTGAGTGTCCACAGTGGGACAATGAGAAGAAGAAGAAGAAGAGCAAGGAATATGATTATGATGACAAGAAGATGAAGAAATCCTCAAAATCTTCTTCGAAGTCTTCATCATACAAGAAGAGCTCATCTGGCAAGGCTCGTGCTTTTGTTGGCAAGGAAATGGATTCAGAGAGGAGTCTGCTTCAGAGGAGGCGGAGGTGGAGTCTGGTGAGGAGTCTGACCCTGGCGTTGCAAGTCTGGCTCTAGCCACAGCCTATGTCGCCAAGTCCATCTTCAACACTGAAGACAATGACGTCCACACCAACGCTGAAGCTAATGACAAAGACGATTCTTCTCCCACCTACTGCTTCATGGCACGTGGTGCCAAGGTAAAATCTCGCGATGCTTACTTTCAAACTTCAAGTGAAGATGACTCTGATTGTGAATCCAAACCCAGCTACAAAACACTTGCTAAAATTGCAACTGAACAACAAAGGACTATGGAACATACTCAAAAACTCTTAGATAAAAGCGATGACCTGTTGGACGCGGAAATGACACGTTCACAGTCCTTAGTAGAAGACATAAAAAATCTTCATGCTAAGTACCAAGAACTTGAAAATCTTCATGATACGCTCTCAACCACATGAAAAGCTCTCCTATGATTATCTTCAAAGGAAGCAAGAGCTTGAGAAATTGAAAGCGACTCATGAAGATCTTCAAGCAGAGAATGAGTCACTTCGCGCTCAACAGATCAGTCCCGCTCAGGATGGATTCGAACCACCATGTTTAAAATGCATTGAGCGTGATAACGCTACATCTGTTGCTGAATGTTCCACTGCTGCTGCTGTTTCATTGTCTTCAACAACTGATGTGGTTACTAACCCCTCTGCGGAGGATACCACTAGTATTGCTGATGAAAATGCTAGATTGAAGACATTGCTTGAAACAGGGATGTACAAAAGTTTGAAGGGACATCAGACTCTCTGCGATGTCCTCAAAAAGCAGATTCTGAACCGAAACCCTAGGAAAGAGGGTGTTGGGTTCGAGAGGAAAACGAATGCTGATGGTTCCTACTGGAAGCCTGAGCAGTATCCCAAAACCACATGGGTTTCTACAAAGGAACCTTCAGTGGATCCATCCACCTTATCTGGATTTACCTGCGCTAATCCTATTATTATTGATGAATCCTTTGATGCAAACTATAAACTGTTCAAAAATCAGAATGGTGAAGTGTTTGCCAGGTATATTGGTACTAACTGCAGGAATGGACCTCCTATGAAGAAGATCTGGGTACCCAAAAGCTGTCTTGAGAATCTTCCAGTGAATGTCATCATGACACCACCAGTGAAGAAGACAAACCCCAGACCAAAGGCATCATATGGTCCAACGGCTACTTGCAAACACAGGACTCACTTGAGTCACCCTAACGCCAATGTTTTACAGGGAAATCATACTCAGACTCATGAATATGAGCGTGTGTCTTCAAATCGATATGTTCATAGAACTAAGAACTTCTTTGCTTATTCGTATGAGTATCATTCATCTCCTGCAAGGCTATTTGCTAGGGCTTCAAAGCCAAAATTCTCAGATGCTGCACTTAGACTCATTGCTTCTAAGCCACCCCTGAAAATGTGGGTGGTGAAGAAGAACTAACTCTCTTTTGCAGAATGTGGTCTCCAGCCAGCAATCAATGGCGTCCGATATAATTGCTGGGGACCTAAAACATAAAGGGACGCATGATAAAATGACTTACTATGAATTCCACATATGAATCTCTTATATGTCATACTGTGTGCAAATCTTGATCTAAACTGTGATAATCCATGTGTGTGTAAAATGCTTATGCTTCACAACATACCTTGTGAAGCCTATCCTCCTAACTGCACTGTAGGGCATGTCACCAAAAGCTTCAGAATGGATTATTGACAGTGGATGCACTAATCATATGACTGGTGATCAAAGTCTTCTCATGGACTCAACCTTACGTCCATCCGACAAGAGTAAAATCACATTTGCTGACACTGGTAAAGGCAGAGTATTGGGTCTAGGTAGAGTTGCAATCTCAAGGGATCAACACATGGATAAAGTGATGCTTGTTGAATTGCTTGGATTCAACTTAATGTCTGTCTCAATGCTTTGTGACTTAAACATGATTGTGATATTTGGAAAATATCGTTGCCTTGTACTAATGGAATCTGACAAATCTCTAGTCTTTGAAGGGTATAGGAAAGGTGATCTATACATGGTAGATTTCTCAACAGGTCCAAAACTTGCCGTATGTCTTCTTGCTAAAGCTTCAGAATGCTGGCTCTGGCATCGAAGGCTGGGGCACGCTGGCATGAGGAACTTGCATACTCTCGTCAAAAAGAAGCATGTCATAGGCATCGAAGGTGTCAAGTTCAAGAAAGATCATCTATGTGGTGCCTGCGAAGCTGGAAAGATGACAAGGGCCAAGCATCCCTCGAAGACAATCATGACAACATCTCAACCCTTCGAGCTGCTTCACATGGACTTATTTGGACCTACCCACTACTCCACCCTCACAACAACGGCGTGTCTCTATGGCTTCGTCATTGTTGATGACTACTCAAGATACACATGGGTGCACATAATTCTCTACAAGACTGAAGTACAAGATGTCTTCAGACGATTCGCCAATCGAGCAATGAACAACTATGGTGTCAAGATCAAGCATATCAGAAGTGATAACGGCACTGAATTCAAGAACACCGTGCTTGATCTTTATCTGGATACAATGGGAATCACTCATGAATTTTCTGCTCCATACACACCTCAGCAAAATGGCATTGTAGAGCGCAAGAACAGAACCCTCATCGAGATGGCTCGAACAATGCTTGACGAGTACAAGACACCAAGAAAGTTCTGGCCTGAAGCCATTGATACAGCTTGTCACATCATCAACCGTGTCTACATCCATAAGCTTCTAGGCAAAACATCCTATGAGCTCCTCACTGGCAAGAAGCCAAATGTCAGCTACTTCAAATTCTTTGGTGCTAGATGTTGGATCAAGGATCCCCATCACAAGTCAAAATTTGAACCCAAAGCTCACGAAGGCTTCATGCTTGGCTATGGAAAGGATTCGCACTCTTATAGAGTCTTCAACCTCTTCCACTACAAAATTGTTGAAATAGTGGATGTGCGATTTGATGAAACCAATGGTTCACAAAGAGAAATTCTGTCAAGTACACTTGATGAAGCTCCTTCCTGTGAATCTATTAAGTTGATGGGAACTGGTGAAATCATGCCCTCTGAAGCACAGCCTGAAGAGGAACTTATCATCTCTGCACCAAATCAACCTGAAGACAATGCTCAGACCGAAGATAATTCTCCCAATGATGACAATGATCAGCCAGAGCAGAATCTTCGTCATGTTCATCCTCGTGTTGCAAATGAAGTTCAAATAGAGAAGATTATTGACAGCATCAATGCACCTGGTCCGCTCACTCGCTCAGGAGCAACACAGCTAGCAAATTTCTATGGGCATTTTTCATTTGTGTCAATATCAGAACCCAAGAAAGTTGCTGAAGCTTTTATGGAACCTGAATGGATTCAAGCCATGCAAGAAGAACTTCAACAGTTCAAGCTGAATAATGTTTGGGAACTTGTCAAGCGACCTGAACCTCACAAGCATAACATTATTGGAACAAAGTGGATATATCGAAACAAGCAAGATGAGCATGGACAAGTCGTCAGAAACAAAGCTCGTCTTCTGGCTCAAGGATATACTCAAGTTGAAGGAATTGACTTCGATGAAACATTTGCTTCTGTTGCTAGGCTCGAAGCTATTCGCATACTGCTAGCCTATGCTAATCATCACAACATCTTGCTATATCAAATGGATGTAAAGAGTGCATTTCTAAATGGCAAGATTGAAGAAGAAGTATATGTTGCACAACCACCTGGCTTTGAAGATCCAAAACATCCTGATATGGTGTACAAACTGAACAAAACACTGTATGGCCTCAAACAAGCTCCTCGTGCCTGGTATGATACAATCAAAGACTTCCTGAAGAGCAAAGGCTTCAAACCTGGATCTCTCGATCCCACACTCTTCATGAAGACATATGATGGTGAACTGTTTGTGTGCCAAATATATGGATGACATAATCTTCGGCTGCACCAACCAGAAGTACAGTGATGAGTTTGGGTACATGATGCAAGAGCAATATCAAATGTCCATGATGGGAGAGCTGAAGTTCTTCCTTGGTCTTCAAATTTGTCAGCAACGAAATGGCATCTTCATATCTCAAGAAAAATACCTCAAAGATTGTCTAAAGAAGTTTAGAATGGAAGACTGCAAAGGCTACACGACGCCAATGCCAGCCAAGCACCATCTTGGTCCCGACGACAATGGTAAAGAGTTCGATCAAAAGGTATACCACTCCATGATTGGTTCTATGCTTTATTTATGTGCATCTAGGCCAGATATTATGCTTAGTGTTTGCATGTGTGCTCGATTCCAAGCGGCACCAAAGGAATCGCATCACTTAGCTGTGAAGCGAATTCTTCGATATTTGGCTTACACCCCAACACTAGGATTATGGTATCCAAAGGGCTCAAGGTTTGATCTAGTTGGATTCTCGGATGCTGATTATGCTGGTGACAAAGTGGATCGCAAGTCTACATCAGGCACATGTCATTTTCTCGGTCGATCACTTGTCTGTTGGTCTTCAAAGAAGCAGAACTGTGTGTCACTCTCAACTGCTGAATCTGAATACATTGCTGCTGGATCTTGTTGTGCTCAGCTTCTGTGGATGAAGCAAACTCTCAAGGACTATGGCATCGATCTGAAGCAAGTCCCTCTCTTCTGCGACAACGAAAGTGCCATCAAGATTGCCAACAATCCAGTCCAGCATTCAAAGACAAAGCACATTGAAATACGTCATCACTTTCTCAGAGATCATGTTATGAAGAAAGATATAGATATCATGCACGTCAACACTGAAGAGCAACTGGCAGATATCTTCACAAAGCCCTTGGACGAGAAAAGGTTTTGCAAGTTACGGTGTGAGCTAAATATCTTGGAATCCTCGAATGTCCTGTGATCAGGCACACATCCTAACACTTATGCATGTTGATGACTTAGATGTGCAACACACAAAGTAATGTATATCTTCAATCAATGAAGATTTACACTCTGAGTGTGAATACATTAACATGGAATTTGACTTCGGAGCGCCACAATAATTGTGCGCCGTGTCTGGGTCTAATACTTCCTATACGGTGGGTAACGCCACCACCAAATTTCTCTGTTTGAAGTGTTTCACTCATGGCGTTATTTTGCAAAGATTTCGCATTTGGTTTGTCTTCAGTTTCAATTTATCTTCATGATTTTTCTGCGCTATAGTGATTTGATTACATATATATATACTAGCGTTCTGTCCTCTACAGCATTCACTTATACCTATGTCTTCACTATTGAATCTTTTGAACTAAGTGAATGTGATCGGACCCTAATCTCTCACTGCTTACTATCTCAACTCTATCTGTCCAAATCATATGCATTCTATTGAAACTATCGAATGTCTTCTCTGCATCCTTGTCAGCAGAAGACACAGAGACAAATATCAAGTTCTATTTAAATGAACCATCTTAATTG
The DNA here is from genome assembly GCF_002162155.2 of Triticum dicoccoides. Taxonomy (NCBI): domain Eukaryota; kingdom Viridiplantae; phylum Streptophyta; class Magnoliopsida; order Poales; family Poaceae; genus Triticum; species Triticum dicoccoides. Next base: position 92,230,667 of record NC_041393.1, read on the forward strand.
TCGATATCCGGAGAAGCCGGAACGAACATCCGACATACTTGGCGGGCGTGGGAACGTGGGACAATTCTAAATATGTTGCATGCTTGCCACGTACCCCACGGATATGAACAGACAGGGGCACCTGCGTAATTGCGCTGTGCCGCACACCTACTTATAAATATGAGTCCCCTGCGGCAAAGAAATCCTTCTTCCACCTCTCCACCTCCGTCAAAACCCTAGCACCACCGCTAGCTCTCGACGATGCCGGCGACGAAGCGCTTAGCTGCAGCAACTTCTCCGACATCATCCTCACGCCAGCTGCGGACATCTTTCTCTCCGCCGTCGCCGTAGGTGTCCTCCGTCGCCAAGTTAGGGCACAGTGGGCTGAACTGCTCGGTCTCTCATTCTTCCCATCTAGCAGTTCTTCGTGCGGTAATTATAACTCTATTTTTACCACCTTTTTGATCTTCATAGATTCATCCTACTTACCGAAAGTGGTTTCTGCCTACTAAATGTTAGATCTATTCTATCTGCATCTCATAATGCCTAGTCTATTCACTTAGATTTCCTATCTAGTTTGATTTCTCACTTGTACTTATTCATGGATTGGTACAAATCTGGAACCAACTCACCACATATAAGTGAATGTCTTTGCATCATGAGGTCAATGTCTTCAAACTAATTTATCTTCAAAATCTTCTGAGAATGCATATGACCTCTTCCCCTTCCCTCGCATCTCTAATGCTGTCATAGGTACATGTCCGTGGGAGAATCCCTTGGTTCTCATAGTCTGCATTCGTTTGCAGAATACTTACAACATCATATCAATTCTCCTGAAGCCAGTTCCTGCTTGATCAGCAAGCGTAAATCTCTGAAGCCTCTGAACGTATGGAAGCCATTCAGCTTGAAGTTCATGGCTGCAGAAAAATTAGCAAGGAAGGGTGGCAGAGAGCGCAGAGGAGGAACATCCAAAGATCTACCTGATGACCTAGCAGAACTGTACAAGACAGACCCTGAAGAGACTTATCATCAGCGCAAGACACGAATCCAATGGATTCGACGCTATTGGGCTGAAGAATGGTTCAAGTACAAGTTCGTCACCAAGGAATATGCAGAGAAAAATGCTATCAAGAGTCCTTGGGGCGACATTCTCTATCGAGGCCTTCCCCCCAAGAACAGGGCTGAAGCCATTGCGTAAGAATTCTATCCTTGCATGGTCCGTGGACCACAGCCTGAACAAGCCGACCCATCATCATTACTCTGGTGTCACGACGACAATCTCTTCAAGCGCAACTTCTAGTTTGCTGTGGCTTCGGCAAAGGAAAACAAGAAGTCATGGGGGTTGGACTTCAATCCTGGTCCCTCTGCTCCCCGTGAGGATGGGACTCGTGAAGCTGAAGAGAATAGAATTGGCCCCTTTGCAAACCTTGATGGCCTCATCTCCTACATCTTGGTACAAGGTGCCAAAGTGGATCATTCTGACAATGAGGCTGATTCTGATGAAGCCCCAGCTCCTCCTTCGAAACCACAGAAGCAAAAGAAGCTAAAGGCTTCTAAACCCGTACCACCAAAAGCTTCTCATGCGAAGCCATTGGCCACTGCACCTCCTGAAGCCAGTGTGCAGTCTGAAGATCAATCCCGCATCTCCAAGAGGACGGAGAAGAAAAAGCAACTTGTCAGGCGTGCTGATCAAGCTCTGACTCCTGCTGCTATTCTGCGTGAAGAACCCATTGATCTATCAAGTGATGAAGATCTTGCGGATGATGCTCTTGAGCAGCTGATAAAGAGCAAGGAAGAAGCAGAAATCTTCAGCAATTTGCCTCTCTTTGATGTGGCCATCATCCACAATTTCATTGATGAGTGGTTCGACACCCCAAATGTCAGCTTTGAAGATTTACAGCTTCCAATTGGCCTCAGCGTCTCTTTCAATGGCGCCATTGCTTCTGAGCTGGCTCTCGCTCAAAGAATCGTTGAGCTCAAGCACAAGATTGATTATGAGAAGGCTCAATTCAAGAAGCATGTGGCCAAGCTAAGTGTTCAAGATGTCAGAAACTTCAAGGTCATGCTGCATGAGCTTAAAGAAGCTTTTCAGAAGAAGCGCCAAGAAGCTCAAGGCTCTCGTGAGCGCATGAAGAGTTTGGCTGATAAGTGTGTGCTTTCCTACAATGAGGCTGAGAAGCGCAAGTCACTTGGCCGTCCGGGCATTGACCCCAGAATGGCTGCAAAGAAAAAGAAGAAGTTTCCTACTGATCAACCTGCGCCTTCAAGCCAAGAAGCTCCACGTATTATCTTCCCAAGTAGCATGACTGGCTCGAAGCCAAAGGTTACCACAACTGCTTCAGAACAGAAGCAGACGAGGGCTGCAGAGGCAGAAGCCAGAAAGAGGAAGCATACCGAAGCCTCTGATGCCGCTCCCTCCAAGAAGAAGCGCAAGACCAAGTAGAATCGGGCTGCTCCCATAGAGCCCCTTTTTGTTGAACCCATCTCAGTGATTCATCCTGCATCTGCATCCCAAGAACATCGCATGACTGTGCATGAGCCTGCTTCCACAAAGGCTCCTGAAGCTGAAGATATTCCAGCAGCTGATCCCACCGCTGCTGAAGACATTGGTCATTATGACAATGTTGAAGATGATGAAGTTCTTCCTCAGATCGAATACAATGTGGTATCATCGCCTGTTCGTACGAACAGCAAACTCATCAGCATTGGTCGTCCTCTGACACCAATTGCACAGGATGATTCATGGGCTGATCGCCCACAAGAACAAGACTCCCCCAGTACTCTCCTACAACAACAACAAGCTACCCCCAACGTGCAAGAAGAGGATGAAGACTTTCAGGCTCAGCCAACTCCATCTCCTAAAGTGAAGCCAGCTCTTCGCAGGCTTCGCAGAGGACAAAGGCCTAAAGTCCCTCTGTCGAGCGTTCTAGAAGGAGAAGTGCAATGTTCACCTGTTGCACGGCAAGTACTTTCTGAACCTGCTCCAACTGTGAATGTCTCCGAGTCTGAAGCACATGCTGCTGAAGACAATCCGGCTGCATCAGCCGATGAAGAGCGTCAAGAAGAACGTGTCTCTACTCCCCCCATTCAAGAAGAAGCAGTTCATGATCTGAACGTGTCTGTGTCTGACCCTCCAGCTCCTCAAGTGGAGGTTGAAAATGCTGAAGCTGCCACCACCAACGCCAATACAGCCAGTGACGTAGTCATGGCTGATGCTAATGTGGAGCCTACACTAACTGTGCCTGAAGCAAATGTGGCTACTGAACCTGAAGTCAATGAGGATGCTGCACCCGAAGCCAATGAGGATGCTGCACCCTGAGCCAACATGACAACTGCTCCTGAAGCACCTGTCGTGCAGCCTGCCTCCGATGTTGCCCCTGCTCCTGTTCCGCTTCCAAGGCCTCACACAATTAAGCAAGCATACAGTCATGGTCAACTCACTACTATCCGATGGTCCATTCTGGTGCCTCCACCCTCTGCCTCAGGACCGCAATTTGACTATCATATTGAGCATAGGCCTCAAGTGCAGAAGCCAAAGCCCAGGTTGCCAAGGTTTCCATGTACTGCCAACTCACCAGGGTCCTTCAATGCTAATGGCTTCAAAAGCCACAATACCTTCTTTGACAGCGCTAAGAACCCCTACTCCAAGCCAAGAATATCATCAGATAGGTTCTGGAGCTATCAACAGAGAAGCTATTACTCATGCGTGTTATATGATCAAGGGTGCATTTTCCCTCATATGCGCCTTGACACTGAAGCCATTGCTGGACTGCCATGCTTAGAAGAAGCACTTGATTGCTTTCGTGATGCTGGTCTTCTCCACTTTGTGACAGACAAAGAACATTGGAATGAAGAGCTATTGCTTCAATTCTATGCCACTCTGCACATTCGCGGCTACAACAGAGACATCAAGACATGGGTTCTCGAGTGGATGACTGGAAATGTTCATCATGAAGCCAAAGCTATGGATATCATCGAGCTTACAGGCCTGTCCACTCCCGGAGAACTCTATGAACCTGGCTGTCAACATCATCGCAATGCCCTGGAAAGCATCTTTCATATGCCTGAACCCAATATGAGTCAGATGCTGAGCATGATGAAGCCTTTGCCCCGTGATGCTGAATATCCAACAGAGTTCTTTGTTGAAGACCTTGAGTATCTGCCACGCACCATATATCACATCATCAGGCGGACTCTATGGCCTATCAAAGGACATTCATCAGCGGCAAAGCTTGAAGGAGCTATGAAGACTTTGGTCTTCTACATTTACAATGGCATCAGCTTCAATGCACAAGATTTCTTCATCAGACAACTAGCTACCTCTGACTCTGATCTCTTTGGTCTGAAGTTTTATGCTCCATGGGTCATGCGCCTCATAAAGCGACACTCTACTGTCAACTATCAACCTTCTGCTCGAAATCATGTGATATTTCTACCTGAGGTTGATATGTCAGTTGAAGCTATATATCCTGACCCTGCCAAGAAGCCTCTTTGTCTTCAGAATGCCGAGCACCAAAGCTTCACTCAACCCATTGAAGGTGTTCAAGCAGCAACACGAATCTATCCATTTGCTGGTAACACTCGTCTGCCTCACAGAGCGCCCACTGAAGCCACTGAAAGCACCATTGCCCAAAGGCCTCGCAAGCGTTCTCGCGTTCTCAATGACCGAGAACTTCTTGTGGCCCTTCATCAGAAACAGGATAAGCATCATTTTTGGCTCAAGAGACAGATACAAAGCCTCTTGGTGGATGTCAATCGCATTCGCAACCTTGCCACCAAGAATGCCTTTGTTGCTCATGAAACTTGCCGGAGATCATGGAAGAGTTTGACCCTGCTTAGTGCTGAAGCAGATCTTCAAGACGATGGCTCCAATGAAAGATTTCAGTTTGACTCCACTCCTCCACGGAATGCTGTCTTACGAAGAACTCCATCTCTTGAAGACTCTGAATATTCCTCCTCCGTGGCAACAGTTAATGCCAGAGTGATCGATGATGAAGATGATGCTACTTCACCACCTCCAACTACTGCGCGCATCGACACTGCACCAAGTTCCTCTGCACCGCCACCCAACGACAACAACCCTGCTGCTTCACCTACTCATCAAGAAGACGAGTAGATGCTCTATGTCTTCAAACCTTTTTGGTCATTACTGACAAAAGGGGGAGAAGCGTATGAGCTGATAGTCTTCAAGCGGGTTCATATGGGCGGTTGCATTATATTTTGCTGCGTGCTTACAACTCTTGCATTTTGATACATTTGGTTCTTTGAGTTGTAACACCTAAATTTGATGGTCGTCTGCTACTTCTTCTACGTGTTTGCTTTACTCCGATGCGATGATAACTTCCGCACTTAGATCATCCTGCAGACGTCCATTTTTCATTATGCATGTCATTCTACTTGTTATATCATTTCATGCATGATGAATTATCTTCATAAGTTGAAGTGGATCTCCATAAGTACAACCTGCCATGTGCATTTGCAATCCAAAAGCAAATTGTTAATATGCACATCTTCAGGGGGAGCCCTTGCTACTTATGAAGACAATTCCTATCCTTACAATATCACATACTTTATCCCCGTTGAAAACTTCAACCAGTTTGTCATCAATCACCAAAAAGGGGGAGATTGTAAGTGCATCTAGTGCCACCCCTAGTTGGTTTTGGAGTATTAACGACAAAGTTGGTTGAGGGACTAATGCGTTTGTGAGAATTGCAGGATAACACAGGTAGTGTCCCTCATTGATTCGGTTTACCTACCGGAGATGACCCCTAAAAATGTATGAAGACATTGAAGACAATGGTGGTATGAGAAGATATTCATATTGAAGACTATGACATGAGAAGACATTACGTGAAGACAATGGAGCGCGAAGACTGTGTGGTTTCGTCGTTTCCTTTCTTCTTTGTTGAGTCATAGGAACCACCGTACTATTAAGTGGGGTCCAAGTGAACTAAGTCAGTGTGAATGAAGTGATGCTCAACCCAAATCCTATGTCTTCGAGCAAAGACAATGAGAGCAAATCTTATCCAGAGTTGGATGAGTCAGCTTTGCGTGTAGCCCAAGTAAAGTTGCCGTGTGTGTTTGAAATCTGACCGTTGGAACACGTGTCAGTTCCTTAGTGACCCAGGGTCATTTCAGACAAATCAGGTCGGGTTTCCTAGTGGCTATAAATATCCCACCCCCTACACCATAAATTGGTGGCTGCTCAGAGTTTGTATACGAATTTTGTCGTTTGAGAGCAACCCACCTCGAAGCATTTGAGAGAGAGATATCCTTGCGAGGACAAAGCCCAAACACCCAGAGCCAAAGAGTGTTAGGCATCACTGAAGTCTTCCTATCTGTGTGACCTGAAGACTTATTACACTTGAGGACTGTGTATCCTCCAGCCGGTTAGGCGTCGCGTTCTGAGCATCCAAGAGTCATTGTGGATTGCCGAGTGAACGAAGTCTGTGAAGGTTTGGAAGTCTCCCTTGAAGACTTACCAGAGTGATTGGGCGAGGACTAAGTGACCTTAGCTCAAGGGGAATAACGTGAAGACATGGTCTTTTGAGTTAAATCTCAGCCTCCCTAACCAGACGTACAGTTGTCACAGCAACTAGAACTGGTCCAACAAATCCTATGTCCTCAACAAGCAACTGGTTCTATCTCTTCCCTCCTTTGCTTTGAGTTTGTCTTCGTGAAGTCATTGCTTATTGTTTTATCCGATTGACTTCATTGCTTGACTACTATTGTTGATTGGCTTCATACTATCTTCCATCCTGATCCTACTACCTAGCTGCTATTAATCCTCAAATGTTAATGCTATTGCATACTTGATTATGGCTTGCTTGTTGTAGTTTATCTTCCGCCGCATATCAATTAGGTTGTTTTTATACTTTGTCTTTGAAACTTCCATGTTTTGAAGACTTTCCTAAAAATCGCCTATTCACCCCCCCTCTAGTTGATAACTAGCACTTTCAGGAAGTGCCTCATTACCCAAATCGACGAGCCCAGCTCGAGCCACAAGCAGAGCAAGCGTCACGAGAAGTAGATGATGATCAGATGATCGTTTATGCTAGTTAATCATGCATGTAATATATAGTTTACTTTGGTGTGTGGAAATGTCATGTGTGTAGTAGCCACCTATGTAATTATGCATGTAATAGTTTACTTTGGTGTGTGGAAATGACATGGTTGTAGTAGCCACCTATGTAAGTGGATTTTAAATTTGGTTATGTAACCATGTCCTTATAAGTCTCTCTCTCTCTCTATATATATATATATATATATATAGAGAGAGAGAGAGAGAGAGAGAGACGGTCTATTCTGCTAATATTAGCAGAATAGTTATTCTGATAACACTTCCGCACTGCACACTCAACAAAAGCGAACTGCATCTTCTTGACGTTGGGCACTGCAATGCTTCACGGGAGAACTGCTTCATTTTCTGGTGTTCCACGGGATGATTCAGTTTGTGCCTGCATGTCATTTTGGCTTTATTCTTTCTAATTTACAGGAAAATCTACTAGAGTGCTTGCAAATCGATGGATTTGGCGGATGAGCTTTCTTGTTCGTTCGTGTTCGCGTCAGATACGATTTTTGTGTGCTCTAATGTTATTTTTTAGTAGGAATTCTTTGGTTGTGTTTGTTTTAATCGGTCCGTTCACTCTATAATTTGTTAATTTTTAGGAGTTAGTTCAATTCTTCTTATTTTGATTGTTCTGGCGGGTGAGCTTCGTCCGCTCCTGTGTTCTTGTCGATTTTTTTTATTTTGCTCATCCATGCGTGTTTGAATATTGTATTGTTTCTATAGGTTTGAATTCATTGTATTGCGGGTATAATTGTCATTTTTTGAATCGCATTTTTGGAATGAAAGCTGATGTTGTTCGTCCCGTTGCCGTGTCTTCCATGCAAATTTTTGCGGGGGTATTTTTCTATAGTTTAGTGGTTGTAGAATTTTTAGGCGGGTTATGGAATTGCGAGTGAAATTGACACCTCTATTAGTCTATCACATGTCTGTAGTTTACTGCTTTAATTTTATTTGTTGTAGTCGTGGCATACGTTGTAGTGCACTACATTGTTTTTGGTAGTGTACTTCATTGTAGCTGCATTACAGTGGTTAAGGCTGCTTGTGAGATTTCTCCTTTTCTTAAACTGCATTCGATGTTCTAGATGACTACATAATATGCATTTCCATACTGCATTTGCAGTGTTGTTATTGTTCTATTCTGTTATTAGAATGGATGGTCCATTATACGCTTTTGTTAGCTAAATAGTTATTATAAGAATTTTTTTTGAACTGCATACTATGAGAATTGTTTTTGAACATGGTATGTTAACTGCAAAGTTTCGACCATTTGCATTTCCTTGTTACTGATCAGAGGGCTGCTTTTTATTATTATTAGTATCACACTATGTGTTTGAGAGAACTGCATTACTGCCAATAACAACTTTGTCTAAAAAGGATGATAAAATGATGCAGTTGAGGTTGCATACTTTAAATAGGCATCGTTCAAATTGTCTGATGGACATAATTTTAAAAGCATATAGCATAACCAAAGCATTAGAAATATTGGTTGCTTCACATTAGACAGCCTAGAGTGCAAATATTGTAAACTTGATGGACTCTTCTTCTTTGTAGAAAAGCACCATGGCCACTTCTCCGACCTCAAAGCCATTCTGGGAGACAAAATCTTTCCAACCAGTAGTTATGTTGATGCAGTCTTCAGAGTCGATGTGGTACTCAGCTTGCGTGTCTGCATACCCATTCTTGTGTTCTGTCTCCAAAGTAACCTTCCCTGAACTCGGAGCAGGAAGTTTTATTGTGGATGGCAGTTTCTGCATATCAAAATGGGTGGAAAAAGAATTTTATAAGTAAACAGCAACTGTTTTTCTTTTATACTTAGTATGATCTGTTTATGTTGACTTAAATAGTTACATATATATGACTGCTATTTTCTAAAGTAGTTACAATGTATGAACAAACTTATATACGCAATTGACCCCTAGTTTTACCAGGATATATATTATACTGCAACATGGTTGCACTGCAAGGTCAGTAACAGTGTACTTCACCAGCATGTTAAGATAACTGCAACGCTTATCTACTGACCCTTTTTTTGTTCGTGTGTTGGGATTCTGATCTAACTAGTGTCTAGTCTTAATAACTAACAAATCTGAACAACAATATAAATTCTGTTTTGTAATTTTGTTAACACTACTGAACAAATTGATTGAACTATATATTCAGATGTGGATCTGCAGGCTAGATTATGTCAAAAATTGTGAGGGGAAAAACATACCCAACATTCCTGCCGATCTGCAGTTTGTGAGGCAATGAAGAAATGGTGCACAAAACCCCCTGTTGGGTATCATCAAGCACCCGAGCATGCTGCGCCACTCGGTTTTGGTGAGCTCTAGACCTTCTGCGTACACGCATGTGTCCGCTGCCGGCGCCATCCTAGCCAAACACCCGCACTTACAGTCCATGGCGGGTTCAGTGGAATTCCATAGAAGAGTTGTGGATGGGATGAACCCTAGATCTATGATTTGAAGAAAATGAGGAACGGGGGGAGGAGTTATGTTAGTCTGGAGCACGAATGGATACATTTTTATGCAACCAATTGAGCAATAGAAGTAATAAATGTTGTGGTTGGTGTTAGGTGGTGGATTGGTTCTGATTCAGTGTACACGAATGCATTTGAGAAGTAACAGGACTGCTTACTTGAAAATAGTGAACTACATTGCCATATCATGATGAACTACGGAAAGCGTGGTTGGGCCTGTGTTTGTGTATGGTATGTAGGATTTTTTTTTAATTTTCAGTGGCCCCTCTTTTGTTTGTTGGCCCTGTGTTCGGGTAGTGTAGACGCATTTGGGCCCAAGTCGGCCTATGAGCACGGATGGTTCCTGGTGCGCTGTGTGTGCGGCCTAATGTATATTGCGTGATAACAGAACTGCATTGCTTCTACTTCCACACTGCATCACGTACAACGCAGAACTGCACTCGTGTCTACATGTGTGTACTTCACCATTTTTTGCATGTCCTTGCTATAGGCTTTGGTGTTTTTTGCTGTGTTCTGTGCCGTGTATTTGTTCATGTAGGTAATCCGGAACTGGATTGCTACACGGAACTGCATCGTGTAAGAATGTGCACTGCATTTTTCTACTGCCTCGTACTGCATCTTGTTTTTGCATGTACTTACTGCAGTTCCTGGTACGGGGGGTAGGGGAAGGGGGTGCCCCCCCCACTTTTTTCTGAACTTATGGTTTTTTCTTAGTCAGCCTTGTTGGGCCTGTGTTCGGGTAGTGAAGAGACTCATTTGGGCCCAGGTGCCTGTGAGCACGGCTGGTCCCCGGTGCGCTGTGTGTGTGCTCTAGTGTTTAGTCCCACCTCGCCGTCGAAAGGCGTGCTCGACCTGTTTATAAGCGCTGGTGAGGCATTCCGGTTGAACTCCTCTAGTTACTTATTTGGGCGCTTACACACGGCGCTCGCAGCTCTATGCTCTCTGACTTATGGGCCCATGTGTGGCCGGCCCCATGCATTGTGACTCAGAACAACTCGCCTTCTATGGGCACAGACCTATTACGAGACTGGTTGGGGCCGGTAGCACGTGGGTGGTCAACTTTTTTTTCGTAGTATCTTTTTTCAATGTCGGGGCGTGCACTGCTTTTAGTAAATCATGTGTGCACTGCATTGATCAGGGTTATGTACTGCATGTGCACGCATTTCGTACTGCATGTACAGTTCTCATTTTTTGTTTCCGTGTTTTTGCTTTTATGTAATCTTTTTTTCAATGTATGGGACTGCACTGCTTAGCAAATTTCAATTGTGTTGCATTGATTTTGGTTCTGTACTGCACGTTCATATACTTCTGCACTGCATTTATTATTTCCGTGTTCGCGTTTTTCTTCATCGATGTGTTCTATGTCGTGTATTTATTCATCTACGTAATGCGGAACTGGATTGCTATGGCGTACTGCATCGCGTAACAAAATGCACTGCATTTGTCTAGTGCTGCGTACTGCATCTGTTTTTTGCATGTGCTCACTGCACTGTACGAGAGGTGTAGGGGAAGAGGGCGGGAGGTGTAATGCATTTGTTTTTTTGTGTGGCACTTATTTGAAGGTAGACTTTTTTCCGGATGCGTTTTCTTAACATGCGTGTTTGTTTTTGATTTTAACATTTTTTATGAATTGTATGTATTTTATTTTGTTTTACCGTTTGAACTTCATGATTCTTCACAGGGAACTGCATCATGTGCGTTTTGATTATTTTTTAGTAATATGTGCGTTTTGATGTAGTCCGACTTATTTTATCCGGGCCGTTTTTGGGCCGGCCCATTTTTTGTGACCCTTTTGCGACACGCGGGCGTCCAATGTATCCCTTCCAGGCTATTCTACCGCTCCGCTGACAAGGAGGGAGACTGAGAACAATCCCCTCTCCTCTCTTGCAGTTTCTCCCGAGGCATCTCTCCCTCGAGCAAAACTGCCGTCGCCTGCAGCAACCGTCGTCACCCGAGGAACCACCGCCATCAAGAGGTCCTTATTCCTGCATTCCGCATCGCCGTTCGCTCCGCGAGCCCTTGCCGCTGCGCTCCCGCAGCCCTTTCCTGTCTGTTCTCGTCACCGCCCCCCTCCCCCTCCCCTCCGCCATCACCGCACCCTTTTTTGTGGTACGTTCCGCTTGCCCTCGATCTTGATCGTCCCCACGTCTTGTTTAGTGATTCTCGTTGTTGTTGTTGCTCTTTTTGCTTGTGTGATTTTTTCGTAGGCAGCCGGTTTTATCTCGTTTTGAAGTCGACAGTCGTGTGTAGAAATGTGGATCTTGGGTTTCATGAGATTTTCGCCAATTTTGTTGCTTATGTCTGTCACTTCATCCTTGTGCTGCAGGCAAACACCATGTCTTCGCCAAGCAGAGTGGGAGGAGGAGTTCAGGGTATGTGGAGTTCTTATTTTAGGCTCTGTTTATTTTGTTTAATGTTTATCTAGTTTCCTAATTCATCTTGCATATTGGTTTATGCTCTATTAGTTGTCAGCGTTCGTTTGTATTATTTTGTCATGTGATGTTTTGTAATTTTTGTTTTCTGGTTCTTTTTGAATCAAGTAGGTGATTGCAGTGCTCATAATGATACACCAATTGACTCTCGTTGCCCTGGTGGTAAGGATCATGGTGTCGAGGGAGGACATCAAGTGAATTCGCTGGTTGAATCTTCTCCCATAAGTGTGGCCGCTCCTTCTGGTATGTGATTGATTTGTTTATTTTTGTGTATGCTGGTTGCCTGATGTTATACAAATTTGTGTTGCATTCTTTTGTGTAGTCCGACATTTTGTTGGGAACGACCGTGAAGTTAGTGTATGCAGCACTGCATTTATTTGTATATGTGAACTCCACTATATGTATGTGTGAACTGCATCGTTGTTTTATTCATGTTTTTTGTACAATGTATTAATTTTTATTTTGAGCTTATGGTTGGAGCACTGCATTTATATGTCTAACTGTACTGCATTTGTTCTTTTTGTGCACTTTTTAACGAGCATAGTCAAACTTCATTTTGGCGCAGTGTCTGTTTTCCATGCTGGGGCGCCTGGGTTTGAGGAGGTTACTCAATTGATTAACCATTATTTTCCTGAGGGTAATGTTGGTGTGAGCTTTGATCAGAGACATCCCGTCTTGTCTAAACACAATCGCAGTTTGTTGATGGTACAATGGAAGTTACACAGGATTCGATGGTCTCAGAACAACTTCGTCAATATGAGTTGAAGCAAAGCAAGAAGAAGTTGAGGTTTGAAATTGAGTCAAAAGAGTTTGCGGAGAAGGAGAAGCAGAGAAGAGCTGCAGATGGTGTCAAGGGTGGCAAATTTGACAAGGTGAAGCAGCCTTCTTTGCAGAAGAAGAGGCTGAGTACTATTGCTGAGGAAGGTGGTACACCTCGGTGGAGTCCACGTGTTGCTGTAATGAAGAAGAATCTTGGCAAGAGAACTGCTGAAGCTGGTGAAAATGATGATCATCACCGCAAGCGACTACATGTCACTGAAGGTCCCAACTCTGATGATGACGACTTTGTGCTTGCTGATTATGTGAAGGGTGTTCACCTTTGTAGACGCAAAGACTATGGTTCATCTAAGAGTCTACCCAAGCGTGCCCGTAATGATGTCGATGAAGATGTTGGTGGTGACTCTGGCGAGGAGGTGGATGCTGCTCCAAAGGTTTGTTGAAGTGCACTGCATTTGTTTCCTTCATTGTCATTCTTTCTGTGTTTTCCATGTCTCTTTTTTTATGACTGGTCTTCTAATGTGGATTGCATTTCCCTTTACACAGAGGAAGAAGCCTAGTAAGAGCAATGCAAGTGAAGATGATGCTGAGGGAGATGATTCTGGATTTAACAAGACCGTACGGTTGTCGCTTCCAACTGTTTGCAAGGTTGCTTCTTTGTTGAAAGAGGCACATTGTAGTCGTGTTAGGGATGCTGGATTTGGTGTTGTCTTTGATCTGTCAGTAAAGAAAAATGTGTCGCGCATTCTTATGTGCTATCTGATGGGAGTGATTGGCCCTGCCACCATGGTGATGGACTTTGGGAATGGCAGGGTTCTTCGAATCAATCGTGGTGCAGTTCATCACATTTTTGATTTACCTATGGGTCGTCACACTGCACCCATGACTGCTTCCAGTGGTCATGATGAATCGTTGACTGCCCTCAAGGATGAGCTTGGCTTTGACCGTTCAAAGAGTATAGGTGTCAAGGACTTGCTTGAGAAGTTGAAGGTGTTGATGGAGGAAGATGATTATGTGACTGTTGACCTTGCTGTGAAGGTGTTCTTCCTGATACTTTACCAGAATTTGCTGTGCCCTGGGCCTGCAGTTCGTTTGGGTAGAGTTGTTGCAATGGTAGAGAACATGGATTATGTGGCTATGGCTCAGATGGACGTTTGTCAGCTTGTTGTCGATGAGTTGCAGGCAGCTGTGGTGAGGTGGCAAACAGAAGGCAACAAGCAGAATTGTGTAGAGGGTTGTGCCATTGTCCCCCTGATTATGTATCTTGACTGCTTGAAGCTTCGCAAATTTTCAGTCATGCTCACGTTTACGCCACGTGCGTCATACCTGATGACCAAGGACCTGATGAAGTTGTACAATGAGGATGTCCTTGTGAAGGGAAAGATTTACTTGGAAAGTTACAAATTTGGGAGGCTGCCGGTTAGTGCATCTGATTTTTTAATATCAGATTTTTTTTAAAAATGTGCAGCCATTATAAATGTGAACTTTTCTAGTACTCACATATGTACTTTTCTTTGTCTGTTTGTCTTTTTTGCAGTGGAAGGCGTCAAGTGATATTGTGTACAACCGTCCTGTTGCAGTTGTACACGGCAGCTCTGATGCGGGGCCTAGCACTCATGCTAGGTTTTATGAGCCTATTTGTAGCTAGCTTCCTACCTGTGATGATGAGGTGCCGCATACTCATGGTTTCATGTCTCGACAGATGTTTGATAATAGAAGCTCTTATAAACAGACATTTGTTGGCGGCAAAAAACACGAGGAGATTGATGAGCTTCTTTTGGTGGTTTTGAAGTTGACTGAAGATTTGCCAACCTCTGGTGACAGGTTGAGGACAGTTGCTAGTTTTTTCCCTATTGTCCATGGCCCACGAGATGAAGATATTGTTGCTGCTCACAATTTTGATTGTGGCGTGATTGAAAGCCTGAAGATTGCAGTGACGAATGTTCGGTCTTCGTATGCTCAATTGAGACATTCACAGGAAGAAAACTGCGGTTGGTATGAGAAGGATGTTGGGCATATTTTGGACGAAATGACCCGTCAGGACGCTGGCGTTGGCGCTGACAATGTATGTTCTAGGTTTTTTTGGCTTTGAACCTCTTTTTTGTGTATTATGTTGACTGCTCCTCACTATTTTTGTTTTTTTGTTATAGGCTGGAGTGGAATCCCCTGGTGTCGATGGAACTAGGGACGATGAAGTTGGTCAGGTACAAGTATTTCTGCCATGTCTGTTCTAGCATGCGTCCCTTTTTTTTGAACTTGCATTTGTTTGCTTCCCATTTTTATTGTTTTTTTGTGTACTTCACTGTTGTAAAGTGTGTACTGCTTGTGCATAGTTGAAGTTTTTTCTTTTTTGGTCGGTACCATCTTATTTTTTGTTTTTGGTTTGTTCTATGCCCGCAGACTGGTGTTGCTTCTTGTGACGTGCACAAAGAGACCTACGATGGCTCTGGAAAGGATGAGGTCTTGGCTGATGCATCGTCCCCTCTGGATGTTGTAGCTGATAAGGTATAGTTGTATCACTTGTTCTGTTAGTGGATTGTAATCTAATTTTTTGTTGTTTGTTATAAACATGATGTATGCTGTTATGTTCACTCATATTCATTTTCATTTACATATGTTAGCTGCAATAGTTTTACATGTGTGAGCTTCATTGTTTGACAGAAGTGAACTGCAGTTCTTTTCGCATGCGCGGTCCATGTTGTTTTACATACGTGAACTTCAGTATTTAACATAACTGAACTGCAGCATTTGACAAAGTGAACTGCAGTTCTTTTTTTACGTATATGTGGGTTGCAGTAGTAGTTCTTGTGACACACGTGTGTTGCAGTTGTTTTGCATATGTGTACTGTAGTTGTTCTGTGTATGTTGTCAGCAGTCTTTGACATAAGTGTGATGTGTGTTGTTAATTATCCCCACACTCATTTTTGTGTTACTATGTGTTTTTAAACTTTCCAGAGGTTGGAGAAGAAAACGTGGAAGTTCACGTTGATCTAAATTAGGGCAGTTGTGTTGTTGATGGCGGTGGCAGTGTTGATGCTTCTGCATCGGTTGTCGTTGACTGTGCAGATCCTCCTGTAGCTCAAGGATCCCATGATGCTGTTCCCACTAGTCGGCATGAAGATTCTGATGTTGGCATTGAAAAGCCACTGGAGAATGTCGGCCCTGCTGTTAGTGTTGTTGCTTCCCCTGTTTGTCTGGTGTCCAACAATGTTCCGGAAGTATCAAGAGTGGAGCCTCATGTAGCTGCAGTATCTAAGGACGTTGCCATTGACCAGACTGTTGTAAATCCAGATAATGCTGATGTTGCTGCAGAAGGGCAGTCCAGTGAGGTTGTGGTGGATTCATCGCGACCTATCCAAGAAAATATTTTGCTCAGCTCTGAAGAACAACAGCCTGAAGACTCTGACACTGAAGGCAAAAGTTTTCTTTTGAACAGTGCAGTTGAAGTTTTTCTCATTCATTTTGTTTAATTACTATGATATCTGTATTAGATGTTTAATGATAAGTGAAACTGGATTTTTTGTCTATGATTTTCAAAATAGGTAGCAGAATTTCCTTATCTTAATATTTAAACTGCATTCTTTCGATAAGTGAACTTCATCTTTTCTATTATAGATGACGAACTTCCTGTTGTGACACCGTCGAGCATTGATCCAGCTCTTCTGAAAAGATACAATGAGTTGTACGCTGCTGTTACGAGGGCTCAGAAGGACTAGAAGAAGAAGTATGGTTTTTTAGAAATTGTTTTGTTCATATGTATTTTATAATTTTGGTATCTTATGTTTCAGTTTTTCATGAAAAATTCAGGGACATGATTGCTTTTAAAACTAAGATGGGTGATATTAGCATTGGCGAAGTTGGTCAATCCTTTTGGGATAAAGGAATCCTCACTACAAGGCTTGTAGATCTTGGGGTTTCTTTGCTGGTAGATAAGTTTAAGGGATCTCCGACAATGGTTTCCCCGTACCATATTTGTGTAAGAATGCAGAAATTTTTGTTTTATTTTTTGATTTTCTTTTCTGATTTCGTGCGACAACCTGTTTTGCTTGAGCACTATTTGATTTTTGTTTTTGTTTCGGCAGACAAATATTTGGAATGGTGGTACTGTAGGCAGGAGTGTTAAAATGATGTTCTCCTCAAAAGCCAAGGAGCATGTTGATAAAAAGGATATGGTGAGAAACATTTTTATGTGTTGAAAACTATATTTTGTGTGTTTGTTTTTATAGTGTTCTGTTTTTTCTTCTTATAATAATTTTATTTATTTATTCATGCTTCCAACAAGTCCTTTTTGCAACTTCTGATCCGCCAGATACGAGGGATGGTGTTGGTCATTATTGTGTAGTTGCGTTAAATGTGAAAGAAAGGCGGTTTGAATTTCTTGACTCGTTCAACAAACCTGGCAGCCCTGATGCGGTCAGGGTTTTTAGGAGGATGGTTAAAAATATCAAGCATGCATGGAAAGAAGGAAGCTCAAGTTCTGATGAGCCGCTAAATCCTCCTACACTTGATGGATTTGTGTTGAAACATGGCATTGTCCCAATGCAGCCAAATGGGTGTGTTCTGTACAGCCCTTCTCCAGCATACTGGTCAAGTTTTTTTTACTTCATTTTGTGAAACTGATGTTTTTTATTCTTTTATTACAGGCATGATTGTGGATTCTATATGTTTCAATTCTTGCAGACCTGTGATGGTGTTTGAGTTGCTCAGTTTGGGGTGGAGCACATTTACTACATCATAAAGGCCATGCTCTATAGCTAGCTCACATCGAGGAAGTGTTGCCTTGATTTAACATCACTTCTAATTTTTGCAGATAAAGGTTGTTTTAGTGAACTTCTTTATCCTCCCTTGATTTAACATCACTTCTTATGGTCAAGTGAGCTGCATTTTTCTTTATATCGACTACATTGTTCTTTATATGTGGGCTGCATTGTTCTTTATATGTGGGTTGTATTGTTGGAGAGAAGTGTGGACTGCATTGCTGTAGACAAGTGTGCTGCATTTAATGTAGACTAGTGTGCTGCAATGTTGTAGACAAGTGGGCTGCATTGCTGTATACAAGTGGACTGCGTTGTTGTAGACAAGTGGGCTGCATTGCTGTAGAGAAATGGACTGCATTGCCATAGAGAAATGGCCTGCAATGCTGTAAACAAGTGGGCTGCATTGCTGTATACAAGTGGACTGCATTCTATTTTTCTGTATACATGTTTTTTGGTTTTTGTATTTTGTGTTGAGTGCTTCCATGTTTTTTCTACACGTTTTTAGGTTTTGATGGGGGGCTTCATGACGGTTGTACGTCACTGTTTGAGTCCCAGGGTTCTGAGGTGGTTATGGAGGATTGTGTCATTGAAATCTCTCCAGATAATTCTGGTTCTTTGGCTGGAGATGGTTTGAACACAAATGTGGCGTCTGGACCTGATGGTGGAAGTGTCTCTCGACCTAGCTCTCCACATGATGTATATGATGTTGATGATGATGATGTTGTTACGCCGTGTCCATGCATCACTAGGACTAGGAGTGCAGCAATTAATCGTCCTCCTGTGGATGAGGTTGAAGTATTTTCGAACAAGAGGGCAGGTGAGAGGGCTTTTAAGTTGAGATGCTCTATAGAGAAATTGAAGCCTCCGAGGTTCAAATATATTGATGAGGCGAGGAAAATAAAGGATCTTGTTCTCAGCAAAGATTTTGTAACCAAATACCACGAGTAAGTTTTATTTCTGTGCCCTTCATCCTTTTTGTATGTTTTAATTTTAATTTTAATTTTATTGATCCCATCTGTGTATGTTTACTGTAGGAACGTGTTCTTTATGGTCAATAATCCTTTTGGTGATGTCGATACTTACAATGTCAACTATATCTATGATACATTTGGCAAAGGAGCTTTAATGGATTCATATCTCATGGATTTTGTCATCAAGTACTGGAAGCAAGACCCTGAATTGGGTTTAGCTTATCAATCCGGTGAACGTGTGCTACTTTCACCTTTATTTATCACGGTAAACGTTTGTTGTCATTCTTTCCTATTGTACTGGCTTTTTCATGTCCATGCCTGTTTGCATTGTTTATTCTTTTTATTCATGTCCTTTTTTTGTTCTTTTTTTTGTGCAGTACGTTCTTCAAATGGAAACCTTTGTGGCAAGAGATAATGACGGAAACCCTGTCTTGCCAGTTGTGCATAGCTCGTTTGTTTTAGAAGATGCAGTTAAGCAGTTCAAGGTTTTTGTGAGCGACGGCGTAAACCTGTTGGATGCAAAACTGGTAAGTTCATTGTTTTCCGTCATTTATTTTCCTGGTTTGTTGCATTTCTTTTTATAGTTATTTTTGGAACAGTGGTTCTGATGCTACGTGTCGAAAGAACTTTTCATTTCATTTTTGTTTTTTTATGTGAACAGATTATGATGCCGCGATCCAAGGATGGTCATTATTCCTTATACACGATGAACCAGCATCGCCAGACGCTTGATATCCATGACATTAGGAAGTACACTGGCCATCCTGATGTCACGACAAGGTGGCGCGGGACTGACTACCACGCAGATTGCACTGAAGTGGTATGTCATTTTTTTCTTGCCAAGCGTAAAGCTTTTTTGTGTTTCTCCTACTGCATTTTTTTCATAAACTGCACATGCAAATTTTAGCACACATAGAACCACATTTGTTTATGTAGTGCACTGCAACATATGCGCGACAAAACTGCATTTTCTCACACCCCCATAATCTGTGTAAAAAAGGGTAATATGAAATGACCCCACGTGCACTTAAAAGAGGGACTGTCTAGACGTTTGAGAACAACTTTTGTATTTTTTTGGTTTGTCTGAATATCAACTTTGGTCCGTGATGTGTGTTATTTTTACCTTGTGCTTCCTTTTTTTGACAGATGAGGAGGATGACTCAGGTGCTGAAGGCGATTTATGGCGAAAAAATGTATAAATCGAAGAACCACCCTAACTGGGTTAAATTGGCAGAGAAGCCCTCTTACCCGATCGTGACAGCGCAGGGAGCAAATGAGTGCGGAATCTATGTTCTAAGGATGACGCAGTTGTATGACGGCCAACGTCTAGTCGAGAAAATTTTGAAATCCGACGTAACACCTTCTCTGTTTTCTTCTTTTTCTTGTTACTTTTTTTATTATTTTAATTTTTTCACTTTTTTGTTCTTTATGATAACCTTTTTTTTAATCACTGGTCTGCATTTTTTTAATTTTCTTCTTGCTATCGAAGATTGGAAGGCGGAGTACATGTTCCAGCTGCTGTTCAATCCTTCGAACACATTGTATTATGAAGACATGCCACTTGAGCTACGTGATCTGATTGCGGACCTCGGGCTCACTTCCCTGTCGCAATCGCAGACGCAGTAACAGTCATTTGGGCACTATTTTTTACTGGGGCAAAAGCCTGTGCGTGGACAAGAACTAGGGTTGATGTTGTGTATGTGTGTGCTGACTAAGGTAGATAATGTGTGAAAAAGACTTTTTTTGTCGTTGTGTTTTTTCTTGTTCTTTTTGCAGCAGTGTATGTGGATGAATTTGTATGTGGACGAATTTGTATGTGTATGTGTATTTTATATAAATAACTCATACAGTATATATAAGTGTATATTTTTATTTTGTCGACGACCACGTTCTGTGTGAACTGGCATTTGTCACGCTTATATGTATCGTATTTGTTCCATAAACTGTATTGCATTTGATGCCGAACTTCTTTGTCCAACAAAAAGCACTGTATTTTTTTGTCTACAAGTTCAGCGCTGCACCTGTGTGTATGCCGAAACTGAATTGCTTTATGATACTGCACTACCTTTTTCCTCAACAAAACGCACTACTTTTGCCTAAAGTTACGTTTCGCAGTTGGTTTTTTTATTGTTTGTACGGTAAGGTAGATGGGGTGGCCCCACCAATTTTTTTAGTTGTCTATAGATTTGTATTGCTTCTGTACGCATTGCGCGCATTAGCGTGAGGCCGAGCAAGGGGTGGAGAGGGGGGGTCGTGACCCCCCCTCCCCATCCCCCTGCAAGGCCGAGCCGGAGCAGGCGGCGATGCGGCATGCTGCGGCGCCACATGCGTAGGCGAGTCCATCACACCCCGTCGCTCCCCTGTCTATCTTAGGGGTGTGGCTCTAGGGTTGTGTCGTGGAATTGTCACGTCAGATGTCCTCGTGAAAGGACTTAGTTGTGGAGCCATCGCAACTAGGAAGCTTGAAGGGGTTAAACGGGACAAAGGACACAAGAGGGTTTATACTAGTTCGGCCCCTTATGGTGAAGGTAAGGCCTACGTCTAGTTGGGTTGGTATTGATGTTTCGATGACCAGGGAGCGAGATACGCTATGCCTGGCTCTCGATGAGTTGCTTCTTGCCCTCAGCTGCCAGCGGGTCGTCCCCTTATATACACGGGTCGACGCCCTGCGGCTTACAGAGTCCCGGCCGGCTCATAAACAATGTCCGGCTCGGTGACTAGTTAAGCCTACCTTATGATACAAGTAATATTATTACAGGGGGTTACTACAACAGGCCTTAAGTCGCCTATGGGCCTTAAGCTCTCTATGAACCGCTATCTTCATACTTCGTCTTGGGCTTCTCTCTGTGAGTCCTCTTTGTGTAACCCGGCCCCTCCTGGGCGGCTTACACAAATAGTTATATCCCCAACATTAGGCCCCAGATTGATTTGAACCGGTTCATGTCAATCTTAAAATACCTTATGAACCGCCCTGCAGTCTTTTATCTTGCGCGAAGGATTTTAACCCGTTGTGACGTCATCATCTAACTCTGGGTTAAATCTCTGTGACGTCATCTTCATTAAAGCTTTATTCTTTATGCCATCACATCTTCAACGGATCTTTGTCTTTATTGACCATCCCGAGAATCGAGGCGCCAGAGCCGCTGGATAATGAATGGTATCTCCTTGTTTTTCGCGCCCTCTCGGTCAGCCTTTCCTTATAAGTAGAGCGACCTAGGTCTTTCCCCTCAGTTAGCTTCTTCTTCTCGCCTCCTCCCGAGCTCTGCCGCCGCCATCGTCGAACCTCTCGTCTTCACCGACTCAGGCCGCTGCATCGACCTGATTCTGACTAGAGATTGACGGCGACCCTCCGCGGCACATCTGCATCTGTGAGTTCTTCGCATTCCCTTTCTCAGATCTGCATTAGGTCATTGCTGAGTTCGTCGGTGTTCATCATGGTCTGACACCAAACCCTCGCTAGTTCCTTCCAATGCTCTGTTTAGATCGTCAGAACCACGTAGAACTGCTGCGGTGCTTGTCTGTGTTGATCTTGCATGAAAATAGATCTCATTTCCCTTGTTCAGAAATCCTCTTCGAACGCATGAACTTCCCTGCCCTATTTTAGGTCTAGAAAATTTCTCTTTCAGAGCAATATCTTGATCCAGAATAATAACTGTTATCTGCGAAACTTGTTTTTATCACCCGGAACACCTCTTCTGGTAAACACCCTGAAACACAACTGTCGAGGCGTCCGGATTAAATATATGACGCAGAACTTTAATTGTTCCTCATAACCCGAAATTTTTTTGAATTACACTTTGATACTTGTAGCGGCTTAAATATTGTTGCACAGTCATCCTTATGTCATTAGGCCCCTCATTAAGCCGCCACTTTAATCAAGATTTTCCTCCCGGGTTAAAATTGAACCGGATCTTCTTGTTTTCCATAGGCCAATTGCTGTGATGGCTCCTAAGGCTACCAAGGCCCCTGTAACTTGCAATTGGGTTCCATCCACAATGACCAATAGCAAACTAGCTGAGTTTGTAAAGTCTGGGCATCTACCAAAAAAGGACGTCATGTCGTACCGTGCCCCTGACCCGTCTGAAGAAAAGCCTTACCCCAAAGCAGGGGAAGTAATAATTTTTACGGATCATATGAGCCGTGGATTTGCTCCTCCCGGCTCAAAATTCTTCAGAGAGGTTTTAAATTTCTTTGACCTTAGACCTCAAGACATCGGACCCAATTCCGTGTCAAATATCTCCAATTTTCAAGTCTTCTGCGAGGTGTACCTGGGAGAGGAGACAAATCTGCTTTTGTTCAGGCAACTTTTTTCCATGAACCGGCAAAATGAACGTGCCAACGGGCCCAGTCTTGAGCTTGGCGGCATCTCAATCCAGCGACGGAGAGACTGTCTTTTCCCTTATGCTGAGCTGCCGAGTCACCCCAAATCTTGGAACCAGACGTGGCTCTACTGTCAGGACACTTCTCCGGCTGATGAAAAGCCTCTGCTCGGCTTTCGCGCCCTGCGCCTTGAATCTAACCATCAGTTACCCGACAAGCTGACAACACTTGAATGCGTGCCTCTCAATCCTACCATCAGGAAGATTAAAGCTCTCTTGGGAAATGGGTTAAACGGCATCGATCTGGTCCGAGTCTGGGTTACTTGGCGAATACTTCCATTAAGCTACCGTCCTGGCTTAATGTGCACTTATACTGGAGAAAAGACTGATCCGCAACGCCATAGCCCTGACGACTTACCAGATGACGTGGTGGATGCTACAACCCAATCACTGCTGAAGGAGGGCACCGTGACGAGCAATGCCTTCGGTTTACTTCCATTTTACAAGAATAACCCAGCCCCTGTAGTAAGTTATCAATCATAACAAATGTTTACATATATATGATACCTTTCTTGACACTCATGATTCCTTAACTTTTGCCATAGGCTGGTGATGACTTTTTGAAAGCCAAATATGACCATGAAGCTGCCAAACAAGCCAGGACAACCAAGAAAGCTGAAAGGAAAGCCGCCAAGGTAGGAACCTCAAAGAAAAAGATACCCAGCGCCTCCGACTTACTCAGATTGGAGGATAGCTCTTCGGATGAGGAAGAGGTAATCTTTAAATTTTCTTAAGTCCCTTACTATCACCTGTCTGACATTTTATCCCTTCAGGAGGATACGGGGAATAGCCGAGCAGCCACTGAAGAGGTAACTATAATCTCCTCCGACTCAGAGCCTTTGCCAAGGCAAAAGACCTGAAGGGTGACCCGGAAAGTAAGATTTTCACATGCACTTGCTTATCAAGATCCTCAATTTATTTTGAAGCAACAACAGCTTGAAAGCCGGAGGCAGACCCGGAACAACAAAGATGCAGAACTCTCCTCCGGCTTACCGGATGTAACCAGAAAGCGTCGGACCGAGGTTATCTCCGATTTATGCTCTGTCTTACCTTTAGCAGGCTTAATTTGTCAACCTCTCAATTCATCTGACTCCAACTATCAGGATACCTCTCCTTCTTTCGGCGAATCCATGCAGTCCAACATGCCGACTTTCAAAACTGCTCCTGGGTAATAGAAACTTATGCACTGTTTGCTTTACCTATGCTTGCATATTCATCCTTCTGCTTTTGCTAACAGCCTGCAGGTGAAGCCCAGCAAGAGGGCAAAGAAGAACAAGCCGCTCAAGACCCGGTAGTTACTGAACCGGCGTTTGACTCATCCATTCCTAACAACTCCACTCATCAGCCACCGCCTGAACCGGCTCTTGATATTCCGGTGTCAACCTCTAACCCGCCTACAGAAGACGTTGTCCACAATTTTGATAACCCGGAAATTCATAACCCAGTCAGGACAACTGATCCAGAAGTTGTGTTTCTGAAAAACCAATATGTTGAACCGGGCCAGCCTACTGCTCTTGCTCAGTGCACTGCTAAGGAGGAATTTGCCCAACGTCAGAAAGCTAAACAAGATATCACTGATTATGCTCACCTAAGCATTGGTGATATAGTCTCAGGTTATCTGAACCAAGTGCACAACAGCCGTGACCTGGAAATTGACATGGTGAAGCAAATACAACATAAATCTGAGGTATAACTTTAAATTTTCCTGAACCTTACTTATTGTACCAGCCCCCAAGTCTATCGCTTATGAATGAATATGCTATAGACTTAGAAATCTACTTACTGTTAGTTTGCCCGATTTAAAACGAATTTATTTAACCCGGTATAACATAAGGCTTTTTAAATTTGCAATACACATTAGCCCCCAAGTGCCAAGTATCCTTACTTGTAAGGTGCTTGAGACTTAATATGCCTGACCCGGCAGGATAAAGTTAAATTTTCTTTCAGCATACATTAGCCCCCAAGTGCCAAGTATCTTTACTTGTAAAGTTCTTGGGACTTGAATGTTTACCTTACTAGAATCCTTACCATTACCCGGTGTTTAATTGTAGGCTGCCATAAGTCAATTTGAATCAGAGCTCGCCGCCCTGAAGAGTCGTCTGGAAACTCAAGAGCTTGAGACGCAAAAAGCTAACTCCAAATTTGAATTTAGTGTCTCTGAAAATGAGAAATTAAAGAAGAATTTTGAGTCCGAAAGGAAAATTTGGGCTGCTGAAAAGGCTTCCCTGGTGACTCGGGCCGAAACAGCTGAAGCATCTCTTGCAGAAGCAACAACTGAGTTGTCAAACTTAACACAGGAAATATCCCAAATGGTCTCAGCCATCTTTGGTAAGTTATTGTGACATAGTTTTAACATGGCAACTGTACAATGACTATTGTAATAAATACTTCCGGCTTACTGTTATGCTTGTGCACATACAGGCTCCAGGAGTGTCAATCTGAGGCAGAACACACTGATCAAGCTTAAAGCAGTTTATACGTTAGTGGAACAGCTATACTCCGGGACACAACGTGCCCTGGCCGTTGTAGCTTTATCAACTCCACACCCCCGCCTTTTGCAAGATGTTTTGAAGAGCCTTGCCTTTCTACTTCAGCGGATTCAAGACTTAAGGCGTTCATCTTCAAGAGCCGGGGCCGTAGCCGCTTTGAGCCGGGCAAAAGCATGGCTCCCAGAACTAGACCCGGCAGACCACGCTCTTGGATATCTGGGTCTGAAGGAAGACGGCAATGCCTTTGATGATCATGACTTCCATGCTTGTGTCAAAGCCATACGCCCGGTGGCCACCCTTATTGGAAACGATACTGACCTCAGCAAGTATGCGTCGGCTTATGACAGTAACAACCGGAAAATCCCAAACGCTCCATATGATCAAATCAGCTTGATCCCTCCAATTCGTAAGCATACCTTTGCCCCTGAAGTGGACCCGGCCAGTTTAATAGATGATGAAGCTGAATTTGAAGCTTTGAGCGGCATTGATTGGGCTTCATCAACTTTCCAGGAAAAAACAACCGACGGAGAAGCGGCAAAGGATAACCCGGAGCCCTCAAGCCCGCCGAAGGAGTAAATCGCCGGGTGTTTGGCCAAAACAATGCTTCACCAATTCAGATTTAGGGAGTCTTGTAATAGTGTAAAAAGAACTGCTTAATGCTTGTCATGCCTTCGTGCATACACTTATTACTTAACGCTTTCCGTAAGTCGTCGTGATTGTATATTTCTGGCCCTTACTTCCTTGGCGTCTTAAATTTTGCTTGCCTTATCCTGCAATTCTTGAATGATCTTCCCGGCTCATATAATGTTCACCCGGTACTTAAATAACCTGGGGTGACGAATATTAAACCGGCAAGACAAAAAACACCTTGAAATGCTTTCCACAAGGTATCAGAATAACCAAAATACTTTTACAGGCCTCTGATTCGGATATGATCAGTAAACTGTTCCAAAGGGGTTAAGCTAAGATTCGGATACGATCATATAGCCCCTAGTGGCGTGGCGATGCCAATCAAGTGGGTATCGACAGCTATGTTCTCTTTGGTTCGAATACGACCTATGTTTGAACAGGAAGCCCCCAAGTGACCATAGGATTTGTTTAATGACGCTGATTCGTATACGATCCACGTCAGACCTAAAGGGGTTAATTTGTGATTCAAATATGATCAGGAAGCCCCCAAGTAGGCTTGGCAAGTATGCCGATCAAGTGGGTATCGACAGCTATGTTCTCTTTGGTTCAGATACGACCTATGTTTGAACAGGAACCCCCAAGTGATCATGGCTAGATTCAGATATGATCATAAGCCGGACCAAAGGTAAACCGGATTCAGATTTGATCCGGTCCCTATTGGTTGTTTCCACCACCTGACAAAAAGGACATAAACACTTTTTTGAGGGTGAAAAAAGGACAGAGGTCCTGCTTTATTACTTTATATAATATGTACATTGTCAAAAATATATACATCTCCGGTGGCTTAAGTATAATAAGGCCGAAGATGGGCTATATTCCACGGCCGGCGGGTCTCCTCCTCCGATTTACCTGAGTCCTTGTGCTCTCGAATATCGATGAGGTAGTATGACCCGTTGTGCAGATTCTTGCTGACCACAAAGGGTCCTTCCCAAGGTGGGGATAGCTTATGCATATCGGTCTGATCCTGGATGAGTCGGAGCACTAAATCGCCTTCCTGAAATGTTCTGCTTCTGACCCGGCGGCTGTGATAGCGACAAAGGTCTTGCTGGTAAATCGCCGAGCGGGCTATTGCCAAGTCTCGCTCCTCATCCAACAAGTCCAGAGCCTTCTGTTGAGACTTCTCGTTATCAGCCTCAACGTAAGCCGCCACACAGGGTGAATCGTGCTGGATATCACTTGGCAGAACTGCCTCTGCTCCATAAACCATGAAGAAAGGCGTGTAACCCATTGATGTGTTAGGCGTAGTGTTGATGCTCCACATCACGGAGGGCAGCTCTTCAACCCAACACCCCGGAGTCCGTTGTAAGGGGACCAAGAGCCGTGGTTTGATACCCCTTAAAATCTCCTGATTAGCTCGTTCTGCTTGACCATTGGACTGAGGATGAGCAACAACCGAAACATCAAGCCAGATATGTTCCCATTGACAGAACTCTTCCATGGCACCCTTGGAGAGATTAGTGCCATTATCAGTTATGATGCTATGTGGAAAACCAAAACGAAAGATCACCTTTTTGATGAACTGCACCGCTGTGGCCGCATCACACTGACTGACCGGTTCTTCCTCAGTCCACTTTGTAAATTTATCCACTGCCACCAGGAGGTGCGTTTTTTTATCCTTAGACCTTTTGAAAGGCCCCACCATGTCAAGCCCCCAGACTGCGAACGGCCAAATAATTGGAATCATCCTCAACTCCTGAGCCGGCACATGAGCTTGTCTTGAGAACTTTTGACACCCGTCACATTTGCTAACAAGATCTTCTGCATCAGCATGAGCCGTCAGCCAATAAAAACCATGACGGAAAGCCTTGGCCACCAGAGATTTTGAGTCGGCATGATGACCACAATCCCCTTCATGGATCTCTCGAAGTATCTCTTGACCATCTGTAGGCGACACACAACGCTGGAACGCACCTGTGACACTGAGATGATGTAACTCACCATTAACAATTGTCATGGATTTGGACCGTCTGACAATTTGTCTCGCCAAGGTCTCATCCTCAGGCAGCTCTCCCCGGGTCATATAAGCCAGATATGGCAATGTCCAATCCGGGATGATATGAAGTGCAGCCACCAACTGTGCCTCCGGGTCTGGCACTGCAAGCTCTTCCTCTATAGGTACCTTGACAGAAGGATTATGTAAAATGTCCAGAAAGGTGTTAGGCGGCACCGGCTTACGCTGAGAGCCCAACTGGCTTAAAGCATCCGCCGCCTCATTCTTCCTTCTGTCAATGTGCTCCACCTGATACCCTTTGAAGTACCCAGCTACATCATCAATTTCACGATGATAAGCCGCCATAAGGGGGTCCTTAGAGTCCCATGTGCCTGAGACCTGCTGAGCCACAAGGTCTGAGTCGCCCAAGCACCTTACCCGGCTTAAATTCATCTCCTTAGCCATCCGGAGACCATGGAGCAAGGCCTTGTATTCAGCTGCATTGTTAGTGCAAGGAAACATGAGCCGGAGCACATAACGAAATTTGTCACCTCGAGGGGAAGTTAAAACAACCCCAACCCCTGATCCTTCTAACTGCCTGGACCCATCAAAATGAATAGTCCAATACGTATTGTCCGGCTTCTCCTCAGGTGCCTGCAACTCTGTCCAATCATTAATAAAATCCACCAATGCCTGAGATTTGATGGCAGTACGGGGCATATACTTTAAACCGTAAGGCCCAAGCTCAATGGCCCACTTAGCAATTCGCCCTGTAGCTTCTCTATTCTGAATGATATCTCCCAAAGGAGCTGAGCTCACCACCGTTATAGGGTGACCTTGGAAGTACTGCTTCAGTTTCCGATTTGCCATGAACACACCATAAACAAGCTTCTGCCAATGTGGATACCTTTGTTTAGACTCAATGAGCACCTCGCTGATGTAGTAAACCGGTCGTTGAACCGGATGCTCCTTGCCTGGCTCCTTTCGTTCCACCATGATGGAAACACTGACAGCCCGTGAGTTAGCAGCCACATATAACAATAGCGGCTCTTTATCAATGGGAGCTGCAAGAACCGGTGGCTCAGACAACTGTCTCTTTAAATCCTCAAAGGCAGTGTTAGCAGCATCACTCCAGACAAACGTGTCCGTCTTCTTCATCATCTGATATAGCAGCAAGGCCTTCTCCCCTAACCGGCTTATGAACCGGCTTAAAGCAGCAACACGTCCCGCCAGGCATTGAACATCACTGATACACGCCGGCTTAGCCAGAGAGGTGATCGCCGTGATCTTCTCCGGATTAGCTTCAATGCCTTTATTTGACACCAGAAAACCCAAGAGCTTGCCTGTAGGTACACCAAATACACACTTGGCCGGGTTAAGCATCATCTTGTAAACCCGGAGATTGTCAAAGGTTTCTCTCAAATCGGATATTAAAGTTTCCTTTTCTCTGGATTTCACCATGATGTCGTCCACATAAGCATGAACATTGCGCCCAATCTGATTGTGCAAACAGTTCTGCACACATCGTTGATAAGTTGCCTGGGCACTCTTGAGCCCAAACGGCATAGATACATAACAGAAGGCCCCAAACGGAGTGATGAAAGTTGTCTTCTCCTGGTCCTTAACTGCCATCTTGATCTGATGATAGCCAGAGTAAGCATCCAAAAAGCTCAAACGTTCACAACCTGCCATAGCATTAATGATTTGATCAATACGGGGGAGTGCAAAGGGATCAGCCGGGCAAGCCTTGTTTAAGTCCGTGTAATCCACACACATCCGCCAAGTGCCGTTCTTCTTGAGTACCAGGACCGGGTTAGCCAACCACTCTGGATGAAAGACTTCGACAATAAACCCGGCCGCTAAGAGCCGGGCCACCTCTTCTCCAATGGCTGCTCGTCTCTCTTCGTTGAATCGTCGGAGAAACTGCCTGACCGGCCTATACTTTGGATCAATATTGAGAGTGTGCTCAGCGAGTTCCCTCGGTACACCCGGCATGTCAGAAGGTTTCCATGCAAAGATGTCCCGGTTCTCACGGATGAACTCGATGAGCGCGCTTTCCTATTTAGGATCCAAATTGGCACTGATACTGAACTGCTTAGAGGCGTCCCTCGGGGTGAAGTCAACAAGCTTTGTATCATCGGCCAATTTAAACTTCAACGCCGGGTCGTTCTCTGTAGTTGGTTTCTTGAGGGAGGTCATATCCGTCGGGTCAACATTGTCTTGATAGAATTTGAGCTCCTCCGCGGCATAGGCCGTCTCAGCGTAAGCCGCGTCGCCTTCTTCACATTCCAAGGCCACCTTTCGACTCCCATGCACGGTGATGGTGCCTTTGTAACCCGGCATCTTGAGCTGTAAGTAAACATAACACGGCCGGGCCATGAACTTAGCATAAGCCGGTCGCCCAAATAGAGCGTGATACGGGCTCTTGATCTTGACCACCTCAAACGTCAACTTCTCAGCCTTGGAATCATACTCATCTCCAAAAGCGACCTCCAATTCAATCTTACCAACTGGGTAAGCTGACTTACCTGGGACCACCCCGTGAAAAACAGTGTTGGACGTCCTCAGATTCTTCTCTGTTAACCCCATACGCTGGAAGGTCTCATAATAGAGGATATTGATGTTGCCGCCTCCGTCCATGAGTACTTTTGTGAATTTATATCCACCAACCTGAGGTGCTACAACCAAGGCTAACTGACCTGGATTATCAACTCGTAGCGGGTGATCCTCTCTGCTCCAAATGATAGGTTGCTCTGACCATCTCAAATAACGAGGGACCGCCGGCTCAACCGAATTTACAGCCCTCTTACGAACCTTCTGGTCATGTTTGCATAAGCTAGTGGTGAACACATGATATTGCCCACCGCTCAACTGTTTCGGTTAGCTCTGGTAACCCGACTGCTGCTGCGGTTATCCTCCCTAACCAGCTTGCTGTTGATTATTTCCACCCGATTGTCCATGAAAACCGGAATTTGAACCACCACCCGGGCCATGAAAGCCGCCGGCCCCCGAACCACCACCAGGTCCATGACCACCATCAAAGATATTAGAATTTTTAAACGCCTTCATGATCGCACAATCTTTCCACAGGTGAGTAGCGGGGTGCTCCCGGGTGCCGTGTTTCGGACAGGGCTCGTTGAGTAGCTGCTCAAGAGATGGTCCTGACCCGCCAGTTCGCGGCCACTTACCCTTGCGTCTCTGATTATTACCCTATGTACTAGCGTTAGCCACAAGCTCCGGACTACCGTCCCCCTTACGCTTATTGCCGCCTTGATTCCTCAGGTTATGTTGTTGACCTTTTCCATTACCGTTCCTTTTACCCTTCCCTGCTTTTCTCCAACATGAGGACTGCAGAGCCGGCATCCATCTTATCAGATGAATGAATTATCTCCTTGACCCGGCGTACCCAATGGGTAGTGGACTCACCCTCCCCCTGCTTACAACTTGTCAAGTCCACGATTGACATGGACTGCTTATAGGTGTCTTTGAAGTTCTGGATGAACTAGGCCTTTAACTCCTCCCACGAACCAATGGAATTGGGTGGTAAACCTTTTAGCCAGGACCGGGCCGTTCCATCTAACATCATGGTGAAGTATTTAGCCATTGCTGCGTCGCTAACCTCCAACAGCTCCATGGCCATCTCATAGCTGTCAATCCATGCTCCGGGTTGTAAGTCAGCCGTGTAATTCGTCACCTTCCGAGGTCCCTTGAAGTCCTTAAGCAGGCGCACGTTACGTAAAGCCGGTATCAAACAAGGAACCCCACCGGTTCTGGTGGCTACTCCCAACTCAATAGAAGTCGTTGGGTACTCCGGGATGTCTTGATGAGCCATCAGCTGAGCCGCCTGTTGAGCCGCCCGCTCTTTCTCCTGACGTGTTCGGTCTTGCATCGGGTTATAGCCCCCATGTTGGTTACGGCGTTGGGCTTTGTTTGATAAAGCTTCGGACTCCATGTGCCTGCTATAACTCGGGCTCCGGTTCTGACGAGGCGGCACTAACCAAGGTGGAGGGGTTGAATGAATCCTATCCCGGCTGTAAGAATAGGTCTCCTGCTGGGCCAGGGCCGTCTAGACAAGTTCCCTGATCCTCCAGGTCTCCACTGCTGTTGGATCATCACCGTCCACTGGAAGAGCTGCCAAACGTGTTGATGTTGCGATTAAATTCTCCATGGGGTTGGAAAAGTGACCCTCCGGTATTGGCACATAACGCGGCGGTGCCATGCTCATATGAGGAGGTGGCATCTCCTGACGCTGAGCCGGTCCCCCCCGCTCCGGGTGTCATAAACTGATTAGCATTGGGCGGGTTACTTGGGCCGGCTCCGGGTGTGGCAAAGAGAACCCTAGGATCGTAATTCGGAGGTAACCGGGATTGGGTCTTCTGGTGTCTCCTCCTCATTACTTCATTGGACGCGTTTAAACTCATTGTGAGCTGATAAGCCTCTGACTGCAACCATTGCGTTCGGGCGTCGAGAGCCGCCCGCTCTGTAGCTAGCCTAGTATCCTCAGCTGCTAAGGCCTCCTTGGCTTGAGCTTTCTCCTCACGTACCTGTGCTACCTCCACGTCATGCTCATCTTTGTTTACAGGGATAACCATGGCGGTTAACAAGGTCGTAAGCTTGTCCATGAGGTCTATCAGCACTTGAGCCGGCGGGCACATAGAGCCTCCTGCCCCGGCTGCTCCTAACCTGGAAGTGATTGCGGCTGCTGCTGTAGAATTTTTTCCGGGTTGAGTCCCATCCATAAAGACTCCTGCCCAATTTGGCGACTCACAGGGGTCCGGAATACTAAGGCCATCAGAACAGCCCCCGAGCGCACCATCCTGAACTTGATACAAAGAATCTGTTGAACCGGTGGACGAATCACCGTCAGAGGGGACAACCGTCTCACCACCCTCTTTAGGACCTTAAGAAAACTCTTCTCCGTGGACGCAGTCCGCAAAAACACGCTTCATGCCGGGTTGAACTCGAGCGGGTTTCGCACGCTGAGTCGTCTCGATGAGGTCGGTGCAGTTGTCCGGCTCAGGCCCCGACTCACCAATCCGGTCGATAAAGACGTGGATCCCTCCAAAGGGGACCCGGTACCCGTACTCAATTGAGATGGCGTCGGGGCCCCAGCCTTCGTCGTCGTTGTAGATCTTGCCGCGATGACTTTTGGTCATCCGGCCCACCACGTATCCCTTGAGCCCTTCGAAGTTGCCCTTCAAGAACTCAAATCCACCGTGCGCTGGCCCCATGGTGGGCGCCAACTGTCGTGGAATTGTCACGTCAGATGTCCTCGTGAAAGGACTTAGTTGTGGAGCCATCGCAACTAGGAAGCTTGAAGGGGTTAAACGGGACAAAGGACACGAGAGGGTTTATACTAGTTCGGCCCCTTACGGTGAAGGTAAGGCCTACGTCTAGTTGGGTTGGTATTGATGTTTCGATGACCAGGGAGCAAGATACGCTATGCCTGGCTCTCGATGAGTTGTTTCTTGCCCTCAGCCGCCAGCAGGTCGTCCCCTTATATAGACGGGTCGACGCCCTACGGCTTACAGAGTCCCAGTCGGCTCATAAACAATGTCCGGCTCGGTGACTAGTTAAGCCTACCTTATGATACAAGTAATATTATTACAGCGGGTTACTATAACGGGCCTTAAGTCGCCTATGGGCCTTAAGCTCTCTATTAACCGCTATCTTCATACTTCGTCTTGGGCTTCTCTCTATGAGTCCTCTTTGCGTAACCCGGCCCCTCCTGGGCGGCTTACACAAATAGTTATATCCCCAACAGGTTGCGTGCGTCCCATTTGTTGGAAAAACTGAATGTCTGCACTGCGCCTGTTAACCAAGCGCACTGCATGCGTTAGCGCGAGGCCGAGCAGGGGGTGGGGAGGGGCTCGTGA
>NC_041393.1:92264941-92282000 GCF_002162155.2 Triticum dicoccoides
CGTCCCATTTGTTGGAAAAACAGAATGTCTGCACTGTGCCTGTCAACCAAGCGCACTGCATGTGTTAGCGCGAGGCCGAGCAGGGTGTGGGGAGGGGGGTCGTGACCCCCCTCCCCATCCCCTTGCGAGGCCGAGCCTAGAATGAGCCGGAGCAGGCGGCGACGCGGTGTGCCACGGCGCCGCATGCGTAGGCGAGTCCGTCACACCCCGTCGCCCCCCTGTCTATCTTAGGGTGTGGCTCTGGGGTTGTGTGCGTCCCATTTATTGGAAAAATAGAATGTCCGGGACCTGGTTACAGCTGGGTGATCAAATTTTTTTCCTTATGTGAAGCATTTTTTTCTTTTTGGATGATATATATTTTCGTGGTAGTACAAATGATGTCATTTGTACTGCTTGCACCAACGTTGAGTACTGCACTGCGTGTAGCAAGTCTGTGTGTTGGGCACCGCACGAAAGTTGATGCTACCCTTGTCGTTCTACACTTATGCATGTACTGCACTTCATGTATACACTTCGTGAACTGCCTTATATTTGTTCTGTGAACTGTATTCATGTTTGTTTAGAATGGTTTGTGGATTATATTTTTTTAGAAATATTAATATTAATGTTCTTTTTCTAAAATTACTTTTTGTGGACTGCATATGGACACATGTGTACTCCTCTGCTCTCCTTGACAGGACGTGGGATAGGTGGAGCGGGGTAGTAGCATGGTGGGGCTCTGTTTTAAGTTACATGGCAACTGCAGAGAGGTTCTGCTATGAGGAGGCTCTGTTAGTGCATTGGAAATTCGGAACGTCGTCGCCTCTTTCTTTGTGATTAGTTCAATGTACTAACGCAACTGTTAGAAAATGTGATGATTGTTTTTTGGTGAATTGTCCAAGTTAGTGCACTTCTTTGCTATCAAAACAGGACTGCGTAGGTCCACATAGTGTACTACATTATATCGGATTAGAATTCACACAGATGTACTTTCTTTTCTTCTCTTGATGGAGTTCTTTGTTTTCTTCTCTTGATTTTTGTGGTAATACAGCTTTTGTGTGGATGGAGGGTAGTGTGGGTATGGGTGTCGGACTACTTTGCTTAAGTAACAGGGTTGCATTCTTCATTTTAGCCATACTGCATTGCAGAGTGAAGAGAACTGCAATTCAGAAAAAAAGAATACTTCGTGCTTCCACGTGGAGAACTGCATTGTTGTATGTCGCGGACTGCATTTGTACATTGACTTCGGGCTTCCTGCGTTTTATTTATTAATAGTTTCTGGCAGTGCCGACGCACATTTTTTGTTATTATTCATTTAAAAAATGTTTCTCATTTTTCTTTTTGTTATTTTATTTTTGAACTTATTGTTTTTTCATACTGCATGTACAGTTCTCATTTTTTGATTCCGTGTTTTTGCTATTATGTAATATTTTTTTCCAATGTATGGGAGTACACTACTTAGTAAATCATACGTGTAATGCATTTATTATGGTTCT
The DNA here is from genome assembly GCF_002162155.2 of Triticum dicoccoides. NCBI lineage: Eukaryota > Viridiplantae > Streptophyta > Magnoliopsida > Poales > Poaceae > Triticum > Triticum dicoccoides. The sequence continues at coordinate 92,266,417 of NC_041393.1, forward strand.
GTACTCCATGTTCATTCATTTCTGCGCTGCATTGATTATTTACGTGTTTGCGTTTTTCTTTTTGTGTTTTTGCTCTTACGTATTCTTTTTTTAAATTTAGGTTCGTACACTGCTTTGTTGGTTATGTTAAAACTTCATTCGACAGAGTCTCTACTGCATTAGTATACAATTTTCACTGCATGCGTCGTGTTTTCACACTGCAACTTTTCTTCATTTGTGCACTGCTCGAATCTAATGATATATGAGCAGACAATAGAAAACATATTTGCTTTGTGCACTGCATTCATCATTACAAGCGATTCTGCATGGCAAGCAAAGCAAGTTCAGCACACCAGCAAACTAACGATACATAAGCAAACAACATAAGGCAAATTTGATGATAATTCTGAAACGACGCTGGCATTGTTGGCTCTTGGCCGCCACCATCTTCTTCTTCACCAGTTAGGCTCTTCCCATCCCCAGAACTGCATTTGTGTGTACATGTGCGTACTTCACCGTTTTTTGCGTGTCCTTGCTGCAGCCCCTGAAAAAAGTACAATGTATTCCGCTATTTTACGAGTTTTTCGTTGTGTTCTATGTCGTGTATTTATTCATGTAGGTAATCCGGAACTGGTTTGCCATACCGCACTACATCGCGTAATGGTATGCACTGCATTTTTCTACCGCTACATACTGCATCTTATTTTTGCCTCTACTTACTGGAGTCCCTGATGCAGGAGGGGTAGGGGAAGGGGGGGGTTGGGGGCACACTTTTTTTTGAACTTATGGTTTTTTCTTAGTCGGCCTTGTTGGGCCTGCGTTCTGGTATTGAAGATGCATTTGGGCCCAAGTCGGCTTGTGAGCACGGCTGGTTCTCGGTTCCCTATGTGTGCGTCCTAATGTTTAGTCCCACCTCGCCCGCTAAAGGCGCGCCTGTCATGTTTATAAGTGCTGGCGAGGCACATCGGGCGAACTCCTCTTGTTACTTATTTGGGCGCTTATACACGGCGCTCGCAGCTCTATGCTCTCTGACCTGTGGGCCCATGTGTGGCCGGCCCCATGCATTGTGACTCAGAACAACTCGCCTTCTGTGGCGCAGACCTATTACGAGACTGGCTAGGGCCGGTAGCACCTGGGTGGTCAATTTTTTTCTTTGTATTTTTCTGTCTTAGGTGTTTTTTCAATGTCAGGGCATGCACTGCATTGATCAGGGTTCTGCACTGCATGTGCACGCTTCCATACTGCATGTATAGTTCTCATTTTTTGTTTCCGTGTTTTTGCTATTATGTAATCTTTTTTTCCAATGTATGGGAGTGCACTGCTTAGTAAATCATACGCGTAATGCATTGATTATGGTTCTGTACTGCACGTTTTCATATATTTTTGCACTGCATTGATTTTTTACGTGTTTGCGTTTTTCTTTTTGTGTTTTGCTCTTATGTAAAAAAATCAAATTTAGGTTCATGCACTGCTTTGTTGGGTATGTTAAAACTTCATTCGGCAGAGTCTGTACTGCATTCGTACACAATTTGCACTGCATGCGTCTTGTTTGCATTCTGTACGACAATTTCATCACCAGCAAACTATGTTGGACAGAAAGCAAACTAACATAATCAAAGTTCATCATTACAAGCGATTCTGCATGGCAAGCAAACTAAGTTCAGCACACAAGCAAACTAGCGATACATAAGCAAACAACATAGAGCAAATTTGATGATAATTCTAAAACGATGATGGCATTGTTGGCTCTTGGCCGGCACCATCTTCTTCTTCACCAGTTAGGCTCTTCCCATCCCCAGCTGCTCCTGGCGCGCTTCTTGGAGGGCTCCTCCTTCTCCAACTTTGCACGGCGAAGGCCGTCCTGGGTGAGGGTGATGCGGTTCCATATCTGGTACGCTGCATAGGCGTCCTTTGCCGCGTACTCGATGTGCCTCATGGAAAGAGGCAGGGTGGCCCACCGCCTGTGCTCGTCGTCGGTGATCTTCTTCTTCATGTTGTTGTAGTAGTTGTCGATGAGCATGTCGGAGACGTCTCCAAGGGAATCCAACGTCTTGGTTGCCTCGGGCACCCTCCACTCCTTTTGGATGTTGACGAAGTTGGCGACCTCCAGTTTGACGTGCTCTAGCCTGGTTTTGTCATCGTCGATGGAGAAGCCTGCAAAGGTGTACCCGGGGTCGGCGAGGAAGTTGTCAAAGACGGTGCACCTTTCAGAGGCGCTCATTTGGAAGAGCATCACCGGGTGATTCTTGCCGATGGAGAGCTGGCAGAGGGTGGGTTTCTGCGTCACTTCAGGCTCGTTGTCGTACTCGAGATCAATGTCGACGATCTTGTGGTGCTGGAGGCTGAGGTGGTGCTCATACTGTGCGAGGGAGATCGCCATCTGCTTCTTGTCGTTGTTGTGGAAGACGTGCAACTTGGTATTGCCATGTGCCTCCACGGCCTTGTCACCCTTGTACTCGTCAGTGAACGTCATCGCCGGTAGCAGGGCTTGGTGCTTTTGCGTTGATATGGAGCGATTTGGTGGCAGCGCAATGGATACTTGTGTTATTATGGATGAGAAGGCCTTTGGCAGGGGTCTGAATTTTAGGGGAGGGCGAGGGGTGGGATGGTCGTGTCAGATGAACTGCATGATCTCGCTGACGATGTGGTTGTGCATATCATGGGTTGGTGTTGCATCTGTGATCATGGGCTTGTGGCGATTGAACCGCTCCGATTGGGTGGTTGTATGCGAACGTGTTTTTCTATTAACGTGGTTTTATTTTATTTTTTATTAGTAATTTTTTTTAACCACCACTTTCTATGCGAATGTGCATTTTGTTACGTTTATACATGCATCATGCGTGATAATGAACTGCATTCTCTATAGTTCTGCACTACATCTTCTACAATACAGAACTGCATTTGTGTCTACATGTGCGTACTTCACTGTTTTTTGTGTGTCCTTGGTGCAGCCCCTGAAAAAGTTCAATGTATTCCGCTATTTTATGAGTTTTTTGCTATGTTCTATGCCGTGTATTTATTCATGTAGGTAATCGGGAACTGGATTGCCATAAAGCACTGCATCCCGTAACGGAATGCACTACATTTTTCTACCGCTACATACTACATCTTATTTTTGCCTGTACTTAATGGAGTCCCTGGTACGGGAGGGGTAGGGGAAGGGGGGTTGGGCTGCTATTTTACGAGATTTTCATTGTGTTCTATGTCGTGTATTTATTCATGTAGGTAATCGGGAACTGGATTGCCATACCGCACTACATCGCGTAATAGATGCACTACATTTTTCTACCGCTACGTATTGCATCTTATTTATGCATGTACTTACTGGAGTCCTTGGTGCGGGAGGGGTAGGGGAAGGGGGGTGGGGGCACACTTTTTTTGAACTTATGGTTTTTTCTTAGTCGGCCTTGTTGGGCCTGTGTTCGGGTGGTGAAGACGCATTTGGGCCCAAGTCAGCCTGTGAGCACGGCTGGTTCTCGGTTCAGTGTGTGTGCGTCATGTTTAGTCCCACCTCTCCCGCGGAAGGCGCCCGACCTGTTTATAAGCGCTGGCGAGGCATACTGGCCGAACACCTCTGGTTACTTATTTGGGCGCTTATACACGGCGCTCGTAGCTATATGCTCTCTGACCTGTGGGCCCATGTGTGGTCAGCCCCATGCATTGTGACTCAGAACGACTTGCCTTCTGTGGGCGCAGACCTACTACGAGACTGGCTGGAGCCGGTAGCATGTGGGTGGTCAATTTTTTTCCTTTGTATCTTTTTCAATGCTGGGGCGTACACTGCTTTTTAGTAAATCATCCTTGCACTGCATCGATTTAGTTTCAGTACTGCATGTGCACGCATTCCATACTGCACGTGTTTTGAGCTACATTTTTGTGCACTGCATGGGTATCATTTTTCTTTATTGTTTTTCCTCTTACATATCCTTTTTTCTTAGTTTACGGGTGTGCACTGCTTTTGTGCCCCTATGCGCACTGCATTCGTCATAGTCATGTGCTGCAGGTGTACAGATTTTTCACTGCATGCATCCTTCTTTGTGCCAAAAAGTTGTGACTCGCTATGCCAATGCTGCGGACTGCATGACTTACATTTAAGGATTACATCAGGTGCTGTAATTTCTGCTTTGTGCACTGCGCGAAAGTGCTTCTCTTTTGCTTCATTTTGAGCATGTACTGCACTTCATGCACACATATAGTGAACTTCCTGGTAGGAATTTGGAGAACTGCACACATAAAATGGTCTGTGGATTATAATTTTTTAGAGTATTATTATTTAATGATCTACGGTTTTGTTTGTGGGAATGCTGCAGTCAAAGTACACCTTCTTTTTTGGTTCCTTTTTCTTTGGTAACATAAGCCTTTATTGATTGTCCTTTATTCTTGGGAACATAATTCTCATTAAGTCCCCTTTAATTTTCAGTTTTGACCTTTTTGCATTCCTCTTATATAAATGAAGGCTAACTTGTACCCTTCCTTTGCATTTCATTTCTCCTCTAGCCGCAAGTTCTCTCCTTTCTCCAGCCTATAATTATTTTTTTGCTTTTCTAGGTTTTTGTTGCGATGGCTCCAGGCCCCTGCGCGTATCTCTTCTGTTGCGGTCATGGTTGTGGTGTGCCGACGCTCTGCGATTGTTCAGCTTGCTTGCAGGCCCGTCGTGCTCGTCGTGGTGGAAGGTATTGTCACGAACTGGGCGAGCCGAGCAGCTTGCATATGGTACAGTATTCACGAAAGGATTGGATCTGGGCCAGATCAACGTTTTTGCGTTCTATTCTGCCCTGCTTCACCGTGGCCTTGGCTGCACAAGTCCTTTTTTCCATCAGCTTACGCCAACAGATGTGGAGACTCACTACAAGATGGTATGTTTCATTAGATATGATTTTTTTTCTTTGTGTTTTTCTTGTATAATTCCATTTTATTCTGAACTTTTAGTATTTTAGGAATGCACTTTTTTTTGTTTTTTGAAGTGTACTGCAATGAGTTCTTATTTCTTGTTTTTATTTTTTTGCTTGTGTGCATGCAGTTTGTGTTTTAGTTTACATGGTTACAATATGTGAACTGCTTATATATTAGCTGAGCACTACATGTTTCCACATTTTTTTCCCAATTTGTATGGTGTGTACTACATGTAGCTAGTCTCAAGTACTGCATGATAGTTTGAAGCGTACTGCATATTTGCAAGTTTCGTACTGCATATTGAAATGCGTTTTATCTGTACTGCTTGTTGGACTATTGTGCACTTCATCTAGCTAGTGCCTGTAGTTTGTGTAGGTTTTTACCGTTCTGTGCACAGTATGAGAATTATACTGCTAGTATCGTTCTCAAACAGTTTTATTATTTTTTGCAGAAAATTCCTCAATGAGCTGTTAGGTATCTTTGGCTCAAGAAGAATGGAATTCTTCAAGTTGTTCTTGGTAATGGATACCTTAAACCAACCAAGTACAGTGTAGGTGTTGACGGGCGGTTGTGTGTGCAGAAAGGGTGGAAGGAATTTGTCATTGATAGTGGCCTGAAGTCTGAGCAAGTTGTTGTCCTCAACTTCTTTGAACTCAAGGATCGTACGGTTAGAATCACGTTTGACGTGATTGGCTAAGGTTATGAGGTTGATTTGTAATAAGTACTTTTGCGTGTTCAATGCTTCATCTTTTTGATTTGTTTTGTAATAAGCACTTTTGTGATCTGAACCGCTTCAATTATTATTTTGAACTTCGTGTTGTTAGTGAGCTAACAACATTTTTTACATGGTTTTTGACTCAAAATGTGTCAATGTTTTACTCTAGATTGCTATATATATGGTATACTCTATATACCATTTTCTCTTTACATGGTTTAGTTGAATAACTCATAGTCAACGGGAAATTTGTGTTTACACAAAATTTAAACTGATACATAAGTCATAGAGATAAGCAAACTGCTATGCATATGATTAATTTATTGAAGTTCATCTATTTGGTCGTTAACCTGCTGCTTCTGTGCGGTGACTGGAGCGTGTCTAATGTCGCACTTTCTTTTGTTTTCCGTGGTGGTGTTGCTAGTTCTTGTCTCTGCACCTTTGTGTTTGTAGCCCCTCACGTGCTGGTTGATGGCTGCTTTCGTTTTTCAGCGCTGCGAAGTGCATCATTCTTTGCTCCCCGCGTGCTGGTTGATGGCTGCTTTGGTTTTTTAGCGCTGCAAACTGCATCCTTCTTTGATCCCCGCGTGATGGTTGATGGCTGCTTTTGTTTTTCAGCGCTGCGAACTGCATCCTTCTTTGCTCCCCGCGTGCTGGTTGTTGGCTGCTTTCGTTTTCCAGCGCTGAGAACTGCATCCTTCTTTCATCCCCGCGTGCTGGTTGGTGGTGGTTTTCGTTTTCCAGTGTTGTGAACTGCATCCTTCTTTGCTCCTACCTTGTTTTTTGAAAGTGGTGTTGTTCTCGGTTTTTCTGTACAGCAGCATTCCCTCGGGGTGGTCTTGTTGGCATTGTTTCTTCATGTTCTTCGTCCTCTTCACTCTCTTCACTCTCTTCTTCCTCTTCATCATCTTCATCATCTGTTTATTCATAAGCCACTGTTTCTTCAGTTTCTTCACGTTCTTCGTCCTCTTCACTCTCTTCTTCTTCCTCCTCTTCTCAATCTGCTTCTTCATAAGCCATTTCTTCTTCAGTTGTGTCAGCATCTTCTTCTTTGATCTCACCTTCTTTGTCTTCCTCAATTTCTGATCTTTTTCTTTTTCTTTTGGGGCAGGTTCTTGAATTGTGTCTCTTCCTCTTTTTGCAGATGCTACAACGTCTCGGTTTTGTCCATTTCTTAGTGTTGTGAGTGGAATTTCTGTTTGGTTGTGCATCGCCATGTCCTTGTGTTTCTTGTTCATCTCCTTTTTTACATGTCCTGGAATTGTGGCCGCTGATTTCATTACATGGTTTGCACATTCTTATTCCCAGTGGGTGACCATCACTGTCTAGCTCAGGTTGTGGCTTACTGTTTTTGTCATCATTTTTCTCCTTGCATGCCACCTTTTTCTGGGTTGCGTCGCCCCCTTTCTTCCTTCCTCTTGTGTTTGAAACAGGAGGTGGAAGAATTGTTTCTTTTTTGATAGAACCAGTTCCTTTGTGTTTAGTATTTTCTACTTGCTCGGCTTTATTGTCATGCTGGGATTTCTCTTCTTGCTTTAGTTTTGCTGGTTCTTCTTCTTCTTCGTTGAGCATGTCAACTTCCTTGATCAGTGCCCTCATACCAGACAACGCTCTGTGGCACCCAGCGTCGGACCTTGTCACTCTGTTTGCAAGGTCCATTGTTGTTTCTGTCAGCAATTTTCTACGGCAAAAAAGTGAGGTTCCATCTGGTGTTGTTTGTTCGTAGTCTCTTCTGTCAAACGTTGCATCTGATCTTGCGTTACGGGTGTATCTTTTCATGATGTACACCTCAGGAATCTTGAGTACTCTCAAATGAGAAAGCATGCATAACACATGGATGCAAAAGAGCCCTGTAGACAAACACACAAAAAAAAATTTGTAAATGAACTGCATGAAATTAGTAAACATATATTTTTTTCGTTATTTTTTCATTTTTAAAGAAGTGAACTTCATTTGCTTTTGTGAATTACTCATGCATGTGGACTTTTAAAGTTCAGTAAGTGAGCTTTCATGCATGACTATCAGAATCTAGAATTTTTTTTGCTAGGAGTCTCACCTGTGTGTGTCCAGAGTTTGAACTCACATTCATAGACACCTTTCTCTTCATCGGAGACCACTTGGAAATTATGCCTTGCCCAGTCAAATGCATCTGATATGTTGTAGTGGTGTACGAGATACTTTGCCGCGTTCTCAGGGCACCGTTCTGCTCTGAATGCAGTGCTATGGTAGAGTGTTTCTTTCAAATCTGTAAACACTGCCCTTGTATACACTTTTGATAGCTGAACTTCAAACCCAAACTTGGTTGTGGTTTTTACCTCTGACTGCATGATCACAAATGCACTGTTACGAACCAGAGAAATGAAAAAATTGTTTGTTTTTGTAGTCATATTTTAGCAGTTTTTGATTGACATTTTGTTTACCTCATTTGCTACTGTCTCTGCGTGCTCGACAACCTTCCTGGTCTTAATGCACTTATCCACCTGCTGAGCAAACAGATGGAGATCATGCTTCTCCTTGACAAAAAATTTCTTCAGTATGCGGTTCATGCTCTCGCTTCTCTGTGTGGAAGTCATCCGAGCACAGAAAATTTCCTTGTAGTAAGCCTAGATCCACTCGTGCCTGTCATCCCATAGCAAATTCATCACTTCATCGTCTTGCAAGTTGTACCTCTGAATGAGGTTCTTCCATGCTTGTTCAAATTCTGACGGCATTAGTGGGTGGTTTAGCACCGCATTGAGGTTATCCTTTAGTTTCTCGTGTGCCTTATACAGCAAGGGGAGGTGGTCTTTGTACTTCTTCATGATATGCCACCAACACAGCTTATGCAGAGTTTGTGGGAGGATAGTTTTTAATGCTGCCTTCATCGAAGAACACTGGTCTGAGAAGTCACAAACAATGTTTTTTATTAAGTTGTTTGCATGTGTGCAAGATAGATGGAAGAAATATAAGTGCACCAAACAAACGTAAGTATGCAGGTGTTGTTTTTTTTGTACCTATGAACATGCAGATTGGCGGCTTGTTGTTCATACACCTTAGAAAGGTTTTGAAAACCCACTCGAATGATGGTATTGTTTCATCTCGCATGAGTGCAACAGCAAATATGGTGCTCTGTAAATGATGGTTCACCCCCACAAAGACTCCCAGCGGCATGTGGAATTTGTTAGTTTTATATGTCATGTCAAATGTAACGCAGTCTCCAAAATCTTCATATGATCCTTTGCAACTTGCGTTCGACCAAAAGACGTTTCTTACACGGTTATCTGCATCAACGTCATAATCATAGAAGAACTCTGGGTTTATCTTCTGCATTTTCTCGAAGAAATCCAGAAGTTTCTTGACATCATCTTTAGACTCTTCTCTGGCAAACTTCTGTTTCCTGCATTTTCAGACACAATGCAAACTCATCTCATCAAACAGGGAATAATTACCGACAGAATGCTCAAGAGATATGCTCTGTTACGTGCTTACTTGTTTACTCGGTCGCGGCTAGTATGCCCCATGTACTGCAGACCACCGGACATACGCAACAGCATTGACATCATCTAAGCATGTGTGTGGTTGTCCAGTTGCATGTCTTTCACTAACTGGTCTATCAAAGGATCGTCTTTTTTGTGCGATCGCATGTGCAAAAGCATCACGGGGCTTTCCAACATCTTGTGATTATGGTTGAGTTGAACCATTTCTATCACAAATTTGTCATCCTTCCTCTTTTTGACTCTAATCTTTGCCTTGCAGCCAATCCTTTTTTATGTCTTCTGACGTACCCGGTGATAATCTGACACAGTCTACTTGTGCATCCCTTCTCTTGAGCAGACAATGTAGGCATTTGTCCTGTGTTTTGCCCTCTTGCGTATGCCAAACCCTGCACATCTTGCATAATTATTGTAAAAGTCCCATGCCTTGTCGTACATGGTGAACTTAATTCCAGCAGCAGGTACGAGGTTCAGCGGCATGTTTTTATCCTGCATTAATTGCAATGCTCTATGAGATAATTTGTTTTGTTCTGTTTTTTAAATACGAGGAGTGCATACGAGTTTAATAAAGCATTGCAATGTTCCTAAGTTTTCAGAAGAATCCAATGTATTAGATGCTAGGTCAAACCTCACAAAAGATATCAGTGTGCACTGCAATGTTATCTGAATGGACTGCAACTATTTTTTTTCAAAACATAAACGTACATGTGTGTAGAGTCGTTCACCCGATGGTGTTTGCAGCTCGCCGGGTTATATTGGACATGGCGGGGTTATAGCAGATCTGTGTAGTTGAGGATCTCGCGGCGGTAATAGTGAGGAGGATTTGTACCTGCTATTTACTTTTGACCGAGGCACCGTTGGTCGTCGCAGCGTCGAAGTTGATGCAGCAGGTCTGTTTGGAGCTCTGTTTTTCGGTGTAGCAGGTGGATGTTGAGCTCTGTTTTGGGGTGCAGCAGGTGGACGTGGTGGTAATCCAGTGTTGTGACGATCTCTCGGTGGATTGGTTTGAAAATTTTGGAGCAGCGGCACATCATCATAGTCATAATCATCATCTGGTGCAACATCATGTTCAACTGCGTCATCATTGTGTATTCGGACATGCTGTCCAAATGTAGTGAACTCGTGCTTATACTTTGGGTTGAGAAATGTTATTGGCTCATCTTCATCGTCATCATCTTCATCATCCCGTTTGTGAGTGCCTTCCCAGATGGATGTGACATCATCGTCATCTTCGACTACATCTTCTTCCTAGAAAAAATCTTCTTCCGGAGAGTACTGCACCCTGTTTGTTGTCGTGAAGAATCCTCAAGGAATCTCAGGGGTAACCCAGCCAGTATCTCTTTCAGAAGAAGCTCCACTCTTCTGAAAGTTGTTGTTCTCAGTGCTGTCAATTATGCGTGACATTTTGTATCTGCTGAACGTCATTTCCTGCACACAAAATGACCGAGCTGCATTGTCAGGTTAAATGAACTGAATCATGCAAACTGCGATGTATTCAAAATGGTACTGCCAAAGTATTGCAGGCTGACTGCATTGTCGGATTTCGGCTTCCGGCAGACCCTCTAGATTCGAACACTGGGGTGCACGCGGAGATTTGGCCCTCTGCCTACCTGCACCTCACCGCCTCGCTATGAACTAAGCAATCAAAGAAACAACACAAGAGACACAAAGTTTATACTGGTTCAGGCCACCATTGTGGTGTAATACCCTACTCCAGTGTGTGGTGTGGTGGATTGCCTCTTGGGCTGATGATGAACTGTACAAAGGAGAACAGCCTCACGAGGGTATGTTCTTGGCTGGTGCGATGAACTGCTGGGGGGAGTTCAGTCGCTCTCTCTACTGGTTTCTAGGTGAGGATCCGATTGATTTCTCAATGCCCTACCTTGTGGGTGGCTAGTCCTATTTATAGGCAAAGGCCCTGGGCCTCTTCCCAAATATTGAGCGGGAAGGGCGCCAACAATTGGCCATTTTGAAGGGGAACATCTAGTACACTTATCCTGACTAAAGTTGGTCCTCGCCTGCCAAAGGCTCTGGCGGTGACGCCGGCTCGGGCTCCATGATGACCTCCATCCTGCCGTTCTGCTGGTCTTGGTCTTGTTGCACCAAAATGGATGCCTTTGCTTGATGCTCTCGCCTGCGCTTGCTCCCTTTGCACCAAAGAGGAAAGAACGACAATGTGCGGGCTGGCGCCCCCTTGGCGCCCTTGGTCGTCATGGCTTGCGTCATGGGAACCTCGCGAGGTACCCCGCCTTGATCTCTTCGCCTCCTCGCGAGCCAGCCTGACGAGGCCGTGCCTGAGGAAGCCTCCTGTCGTCCGCCCCGCGAGGCTTGGCTCCTCGCGAGGGTCCTGAGCTCGTGTTGATGAAGATGGGCCATGCTGGGCCGCCCCTTGAGCCACGCTGCAGGCAGGCAAGTCTAGGGACCCCCGTTCCCAGAACAGCGATAGTAGCCCCCGGGCCCAAGGCGCGCCCGGACTTGGCTGAGCAGAGAGGCGAAGGGGCAAGCATGAAGCGCCGCAGGCCCTAACAGCCTGCGGCCTCGGGCGCCGCGTGGCGGTTGATTGGTCGTGGGCGGCTCCGCAACCGCGTGAATCGACAAAAGAGCGGCGTCTGCCTAGGCTTTGCTTCCCTTGCTTCCTCCGGTCATTGCCCAGATCCCCTTTCTTGCGCTCTTCCTTTCTGTCTCCAAAATCTTCAGATCTACTTCGACCGCGCACCCTAGCAAGTCATGGCGCCTCGCCAGACCCCGGCCGAAGCTTGGTATTCGCCCGCCTTGGACTCGCCGAACATGTCAGAGGCGAGCCTTGCCCGGATGCGCCGGATGGTGGCGGCACAAGGCGTCGACGGGGCGAAGGTGTTCAAAGCCGGCTCCGCCCCTCCTGAGGCCCAAGGGAGCACCTTCTACCCGCACTTCGTAAGCGCCATTGCTTCCGGTCTGGTGCCTCCTTTTTCTGAGTTCTTCTTCTCTGTCCTCCGCCATTACGACCTGCAAGCTCTGCAACTCCACCCCAACTCTGTTCTCCTTCTGGCGATCTTCGCATACTATTGCGAGGCTCATGACGGGGTGCAGCCCGGTGGCCTAGCTGCGCCACTACTTCTCCCTCCGGCTCTCCCGTAGTCCTCTCTTGGTGTGCGCAAGCTTCGTCACGTATGGCGGTTCCAACGCCATCTCGAAGCCCGGGAAAAGGATTGAGGGCTTCAGGAGCAAGTGGGTCATGGTGGATGCTGGGCGCATCCACCCTCGGTTGATTCTGCCCACGGTGTAGCCTGCGAGCTCCGATGATTGGTCTCGCGCGGAACTCATGGACCCCCATGCGAAGCCGGTGTTGGAGAAGATGGACGTGGATCTGAGGCCGGGGAACATGGTGACAGCGAAGCTGACTGGCACGTCGCTCCTGAGGGAGTTCCTGGAGCATCAGGTGGCCCCCACTTCGCAAGTATTCGCTCCCGCTGTGGAGGCCCCGCCTGAGCCCCGAAGTTTTAGCCGACGAAGATCTGGCCGCGGCCCTCCAATCTTTGGTCGGAGGGGACGTGGGGCTGGAGGGCGCCCCGTACCCCTGTTTCTTCGAGATGATTGGGAGAAGGTGGTTGACTCCATGCCCGTTTTTAATGGGGACGGCCCCGTGCCCGCGGTGGCTCCTGAGGACCCGGCGGCCCAGGCGACGGTGAACGTGTCCTCCAGCGACTTCAGCGAAGAGGAGGAAGAAGAGGAGCGGGAAGGGGGGCCTGACTCCGAGGCTACCGACGGGGAGTCGAGAGAGCCTCTCCCCCGGCGCAGGTCCCGCGCCCTCCGCCTTTCGCCGAGTGACGACGAGGATGATGACGAGCGGGGCGGTGGGAGCTTGCCCCCGATCTCGAAGAAGGCCAGGTCTGGGCTGATCCCCCTCGGGTCTGCTTCGGCTCCGAGGCGGTCCACAGACATGCCTCCTGCTTCCGAACCTCTCGAGGCTGATCCTAGCAGCCGGCTCTCGGGCTTCAAGTACGGCCGGAGGTTGCTCGAGCTCACGAGCGGCAATGAGTAAGTGCTCGGTTCTTGTCTTGTTCCTTGCTTTGTCATTGAGGCTTGATGCCTGTATCTCTTGGCTAGGCTGGCGCCTGCGGCGAAGAAACTGAAGGGGGCTCCTGAGGCTCCGTCTGGGGCAGCACCTCTGCCTGCGAAGGGAGGTGGCTGCAAGGCACGGGGCTCTCCTGCCCGGTCGTCCTCGCGAGGCCTGGTGGAGCTGGCTGGGGTGAGCTCAGTCCCCATGGCCCAAGCGACTCCTGAGGTATCCCTGTCTGGTGCCATCGCCATAGCTGTTCGGGCACAGCAGGTCCTGCCTCAGGGTCCTATGGTTACGGTGCCGTCCTCTCCTCCTACTCCACCAACTGCTGTCTCTCCGACCCCTTCCACCATCTTGGATCGTGCTGCTGCCGAACTGGACCGGCTGCGGCAAGATCTTCTGGGCGCCGACCCTTGCTTGGTGGCCGGGCGCCTGGAGCTGGCTTCTGGTTGGATTCCCTCTGACGCTTCGATTCGAGCGGCACTGGTTCAGGCCTTGACGGCTTGCAACGAGGAGAAGCTGGCCATCCTTGAGGCGAAGGCTGCTCGCGATGCCGCCTTGGGGGAGGCGGATGATGCTCAAGGCCGTTGTAAGGCACTGGAGAGCAAACTGCGGGGCCTGCTGGACCAGCTTGCCGAGGAGGCCTGCATCCACCAAGAGAAGGAAGGAGACCTGAAGGCTCGTGAGGCGGCCATCAAGGACCGAGACGCCAAGCTCAACAAGCACCGCGACCGCCTGGGCGTACTGGAGCAGGAGTTGGAGGCGTGGAAGGTCGAGCTGGACGGGAAGGCGTGAGTCCTTGCCGAGGACCGCAAGGCCTTCACAGAGACGAAGGTGAAGGTTCGCGGCTTGCTGAAGTCGCTCTATGATAGCAGCCTGGAAAGCCCGCTAGCCGGCGCCGAGGACGGCCCCGCCAAGCTGCTCCCCTTCATGGTCCGTGCCCTTGAAGATGTCACCCTTGGCCTTGGCCCTACGGCCGAGGCTGAGGCACGCTTCTTGTCTTCTGCAGCGCTGACGCGGGTCCTCACCCACGTCTACCTTCGCGACCGTCGACCTCGACAGCCTACTGGAGCCAGCGAGCAGCGAGCTTGCCGCTACCGCTGCTGAGGCCGTGAAGGGTCGCGCGGAGGCTCTGTTGTCGAAGTTCCGGGCCTTCAAAACCCAACCGAAGCGAGGCCCTGCCGGTCCTGCAACTCCACGAGGCGAACCCGCTCCGCGCAGCTCCACTGCCAACAAATGACTCTGTCGTGGCTCCTGTCCTGCTTTCAGCTTCTGCAACACACATCATTCCTCGGGGAGGTGTTTAAACTTGTGTTTGGTATCGTGATAACAATTATGGACTGTAATATTTGCTTTTGAATTCCTTGAAATTTGCGCTCTTCCTACTTGCTTATGTTCTACGCTGGCAGAGCCCGGCCCCGCGCATACCTCAGCCGCCGTTAGCCCCGACCGGAAACCAGGACGGGACCAAGGAGTGAGGGGCTACGTGACAAGTTAGGCTCCTAAGTCGCAATGCTCAGGAGTCCCCCTTGGCACGCGAACAGCAAGTAGGGAGGTGAGATGTGTGGGTGAATCTGTCATTCTACGTCTGCAGAGCCCGGCCCCGCGCATACCTCAACGGTCGTTAGCCTTTTGGAACTAAGGAGTGAGGGGCTACGTGACCAGTTAGGCTCCTGAGTCGTGATGCTCAGGAGTCCCCCTTGACGCTCAAACGGCCTTCGTACCTTGGCTCCACTAGGGGAGAGACGCGCGACAAACCAGGCCCGAGGGGCCTGGCTGGGTGGCGTACGCCTGGGCGTGACCCAGGCGCAGCCCCCGTGCCCAGCCCCCTCGCGCGGCGCTCCCGAGGGAAGGCGTTGCGATGAGGCCAGACACTGAGCTCGGGGCTCCCTCAGGTTGATGTGGCCGGGGGCCAGCCTCAGTTGTTTATCACCAGCGTGGAGCATAGCGCTTCCGTATGTGTACGGGCATAGCCGCTCCTCGGCAGTGTCGTCAGCCAGCGCGGAGCATGGTGCTTCCACTGGTGCGTGGGAGGGGGCTCCCCTCCGGGAGGAGCCCCCGGGGCGTGTACAGCCCCGCCCTGACACATGGCCGGCACGGTAGGGCATGTGGAGGTGTATCTGGTCACCCGTGAGCCAGCGCGGGACTCATGGGGCCCTACCTCAAGGCAGGTTGCGCCTGGCACTGGGCCTTAACTTGTGATGTGATCCTGCAAATTTGGCCAGATGCCGATGCTCTATGTCCTCGGGTCTCGGCCCTCGAGCGAGTCTCAGCCGTCGCTGGTTTGCCAGGGTGCGATGCCATGGAAAAAGCCAGAGGGTGAGGGCTGAAGAGCCAGTAGGAGCCCTGAGTCGCGATGCTCAGGTACCCCCCCCCTTTAACGCGCAAGCTTGGTTAGATGTCGATGCTCTACGTCCTCGGGTCCCGGCCCTCGAGCGAGTCTCAGCCGTCGCTGGTTTGCCAGGGCGTGATGCCGTGGACAAAG
>NC_041393.1:92282257-92287510 GCF_002162155.2 Triticum dicoccoides
ACAAGCTCGGTTCGATGTCGACGCTCCACATCCTCGGGTCCCGGCCCTCGAGTGAGTCTCAGTCGTCGCTGGTTTGCCAGGGTGCGATGCCGTGGACAAAGCCAGAGGGTGAGGGCTGGAGAGCCAGTAGGAGCCCTGAGTCGCGATGCTCAGGTACACCCCCCCCCTTTAACGCGCAAGTGACCGACACGAAGGAAGAAGGGGTGCCACGGACAGGCACCAAATAACAAGCATGATGGGCCGAATGCATAGCCAGAAAATAAACGCAAGAGGGATACATGCCGCTGGGTCTGCCCGAGCGACTTGGGGATGATGCAGCCTGAGGGGCGCCCCCAACAAGGTAAGCTAAAAACATGAACAAAAGGGATACACGCCGCAGGGACGGACCCATGCGGCCTGGGAATGATGCAGCCCTGGGGGCGCTCCCAGCTAGAAATGAAACTTGAAAGATGTCACCTGATAGTGTTAACGATGAAGGGGTGTTGAAGTAGCAGACGTAGCGGGATGTGGGAGCCGATCTTCACGAGCCCCCAGGCCTAGGAGCCCTGGGAGGCTCCGGAGGTGCCGGTGGCCCCTCGCGAACCATCTCCATCTCTGCCAGGACTGCGGAACGCCTGGCCTCCTGAGCCTCCAGGATGCTCTTCATGAGGCGCTGGTGCACCGCAGCCGCGTTCCGCAAGCCATAGGGCATGCGAACGTAGCTGTGGGGTGGGCCTTCGCAGCGCCCCACGCGTGAGGGCCAGAAGCACTCCTGAGAGGCGGCTCGGTTGAGCCCTGGGATGTCGATGCAGACGCCCAGCCCACCATCTTCGCCTGGATGGGGAGCTGCGGCGGGTAAGCGGCGTGTGCTACTCATGACTCTTGACTCCTGCAACTCCTGTGTGACCTGACTGACGAACTCTTGAGGGTTTTGCCCTCCTTGCTTTGCTCCTTCCTGAGGGAAACGTGCTCTGAAACACGCCTCCAAGTGGTGCCCAAGCGCCTGCCTCATGACCTTAGCAAGGTTGGTGGCCCTCCAGGAGGGAGCCCCCAAGCCCTGCTTGAGGAGGGCACCGGGCGCGCCTCCCTATGCGACAGAAGGAGGTACCCCCTGAGCAGGCGCAGACCCTGAGGGGCCTGCCTCCTGAGGGGTCGGGCCTGGCGATGTCTTCTTCTTCTTAGGAGCGGCTTCGGGGATCCTCCCTCTCCCACGATCTGGGTCATCAAGTGATGCAGCCTGAAAGCTCATTCCAGGGAGCACACTGCGTCTCTTTCTTCAGAGTGCACCGTGATGACTCCACCACTTCCTGGCATCTTGAGGACGTTGTAGCCATGATGAGTCATGGCCATGAACTTGGCGAGAGCTGGGTAGCCGAGGATGGCGTTGTATGGCAGGCGGATGTGGGCGACGTTGAAGTCAATGAGCTCGGTGCGGTAGTTGTTGCGTACCCCGAAGGTGACAGGGAGGCGGACCTGCCTAATTGGAACTGTGGAGCCGTCAGTGACTCCGTAGAAAGGCTTGGTTGGCTGAAGCTGATCGTAAGGCACTTGGAGATTGTTGAACGTCTCTACAGACAAGACGTTGAGCCCTGCCCCACCGTTGATGAGGGTCCTAGTGACTTGCACGTTACTTATGACTGAGGAGCAAAGCATTGGGAGGACTCCGGCTGTGGCCGCACACTTGAGCTGATCCGCTGAGCTGAACGTGATGGCGCACGCCGACCACCTGAGGGGGCGCGTGGCTTCAAGCTTGGGGAGGACTGCATTCACTTCGCGGGCGAACTTCTTGAAGATGCGTTGAGAGGCTGGGGCTTGAGCCCCGCCCAGGATGCAGGCGATCACGCGTGGCTCCTGGAAGCCCCCAGCCCCCTCGTCCTGATGATGGTCCTCGTTTCTCCTTGGCTGCGGAGGCAGTGGAGGGAGGCTTGCGTTTCCTTGCGGGCGATTCTCGCGAGGCTGATCCCTCCAGTCTCCCTCGCGAGGCTGGTCCTGCCAGCGATCCTCGCGAGGTCGGTCGCGCCACCCTTGGCGAGGGTCGCGGTCTTCCCAGCGTCCTGCGTTCCTTCCTCCTCCTCGGTCGTAGCCACGATCGTTGCGGTCGGGGCGCCGCCCGACCCTTCCTTCTCACACGGCTCGGAGCTCTTGGCATTCGTTGGTGTTGTGGGTGTGGAGGTCGTGGTACACACAGTATCGGCTGCCCTTGAAAGACTCGGGCTGATCTCTGCCCCGCTTGGTGTCTGGTTCTGCCGCGAGCATGGCAGCCCCCTTGCGCTTCACGTCCTTGGCCTTGGGTCTCTTTTCTTCTGGGTCTGCGACTGGCAGTTCGAGGAGGGAAAGGCGCCCTTCCTCAGCCCTGCCGCACTTGGTTGCCAGGTTGAACAGCTCCAAGGAAGTGCACAGATCTTCATGCATCGCTAGCTCCTCCTTCATCTTGACGTCACACACTCCGTAGGAGAAGGCTGAGATGATGGCCTCCTCGGTCACCCTGGGAATCTTGAGTCGTGCGATGTTGAAGCGCTGGATGTACTTCCGTAGGGTCTCCCCTGGTTGCTGCTTGATGCGGCGCATGTCGCTCATGGCAGGTGGCCGGTCGCGAGTACCTCGGAAGTTGGCGATGAAATGGGTGCGCATCTCGTCCCAGGAGGAGATCGTGCCTGGGTCCAGGTTGAGGAGCCAGATGCGGGCCCCGTCCTTGAGTGCCATGGGAAACCAGTTTGCCATGACCTTCTCATCCCCATTGGCAGCTTCGATGCCCAGCTCGTAGAGCTGGAGGAACTCTGCAGGGTCGGCCGTGCCGTCATGGCGAGGGGGCAGGTCTGGCTTGAACTTGCAGGGCCACGCGACGCTGCACAGCTCGGTGGTGAAGGCGCGGCAGCCTGCAGTGACCACGGGAGGCCTCTGGTGACGAGGAGCTTGGTCTTGCGGGCCCCCATGCGCTGCAGCTGGGAGCAATGCGGGGTCTTGGCATGCTGGAGCAGGAGAGTGGTCGCGACGGACCGGGGCAGGGAGCACTCGGACAGCTTCTTGGGGGCGAGGAACCTCTTGGCAGCTCCGCTCTTGCTGCACTGGCGCCGGACGGGGTGGGTTCCGTCCAGGGGCCAAGCGCCTTGGGGCCAGGGCGCCCTCTTGAGGGGGAGGCGGCTCTGGTGCCCTGGAGCTTCATTGCCCGCGCAGGGCGAGGCGCGGTGCAGCGAGAAGGACGGCGCGGGGGAGCCCCCTGCGCCGCGGACGAGCTTGGCGATGCGGTCGAGCCATTCTTCATAGACATCGTTGACCGGGCGGTAGCGCAGGAGCTCGTTTTCCGCGATGAGCGCAGCCCGAGCCTCCATGGCCGTTCGGGGGGCGCGGGACAAAGAACCGGCCAGGGCCTGCGAGGGAGTGGCAGTGCGGTCGTCTCGCCTCATGGATGGATGCTGGGACGATGCCTGCTGCTCATTCCCCGCCGGGCCGGTGGCGGTGTTGACGGCGGGCGACGGGGAACGGCAGGGGTGGCCACCGACGGGGGTCGTCTGGGCGACGTGGGAAGCGAGAGCGGCTCGGCGCTCGGCGCGGGCCCGACGAGCATCTGACATGGACGCGATGGTCGGTGAAGAACAGGGCGGTGGAAGACAAATTCTGGCGCACCCCTACCTGGTGCGCCAAATGTCGGATTTCGGGTTCTGGCAGACCCTCTAGATTCAAACACTAGGGTGCGCGTGGAGATTTGGCCCTCTGCCTACCTGCACCTCACCGCCTCGCTATGAACTAAGCAATCAAAGAAACAACACAAGAGACACAGAGTTTATACTGGTTCAGGCCACCATTGTGGTGTAATACCCTACTCTAGTGTGTGGCGTGGTGGATTGCCTCTTGGGCTGATGATGAACTATACAAAGGAGAACAGCCTCGCGAGGGTCTGTTCTTGGCTGGTGCGATGAACTGCTGGGGGGAGTTCAGTCGCTCTCTCTACTGGTTTCTAGGTTAGGATCCGATTGATTTCTCGATGCCCTACCTTGTGGGTGGCTAGTCCTATTTATAGGCAAAGTCCCTGGGCCTCTTCCCAAATATTGAGCGGGAAGGGCGCCAACAATTGGCCATTTTGAAGGGGAACATCTAGTACACTTATCCTGACTAAAGTTGGTCCTCGCCTGCCAAAGGCTCTGGCGGTGACGCCGGCTCGGGCTCCATGATGACCTCCATCCTGCTGCTGCTCTTGGTCTTGTTGCACCGAAATGGATGCCTTTGCTTGATGCTCTCGCCTGCACTTGCTCCCTTTGCACCAAAGAGGAAAGAAGGACACCGTGCGGGCTGGCACCCCCTTGGCGCCCTTGGTCGTCATGGCTTGCTTCATGGGCACCTCGCAAGGTACCCCGCCTTGATCTCTCTGCCTCATCGCGAGCCAGCCTGACGAGGCCGTGCCTGAGGAAGCCTCCTGTCGTCCGCCCCGCGAGGCTTGGCCCCTCACGAGGGTCCTGAGCTCGTGTTGATGAAGATGGGCCATGCTGGGCCGCCCCTTGAGCCATGCCGCAGGCCGCAGGCAGGCAAGTCTGGGGACCCCCGTTCCCAGAACGCCGACATGCATCACCCCACAAGATGAACTAAAGCAACCACACTACATCGTTATCCGTAATGAACATATACAAACGTACTGCATAATCGAGCAAGTGCACTGCATTTTCTCCAACAACGAACCAAACAATCGCACTGCATAGTTTTTGTAGGCGTGATCTACTACTTTACTGCTTTGTCTAGGATAACTACACTGAGATGGTTGAGGAAGTGTACTGCTTACCTTGTGTTGCAGTGATTTCTTGCATTTGCAGGAGGAAGTTCCCTTCTCGTCCGTCTGCACAACTTTCACGTTCACCCGTGCAGTCCACTTGCCCTTCAAAAGTTCATGAGCGGTCTGGACGTTGCTCAAGGTGAACGGGGAAGGAGGATTTGCTCTGAAGGTCGATGCAGACTTATTCCAAGAAGCTATCATGGATGAAGCAACCTTGCACACAGTCCTCCTTGCTCGAATTGGTTTGATGTCGAGGCAGCACCAATCCACATGTGATGAAGTACAGCTAATTGCAGGCCCGGAGGAGTTCGGAGGCAGCGCTACCGAGCTGCTGCCGTGGAAGAAGGATGATATGCTGGTGGGGGAGGTGTTGCTCGGTGCTTGCCGCGGAAGAAGGCCGAGAGGCGACGGGCAGCGACGCTGCATGGCCGGTGCCGCGAAAGAAGGCTGGGAGGGGAGGGACGGCGTCGCTGCCGGCCGCCACCACGGAAGAAGGCCGGGAGGGGAGGGGC
>NC_041393.1:92287817-92293521 GCF_002162155.2 Triticum dicoccoides
TGTGTTGTTGTTGTTCTATATGCAATCCCATCGCACAACACACACATCTTATTAGCAGCAATCATCTGTATTATTATCGCGGTCTTAGCACACATTTTTATTACAGACCTGTTTGTCGCATATCACAAACATCTTGTTATATTGAACCATTTTGTTCTCTTATCTCAACGCAAACAGTTCATCCGAGTGAACCGCATGCCGTATATCACATACACCTTGATCTGGCTGACCACTTCTTTTGTGTTGCCTAATCACAAACAGTTCATCCTAGTGAACCGTATGTTGTATATCGCACACACACCTTCATCTGGTTGCCCGTTTCTTTTGTTGCTCCTCATCGCAAACCATTAATTGCACTGAACCGTATACCCTGCATCGCACACGGAACAAAAATCTGAACCGTGTTTGATGCATCTATCATCGCAAACGTTTTGCACCTTTTTTGACGTTTTTTTACACCACCGTTTGCGATTAATGCATCGCACACAGTTTCGTCAAAGGTTCTCTAATCGTAGTGTCGCGTTAGTAGTATCCTGCAGTAGTGAAGGCACCCACAAAGGTTCTTCCAAGGTGAAACAACCCATCTGTGACATTAGAGAGCGCACCATGGGTCCGTGCTCTTCCAACTGGAAGGATCCCGTCCATGAAATGTGAGGCAACATCCTATCAGCAAATCTTACATTTTCTAGCTTGCCAACATGTACCCTTTGTTGTAGTAGCATTTACCGTGCGGTGCTTTAACTGTGCCATGTTTAATTATTTCAGTTATGCAAAAATGTATTGTTCAATAGGGCTATGTGATGTTTAAGTATGAATTGTCCACTTCAGTTTCACGACTGGCTATATTTGGTTGTTTATAGTGAGCAGATGCCTTGTTTATCTGTATTTGGTTGTTAGGTTGGTTGAAGTGAGCATTTTTCCAGTTATCGAGCAGATGCCTTGTTTATATGTATTTGGTTCTTAGTTTGGTTGCAATGAGCATTTGTCCAGTTATCAAGCAGATGCCTTGTTTATCTGTATTTGGTTGTTAGGTTGCTTTTTTTAGCATTTGTCCAGTTTTCAAGCAGATGCCTTGTTTATCTGTATTTGCTTGTTAGGTTGGTTGCGGTGAGCATTTGTCCAGTTTTCAAGCATATGCCCTATTTATCTGTATTTTCTTGTTAGATTGGTTGCAGTGAGACTCTATCCAGTTTTCAATGGCTATATTTGGTTGTTATACTGATCATTTATGCCTTGTTTATTTCATTCATTCATAATGTGTTGTTCATTATGTACAAGTCGGATCTGTGCCGCTCGACTGCATTAATACCAGTTTGAACGGCTATATTTGGTTTCAGTTAAGCCTCGTGTAGTTAACACATGCCCTTTATTTCAGTTTTACACATTTATCCAGTGTGATGTCTAAGCATTACCTACGTTCTATTCATTTTCAACAATACCAGTTTGAATTGCAATATTTGATGACTGTTAAGCCTGCTGTCGGTAACATTGCCTTCCATTTTATATCTGCTTTAACAGCATTCTGAAACCAACACATTTAAGCTATCATTTGGAGATGATGTTGTTTACCTTTGCTATATTTGTTTGATGTTAAGGTTGTTGTACTTATCATGCCTTTCCGCTACTTATGCAGGACAAAAACAAGAGTGGCTACCATTTTCCGCCAAGGTTAGCTTCATCCCTTGGCTTGTACTCCCCCCGTTGTTCCATAGTGTAGTGCATATAGATCCAGGCCTGGACACTTGTTAGCTTCTAATATTCACTTGATGCTTGTAGGTACATATGCCCTTGGCAATGAGATATTCATGAACAAGCATCAAGTGAGGAAACTGTTAAGGATTATTAGCAAAAAGATACGAATGGTGGCAAGCAAATTATTTCTTTATGCTCTATCCAACACAGCAGTGAGCTGTAGGATGGTAACTACAAACTCTACAACCTTCTCTTTTTACTACCCATAATGAGTTGTTAGACAACAGTGTCTGAATCTTTTTCATTCGCAGTGGTTCCCGAAGCAGTTCACTCAGGATTACCTCGCAAAGTACATGATTGGTGGACACGCAATGAAGGTTAAAGTGTTTCATCCAGACTACAATGAGCATCGAGAAGTCGTAATGAAGACAGTGAAGGATGGACGTGCAGCCATCACAATGGGTTGGCTTAGAGTCATGCGCGCATTACGCATGGAGGATGGCACAATATGGGCATTACGCTTCACCTTCCCCAGCAACCATAATGTCTTTCGCCTCTCTCTTTATAGTCTTTAGTACAACTGTGGTTCATCATTCTTTACTTGGTGCTTCTGTAGTTCTTCCGTATATGTACCTGCGCATCGAATTATGCATTCGTGGTTGAACCTATATTTGTAATAAACATGGTTGGATATGAAATAAGTGATTGCCTACTTTCAAATTCAAAACATGTGACTTTTAAATTAGGGATTAACTAGAGATTACACTACACACGGTTTGCGAAAGCAAAACTTTTGCGATAGACGTAAAGATCGGACACGTTTCTAGGATCCACTACGTGTGCGATCAATCTCCGCTGCACACAAGATTAGCCAAGAAAAAATTTGTGCGATTAACAACAACAACGCACATAGTTCTTTCTTATTAAATGTTTGCGATAGTCACCTTATCACACATGCTTCAAAATTATGGGTTGTTTGTGATCTTGTGCGCATCACAAACGTTTGGTCATAGAAGAACGCGTACGATAGGTACTTCTTGGATTAACTATGTATGATGTACATACTAATGAAAACGTATTCCTTGGATTGACTCTGTGGAATGTGCATATGAACGGAAACGTTTAGTGGGGAGTGACTGTGTGGGATGTACTTACGACCGGAAACAATTTCACCTGTATAATTGTATTTTTAGCACTATTGTACGTAAAACCGTATTTGAGCACTCGCTGGCAGGACCGGTCCTGAGGGGGGGCATGGGGGTGGCCGCCCCGGGCCCCCCGAGTAGGAAGGGCCCCCGATGACTTGTTTCCTCTATATATATGTACGTGATGTTTATCCCAAGTAATAGATCGACACTTTTTTTATAACAAGTAATAGATCGACTTATTCTAAAGGAATGTAAACAGATCGAGTAATTCTCGGCTTGCCGCGTGCGGTCTTCTTGTCTTCTACTCTTTCTCTTCTGAAATTGGCAACTACAATAGTAATCAGCTGTGGCAAGGTCGACGGTGCCCATTCCGGCCATCCGCGTCATTTAATTATGATTTTTTGGCTGCTGGATGCGATTAGTGGAGGAAGGTAATGAGATTTTCCAGATTTCGTCAACCTCCTCTTCACCATGAATCCCCTCTTTTTGTAGTCTGGCTAGATCATTCGCTCATGAAGTTAATCCTGGTACATATATCTTTCTCACACTTTGATTTCCTGAATTTATTGGGATTGAAAAAACGGAACTCAGATTCCTGGTCATGACTCGTAAGAAGCAGCAAAAGTTTGCAATTTCTAATTTTCTAGCCATCAAGGTACCTTTTTTGTCATGCCTTTCTTTGCAATTTTTATTTAATTAACAGTGTTCTTAATTTCTTGTACTATCATGTATTTGTGTTCTACTTAGCAAGATTGCTATTAATTTGGAAAAAGATTATTTGAAAGTATTCATCCGACAATGAGAGAAAACAATTATGAATATGAGTTGATTGAGTCCTAGAAAGGAGCTATTGACATTTTTTTATATCACCTACAATTACATAAGTACTTCTACAGCTTAGCAATTCCAAGGAATTAGCTTTAGTCACTGTTGGAGAACAACCTAGTGAAAGATTATAATATGATAAAAATTTGAGTAGGCATTGATGTGTTACTAATTCACCTAACAAAAGTATATGTATCGATTGACAAGAGCGACCAACTTTGACTGTGAATGTTCATGGGCATGATTTCTTTGAATCTTTGAGATGGCAAGACACCACAAATTATAGTGTACTGAGCTTTTTTCGGCAATTGAAATAGTAAAAATTATGCATATGTTTATGAGGATTTAGGGCCCCGTTATGTTGTCTTGCCT
Organism: Triticum dicoccoides; assembly: GCF_002162155.2. NCBI lineage: Eukaryota > Viridiplantae > Streptophyta > Magnoliopsida > Poales > Poaceae > Triticum > Triticum dicoccoides. The sequence goes on from NC_041393.1 coordinate 92,291,855, forward strand.
CGGGCCCCCGAAGTCTCAGGACCGGCCCTGCTCGCCGGTCGCACACGACCTTATTTTGCCGAGCGTGTGCGCCAAGAGGGCATATCCCCGACGGTTTCTGGGTCATGTGGGAAGGACCCCCTATCGCAGTCACTCACTTGACGACGGTTCCGAGCACTATCGCGGAAAGGGGTTAAAAAACATTTGTATAGCACCTCGTTGTACCAGTATGATTGCAACAAAAGTCAGGTCAATTTTCATGTTAGTGGTAATAAGCATACGATATATTTTCCGAAGAAACAACTCCAAGTAAATAGTATAACTCTATTGAAAGAATTATGACAATGACTATTAGAGATCTAGAACTCCCTCTTTCGGCTATCAAAAAGAAATATCAAATTCTTATTGTTGGGGAAATGCATATCCTCGTTGAGGTAACCAAGTGTTATTCGAAATTTCTTTGGTTTCATGTATTTCAAAATAGTTTGTTAATAAGACTTGATCAACCTTATTAATGGATTCTTTTTTAGGGACATGCGGTCGATGAATTTAGTAAGCACAACCTACTGTGCCTATAGTTTGCTCTCTATTATTTTTAGTTTAATAAAGAATAATGCCATGATTATCCTTGCAATAAAAAATGTCTCAAGAATAAATGTTCTCAGAACGACCTAAAAGTTTAGTATGATTTTTTTCCAAAATATATTAGAATTTTTGGCACTGAAGGGGGTGCACCTGTGAGCCATGAGCTCACATGGCGCGCCCACCCCCTAGGCGCGCCATGTGAGCTCGTGGGTCCCACAGGGGCTGATACGTCTCCAATGTATCTATAACTTTTTATTGTTCCATGCTATTATAGTATCAATCTTGAATGTTTGTTATGCAATTGTATATCATTTTTTGGGACTAACCTATTAACCTAGTGCCCAGTGCTAGTTGCTGTTTTTTGCTTGTTTATTGGCCTTTTAGAAAATCAATACCAAACGGAGTCCAAATGCTACGAAATTTTTTGATGATTTTTTCTCGACCAGAAGGGACCCTCGTGGCACCTCCTGACCTAATTCCAGCGCTATAAATTCCCAAATATTCCCAATACATCAGGGAGCCACTCAAAATACTTTTTTCGCTGCCGCAAGTTTTTGTTCTTTCGAGATTCCATCTGGAGGCCTTCTCCAGTACTCTGCCGGAGGGGGAATCAACCACGGAGGGCTTCTAAAAACTACAAAAAAAAATACACATTCGTGACATTTTGGGCCGAACAAATTTTTTTCTGTCATACATATGACACTTTTATGACGATAATTGTGACAAAACCCGGTATCATCATAGATGTGGTGGGCTCCTACTTCTATGACAAAAAATCATAATAGAAAATGGGCTTTTCGTCCTGGGCGGGCCGGAGACGCAGCTGCATGACATTCTTTGGGCCGTCCATGACGGAAAAAACCATGGTAGAAGCAAGGGCAAGGAAAATTTCGGGGAGTTCCCAGTTACGGTGGGTGGTCGGGGGCCGAGCGATGCGCGTTTCTCTCGTACACGTACGCACGTGTGTGCGAGGCGGTGGCTCTAACTGAACCCGAGCGATTGCACTGTAGGCTACGCGTTACTGAACCCGAGCCATCGATTCTTTCGCTACTGCTGCTAACTGAAGCCGATCGATGTTGCCTCTCTGGATGAACAGTGTGTTG
>NC_041393.1:92293734-92298778 GCF_002162155.2 Triticum dicoccoides
GGATGAATAGGACCCCGATCGATCGAGCCGGTTGGGGCTGGATGAACAGGACCCCATGGAGGGCTGGATGAACAGGACGACCCCGTGGAGGGCTAGATGAACAGTATTCAGTGGAGGGGTGGATGAACAGTAGCCCGTGGAGGGGTGGTTGAACAGGAGCCCGTGGAGAGGGGTGGTTGAACAGTAGCCGGTGGAGTAGCGCGCGGTGGAGGCTGGATGAATAGGAGCCCGTGGATGAACAGTTGCAGGTGGAGGCTAGAGGAGGTCGACGGTGGATGAGCAGTAGCCCGTGGAGGCTGGAGGAGGTCAATGGTGGAGATGAACAGTATCCCGTGGAGTCCCGTTTTGCGGTATGCCACACCCCTCCCGATGAACAGGACCCCCGTTTCGACTGTAGCGCTCCAACACAAGTCTGTTTCGTCCGTTTTGCGGTACGCCACACCCCTCCTGATCAATAGGACCCCTGTTTCGACCGTAGGAGGTCCGTTTCCTCCGTTTTGTGGTACGCCAGACCCCTCCCGATCAACAGGACCCCGTTCCGAACGTAGGAGGTTCGTTTCCTCCATTCTGCGATACGCTAGGCCTTGTTTCCATCGCCTGTTCCGTCCAAGCCCTCCCGATGAACACGGCCACGCATTCTGTTCCGATCCAGCCGGTTGGCTCCCACGCGTTCCGTTGCCTCCCGATGAACATGACGCATTTCGTTGCCTCCCCATGAACACGACGCATTCCGTTGCCTCCCCATGAACACGACGCATTCTGTTGCCTCCCCATGAACACGACGCATTTCATTGCCTCCCCATGAACACGACGACGACATTGTTTCTCCGTTCCGACCCAGCCATGTTCACGAGCCCTGGCCGTACGTATGCGCGAGTAGGCGTTCGAGACCCCGCCCGTATGTACATACGTGGCCGTATTTTCTTTCTTGCATCCTGGCCATTGTATGTACGTGTACATGCTACATGCGTGCCTCTACATCGACCAGTATGTACGTACACGTTCGCGACCAGAATGACAACACTATGTATGCTTCGACCAGGTGGGTCCCGACTGTCAGGCACTTCCTTGCCTGCGAAGATGTAGCTGGTGGGTCCTAGTAGTCAGGGGGGCGAATCGTTTTTTTTCTGCCTGGACGCACTTCCTTGCGTGCGAAGATGTAGCTGGTGGGTCCCAGCAGTCAGGGGGGAATGTTTTTTTCACGAAATACGGTGGCCCGTCCGATGGGTCCCCGTTGTTAGGTGGAGGAATCATTATTTTGCGCATAATAAGGATGCACTTCCTTGCTGCGGCCGTGGACCTAGTTGTCAGCCTCTCCACGTACAGTCCACGTCCGATGGAAGTCGTTCCTTGACAATGTTGACCATGCCGCGCCGAGAGCACCACGGCGATGGACGACAGCTAGGCCTAGGAAGGGGACGACTCGGAGCAGGGGAAGACGCGGCAGTGGATGCCCACGCGAAGAGGAGTACGAGGGTTCACTGGTTCGGCTGCGGTGTGAGGTTGTTGTCGCCGCAGAATAACAGGGGGTGTGGGTGAGTAGAGGGATGGCCTGGCCAGCGGTGGAAGTAGTAGGGGCGGTGAGGCCTCCGCGGCATCACAGCCGGCCTCGGGAGGCAGGAGCACGTGGCACGACCGGCGCTGGTTTGGGCGGCTGGAGCAAGAAGACCAGAGGTTGAAGAAGCACTACGGCCGTTGGATGAACATCGTACGGTAACAGGAGCTAGAATCGTTCATATTGACTAAGTTGACAAAGCCCTCCGTCCCCGTCAACTTGGTAGGCCCACAAGTCAGCCTCCCACTATGCTGGGTTCCAACTGGCAGGGGGAGTATTCATTTTTTTGTGCGTAATAAGGAGGCACTTCCTTGCGTGCGAAGATAGCTGGTGGGTCCGACATGTCAACGGGGGGGGCTCGTTTTTTTCGCCAAATACAGAGGCCCTTCCGATGGGTCCCAGATGTCAGGTGGAGGAATCATTATTTTGCGCGTAATAAGGAGGCATTTCCTTGTGTGCGGCCGTGGACCCAGTTGTCAGCCTCTCCATGCACAATCTACTTCCGATGGTGTCGTTCATTGACCACGTTGACCACACCGCGCCGAGCGCATCCAAGGTGGTGGACAACGGTGAGGCCCCGGACAGCAACGAGCCGGATATGGGAAGACGCGGGAGTAGAGTCGCAGACGGAGAGGTGTACGAGGGTTAACTGGTTCTAGTGTGGTCTGCTTTGGCAGTCGGTGGAGAAGAACAGGAGGTGTGGAGGGGTGGAGGGATGGCCTGGCCAACGGTGGAGTAGCGCTTCATAGCGAAGCGTGCTAAGCAGAGCTGCTAGCAGCAGGAGGCAGGAGGTGGTCCCGGCGGTGCTGGAGGAAGAAGACGATAGATTGAAGATGGATGCCGGTCGTTGGATGTAAATCCAACGGCAAACATGTCAGAATCATTTGTTGACTAAATTGACAATGACTTGCGTTGGCTTCGACCTATTGGCCCACATTTCAGCCTCCAAAAATGTGGCACGTATTCAAGCCATTTTTTCAGAATTTACAGTATTTTTTTTGCGCGGTAGAATTTACAGTCAATTCGATCTTTTTTTTTAATTACAGCCATTAGCGGGGCTGGGTGAACAAATAATGTAGCGTCCATGCGGCCCATTTATTTTATTTCCTAAAAAATTACAGGCCATTTGCACTTTCTCGAAATACACGATTTTGCTGGGCTGATTCTAATTATAATGTTGGGTTGGGCCAGCAATGTTATAAATATATTTAAATGATAAGTGATATTATTACATTCATCCTTAAATCTTACCAAGCTTTTGTACACAATCACTAGGATTTTCGTGCCAAAACAATCCAGGATTTTATTTGTTCAGAAATTATTTTTATAAGTTAATAAGATGTGGGATATTGTTTTCTTACATATGTAAGTATCTGTTAAATATATGATGACAATAAAAATAATATATAATAACATATAAAATAATTTAAATATATATAATATAGTTAGAAGGGAAACATAAGTTGGACCCGGCGTTCCTATTCTTATATAGAAAAATAGAATAGATCTCTGCGTTTTCTTTAAAAAAATACATAAATTGGGCTGCCAAAAATAAAACCTCGGATGGGAGGTCCATAGGCCGGTCGATACATGACGGCCCTAAGAAAATACAAACAGGCCTATGGTCCTCCCATCCATGGTCGTGGGTTGCGCATGTTAAAAATGAAAGCCTAGACGGGGCAGCCCAAAACCACGTCCAACACTTGCCAAAACTCCGTCCCTCGTTTTCTCTATGTTTCGCACATTCAACATTGTGTGGGCATTTTGACTGTGCATCATATGAAAATGTGCTATGCATGAATGTTGATCAGCATGATGTTTACTGGCTGGTAGTTCTATTTTTGACCATGAATAAAACTTCCAACATGATGTTAACCCTGTTTGAAAAGGACGTGTTAATATAAATGCTCTGCCTCTGAAAGTTGCAGTTTCTTATCTGAAACTGAAAGTTGCAGTTTCTTATCTGAAACTGAAACTTGCAGTTTCTTCTCTGAGAATCACATTGTCTGCACTTTTATACTCCTATGAAACTACATTTTTTAAGTGCTAAAAATAGATCTCTAGAATTCATAAAATACTTCATATGCTCAATACTGCAAATCTGAAATTCAAAAGACATTCATATTTGAAAGTACTCTCAAAATACACAACACAAAACACAATTCACAACCTGCAAATACTGACAACCCTAAGCTCCTCCTGACAATTCACAACCTGCCCGACTATTGGGCTGGGGGGGCAGCCCCCTCCTATTCCTCGGTGGCAGGCAGCCGCCCCGTGAGACGATGTGAACGGCGAGGGAGACGATGGCGGGGAAGCGTCGTTGGGCCAACTGCTTTTATCCTCTTGAAGTTGGGTTCGGTCGACAAAGACTCCACCGGCTCGCTCTGGCAGGACACCCTCACAAACGGCACCCTGTAGATGCTCGATCCTTCAATCTCTGGTGGATGCTCCATCTGGGATCGATACTCCCACCATCGCTCCCTCACGATCGGATTCGGTGAATCTGTTTGCTCCATGGCCTAGAGGAGCAGCTCTATGTACTCCGGCGCGACTCCCTCTGGGAGTATCGCCGCCTTTTTGCTCTGTTGCAGATATTTGGCCATGGATGTCGCCGTCGCCGCTAGTTGGTCCTTGTTGTCAAACCAAGACTGTATCTCCAACATCCTAGCTAGCTTCACAGGGTCGCCATCTGCGATCCTCACGTATCGGTTGTAGTCCTCCATCGATCTACTTCTCCACAGCACCTTCACTTGCCGACGGTGGTTTTTGAATGGAAGAGGAGAGGAGCAGCGCTGGTTTTGGATTAGAACGGGAGAGGAGCGACGCTGGTTTTGGACTGGAACAGGAGAGGAGGGGCGGTGGTTTTGAAATGGAAGAGGAGAGGAGCGGCGCTAGATTTAGATTGGAACAGGAGAGGAGCAGCGGTGGTTTAAGAGGAGAAGAGTGGAAGAGCGGCGCTGGTCTTGGAAGTATTTTTTTTGTTGTTTTGCGTATTTTGGGTCAAAGTTTGACCATGTACTGTATTTGACAAGCAAAATGTGAATGCATGTCACCAAAAATTGTATCGTTTGGTTCGTATCTGAATGTACTTTCAAATTATATTATTTTTGCAACGTATAACATATATTTTATGTGCAAAAATCATGGTCAATTATGACCCTGAATAAAAGGGAGACTAGTTAATCTGGGGTCGCTTTCTTAATTGAAGGGTAAATTGATTTTGATTTTGATCCAGTCACAGCGCGTCAGCCTTCTCGTCCAATCCTAAATCGCTGCCGCACGCTCCTCTCCCTCTTCTCCATTGCAAAACCACCTCCTCTCCTCTCCATCATCTCCATTCCAAAACCACCGTCTCGCCTCTCCCTCTTCTGATCTTCTCCATTGCAAAACCACCTCCTCTCCTCTCCATCATCTCCATTCCAAAACCACCATCTTGCCTCTCCCTCTTCTGATCTTCTCCATTGCAAAACCACCTCCTCTCCTCTC
>NC_041393.1:92299528-92328183 GCF_002162155.2 Triticum dicoccoides
TCCCTCTTCTGGTCTTCTCCATTGCAAAACCACCTCCTCTCCTCTCCATCATCTCCATTCCAAAATCACTGTCTCGCCTCTCTCTCTTCTGATCTTCTCCATTGCAAAACCACCTCCTCTCCTCTCCATCATCTCCATTCCAAAACCACCATATCGCCTCTCCCTCTTCTATATTGCAAGACCATCGTCTCTCCTCCCATCTTCCAAAGCTAGCACCGGACCACTCAGAAGGACATTTATGGAGAGGATGCAGCAGCGAATCAGGCAGATCGCCGGCGGCGACCAGGCAAAGTTAGCCAGGTTGAAGGAGATCCTTAGTTGGTTTGACAATAAGTGGGAGATTTCAAGGACGGTCCGGGCCATGTGGAAATGTATGCAAAAGAGCAAGACGGCGGCGATGAGAGCGGTGATGTACATGTACTCCTCGGCGGCAGTCACGCCGCAGTCCTCCGAGTTCATCGAGTATCTCCTCTGGGCGATGGAGCAGACAGATTCGCCCGAGGTGACAGTCAGGCGGAGGTGGTGGGCATACAGGTCGAAGGTCGAGCACCCAGAGGATAACGAATCGATCGAGTATGGTGTGTCGTTCGTGAGGGTGCAGAGCCAGCCGGAGCCATAGGAGTATTCGTTCTCCCACCGCAAGAGGAGGCCGGATGGCGCGAGGTCGCTTCCCCGCCATTCTCCACGGTTCCCTCGACGCTCGCCTCATTTCAATGGCGGCGGTAGGGTTTAAGGTAAGCTTCGCACTAACCTAATATTCCACCTGCTCATGCTTACAATCAGTGTGACAGCTAATGAAAATCATGCTTACAATCAGTCTCCGAGTACTACGACAATCACCCTAAAATAGCTCTGGACCTTTGGGTCAAAGTTGTGACACATTGTACAAACAAAGAAAAATAGATTGGTGCTTCTTTCAAAAAAGAGTACTCCCTAGAAAACTGCCAATATAAGCTACTAGTATTTGGTTAGAGGATTTGCTGCCGAGAAAGATCCGTCCACAGAGAGCGCCACACATCCCACTGGTGGTGGTGGATGCCAATGTGTGCATGCAACATGGTTGGTGTCGGTAATTTTTACTTGGCACACCTCGCACTCTGCATATATGCCGGTTCCATACGTACATTTGTGCAGTTCCACCAAAATGCAGCTGAATAACCCTGTTTGCACAGATAATGAAAAAGCATGATTACATTATAGTAGCACTAGTTGATGAAACACACAAAATAAATAGAAGAAAATATTGTGATAGTATCATAGTATGCCATGCTGCGAGGGCGAGATGGGCCCTGCGACGCCTCATACGGTACGCCTCATACTGGACATCGTCCCGAGTCTCCCAGATACACCTTCTGCCAGTGATGAACATCAGTGTACAGCGGTAGTACAAGGAGGCGCCTTGAGACATTCAAATCTCTATTTTTGTACATATCAACTAAAATTAAGCACCCCAATTTGCAGAAACGCTTAAACATTAACAATGGGACTAGTTGATGAAACATACATTAACAAAGAGAAGCACTGTCTTTATCTACATTGGAATGAAATGATAGAGATGACACTCGCTCTATTTTAACTGTATTATTACTTCATTTTATCAGTGACACTAGGGTCGAGCAGGTGGAAAACGAGGTGTACTGTGCATCGCAAGGATGGAGGCCGGGGGTGCTTAGAGTGGGATGTTGAAGCTGGCTCTTTCAGTCACCAACATGGATGATTCAATTCATGGGACCTTTTGGTGCAGTTCACTTAAAATGAAACAATATCCCGTGAGCTAGCAGCTTCTTCAAAAAAAAATTAAGAAAGGGCTCCAGCCCTGGCTCCATTTCCATCAGAAAACAAAACCCACAGAGCTTCTTCTTCATTAGTTGCAATAAAATTGAGCAACATCAAGGTTGGTTGTGAAGCTCCTGGAATGCTCAACTATAATTTGGATATCATTTGTGCAGTTCAACTAAGATCGAGCGTGAAATGTATATCTCTGTTTGCACAAAAAAGATGGAAAGGAGGGTGACTAACAAGTGATGAAACATGCATCAAATGAAAAGAAGCATGTTCCTTATCTGAATGGCAATCCTACAAGGACACTAGCAATTTCTAAAGCAGTGGCATTGCTAGATATTAGTGTGGGAATTAGGATTAACTATGACAACCGTTAAATACGACATTACTTTGGGCACGGGAGAGTAGGTGGACTAGGACAGTTGCATTTCTAACGAAAAGAACCAACTTATCTTAATGGGAAATTTTAGCAGGACATGTAAAGAAGTGCCATTGATTCATATTACTGGAGGCATTACATTGAAAACAACATTGGTTCAACGTGTCCTTACTTTTAACAGTGCGACTGCTACATTTTACCAGTGGCATTACATAAGAGTGGCTCGGGGCAACAAACATCAGAACAGGATATCTGGGTTGGTCCCATTTTTGTTCGGTATAGCCACCTTATACTGTGTGAGGCTAGCAAATCTAGTGCTGGACTTACTCTGTTGACTTGTCCCCCAGACCCCACTTTCTTTCCTTTTTCAACCAATAGATCGGGTTTATATTGAGTTTGTACTGCGTTTCCCTTTATTTCCCTATTAGACCTAGCGACCAGTTGGATAGCCAGTCTCTGCTACTTTTCGCCCCCATTATTTCCTCTTTCGACCAAGTCCGAGATTCAGGTAACAAATCCTCCCCCACACCCACCCCCTTTCTTCCTTGTTTGAACCAAGTAGTACTAGATTCGAGTGCATGAACTAGTTTTACCTCTTAAACGTAAAAACATAGGTGGTTTTCGAACAGCCGATTCCTATCTATGAGGGGGCCTGAGAAATAGTAAAAGATACAAATGCAGCGACGTCAGGAGCTCGGGAAGTAGAGCAAGGCCGGTTTTGAAGGAAGTTATACCTGATGGCCGCAGGGATGTCGCTAGGTGGGCGACGGGAGGCCGGATCTGCCCACACTACGGCAGCGAGGAAGAAGGGGTTAGAGACCCTCCCTCGCTAGCGGTGCTTGGGAGAGAACGGCAAGGCAGGATGATCGAGACGCGCCCAGCAGTGGGTAAGAGCCGTCACCGAGGATGACCGCATGAATATTGCACCTTCTCACCTTCCCGACAAAGAGGATCCGGCTGGATCTGTGACCAGCGGTGAGCAGAGAGAGAGAGTGTGTGGCCACGGCTGTCGTGTTTAGATCTGGAGAGGCCGAGACAGTCTGAAGAGAGAAACACTAGCAAGCAAGCGCGAAGGCTCCTACCTATATAGTGGAGTAGTACTAGTTTTATTTTATCTACCAGAGCCGGCTTGACCTCGTCAATGACTGTCGAGAAGTCTTCATGCACGTGTCCCGAAGGCGCAGTTGTCGTCATTTTGATCTGAAGCACCGGATTATAACATATAACACAAAAAAATGCCACATGACAAGAAATCATAACCTCACTGCCCAAAGGGGACAACATGAAACCCGACGGACAAACTAGACGAGGAACAAAGCTCAAATTAAAGATAAACTCGTAGAAAAGGGGTCTGTCGATAGATGTCCTAATTAACATAGCCGGCTTGACCTAGATGGCAGCCGAGTAGTCACTGTTCATGCATGTGCCCCCAATGACTAGCCCAACTCAGTTGTTGCTATTTAACCCTCGCAGTGATACGAAGCACATGACACCTAATTTTGCGAGATGACAAGAAACCTTTTTTAGATTTCTCACCACAACTACAGCCATGTACAACACAGCCTACACGATATGTAGAGATAGCCAATCCAGGCGTGTCTGCTGGAGTCTGGTCACATGCATGGATGAACTGATCTTCCATGTCTTGCAGGGATCGTCCAGGCACCAACGTAGTATAACACTTCTCTAGTACCATCACTTGTCTCCCTCTTCTATTAAGTCACCCGACTTACGGGGCCGGAGAGTGTGCCTATGGTCGGTTCTCAATTGTCGTCCCACATGTGTGTGCAAACGCAATATGACGCGCGTTCCATTTGGAGAGCAGCGTGCCAGACCGATCGACCGTCTGGGGTGCGACGCGAACGCGACGGGCCTGCTGTATACTCCATACATGTGTACCGCCGTTTTCTAGATGCTTTGCTCCATGGTGCGGGCACAATCCATGGATACAAAATTAGTATACTGTATACTATTTAAAAGTCGAGGGCGGGGCTTTTCCTGCGCGGTAGGTGGCGAGGCAGTTCCGCCTAGTCGGTTCGACAGAGACGCGAGAAGACGAGGGAGTAGGGTGCTACAAATGTAGGTATGTGTGATTTGACAGTGGGTTACTGCTGGACAGGTGGGGCCCCGTGATTTGACTTGCCATTATAATTTTAACTGCGGTGCTACGACTGGCGTGAGTTTCCTGATTCCTGACCACCTCCATACAGGTGTCTCTCCCAATGCTCCACCATGTAGTAGAGGCTGGCTCTTGCATGAGAGCCCACTTCTCCACTTTTTCCTTGCCTCTCTTTCCTCCACATATGCAAAAATGTCATGTAAAGCGCACTATTGTACATACTTTTACTTGCTCCTACAGGTGCTAAGCTTGCCACATAGGCATAAAGTCTGATGTGGCAAGTTAATCAAGAAGAGAGAGAGAGACTAGTTTGGTGACCCAAGGAAGAAACGGTGCTAAGCGCGTGTACCTAGGTGAAAAGACAATTTCGAGTCTATAGCTAATTAAATGAAGCAAACTTAGCAACACCATTTCATTGGAAGAGGTCACTCCTTGGAAAATGCAATAAATACTAGTACTCCATGTGTCCTAGTGTCAAAAACGTTCTTATATTATGGGACGGAGGGAGTACGAAGAAAGAGATAGAGAGGAGTAAAAAAAATACACTTATAGCCAACCTTATAGCTAACCTTGTTGTAGTATGAGTGACCAAGTGATGACTATGTATGGCGTGCCAACATCAGATAGCCTAATGCACCATGTTAAATCTCCAAGGGCGCGACCGCGCGAGTGACGCGACGGTCGTGGTAGGCGCGACCATGATATGGGCTGCTGGCAGCCCTTGGATCTGAGATCAAACGGTCGCATGCTAAGCTGCTGAACATTTACAGAGTAACCCTCCAGGATAGGATATTCACCCATAGGTCTAGAATCACGCCATGCAACCATTCGATCTCAAATACAAGGGCTCTCGGAAGCCCGTATCATGGGAGAATGGAAAGCCACTACCCTGCCGTTCGCACGCTGGCAGTTCGCTCCTACTCGTCCCCGCACGTCCTTCAATACTACGGCGGTTCACTCCTAGTCATCCTGTCCATTCACATTACAGCAGTTCCACTAATCCTAACCCTCCTCCCAAATCCATGGCGTCCCAAATCTCCATGATCAGCGGCGATTACAAGGTTAGAACCATCACCGGTGATGAGTTCGGAATCATCTACACCCGTTCTTCCGCGACGGTGAAAGGATGCCTTTCTCGCTTCAGACGCATGTTCGAAGACTCAGATGGTGAGTGGGTCTCTGGGCTAGATGTTGAGTATACCACAGTCCTGGGACGAGAGAAGGATCTAAAGGACGAAGAGAGGAAGAAGCCCGCCTTGATCCAGGTTTGTGTGCATGACTTATGCTTGGTCTACCACATATGCCATGCCGATGTTGAGTGCCAGGATTTTAAGAACTTCCTCGAGAGAAACCTAGTCAAATTCGTTACTGTAAACTTTGGTAACGACAAAGAAGTCCTACGTCAGATAGGCCTCGTTGTAGGCAACACCTTCGACCTCCAGAAGAATCGGCTGGTGTCCTCTCGTCAGCCTTCGATGCTGACCCTGGCAGGAGTCATGGTTCATCCTTTGTACGGTAAACTAGAGAAACCTCCATACACGTTTCATCGTCATGCATGGCAGCGGAATGTACTAGATATAGACCACATCCACTACGCTGCAATGGATGGCTACCTTTACTTCAATATCTACAAGGGTTGGATGAAGAGCAACAGCCAAGTGTGTGGTTCAAGCAAAGAAGTATCGGCCAAGAGGAAGAGGGACAAGGACGAAGTCGAGGACGTGGACGAGGACTCCGAGTAAGGTGGCAGTGTTGTTGCTCATGGTGGTTCTAATGCAGTGTCTACTGGAATAGTTGCAAAGTTTAATTTCAGGTGTGCTTAATTTAATTTTAGGGGTGTGTTGTGCTGAGCCCCCAGCAGAACTATGTTATGTTTCTTCTTGTTACTTTAACTCTTCAGTACGTACATACTAGTATTTCTTACATTTCATCTTTTAGTTAGTATAGTACTACCACTCGTTTCTTCACATTATATACGTACAATATATATGGCCAACATCATATAGCCATCAGTTTAGTTGTCAAAGAATTTCAGGGTGCTTAGTTTTGTCAAAGAATTCCAGGGTGCTTAGTTTTATTTGAGGGGTGGGTTGTGCTGGACACCATTATTGTGACTAGCCTTTTTAATAGTACTATATGCATAATTTGGTGACGAGTGCTCTCTATATGTACCACCTTTTTTATTTCAAGTTTTGCTCCATGGCGCAATCCATCGATACTACTGCTGTACAAAAGTATACATTTTTTAAAAGGCTAGAGGGCGGGGCAGTCTAGCTTGGTCGGTTTCACGAGAGGTGAGGGCCTTTGTGATTTGACGGCTCATTACTGCTAGAAGGCAGGGCCTTGTGACTTGACTGCTCGTATAAATGCACCGACGACCTGATCGAGGAGGAGCAAAGAACCATGCGGTATACTCAAGTTTTCCACTGGAGTAGTACTGCGACGGAGGAGCACGAAACACGGCAGCCAAGTGCCATATGGCGATAAAAAATGATCAAATTTGCTAGTCATCCCTTGTTAGCATTGTTCTATTCATTCCCTCAAAAAAACCATTGTTCTATTCATGCCTTGCAGAGAACTTGACACGTGCAGCGAAACACCCGAAGCAAAAGATGAAACACAGGAGCAAAAGAAGAAGGAAAATTATCACCCCAAATGATCTAATTTGCCGCGGAGTCGTAACTGCTTCTTCATCGCCTCCACGACCTCCATTTCCTTGCGCGTCTCCTCCGCCATCTTCTTCATTCTGTCTATGACGCGGGATTTCTCGACGCAAGCCTTCATCATCTGTTCCACGGCCGCATTATGTACCTTGACAGCAGCCGGGTGCTCGATGTGGAGCTTCGCCAACTCCTCCTTCTGTTCCATGACGAGGGCCTGCAACATCTTCATCGAGGAACTACTATTCTCATGCATCTTCTTCCAGCCGGCGTTCTTATCCTTCAACAGGTCGATCTCGTGGAAGAGCTTCGCCTTGTCCTCCTGAAGTCGCAGGATTTCGCCGGTCGCCTTCTTCTCCGAGGCAATGCTCTTCTTCAGCAGCATCACCAAGCCGGCGGTCAACTCCCCCTGCTGATTGAGCTCAGCGGGCATGTCATCGAGGCTCTCCTTCAGCAACTCCATCAAGCCTTGGATGCACTCCTTCTCCTTATTGAGGTGCTTCTTGAGCTTATCGGGCATGTCGTCGAGGGATAACGACTCCAGCTCCGCCGGCTCGGCATGTTCACCTCCGCAGCTAGGGCGCTCCTGGGAGCCATCGCCTGCCCGTGAGAGATCTTTTGAGGTCTCTGCGTGGCGGAGAGCCCTCTCTTTTTTTTTTGCAGCCTTGGTTGCCGCTCCCTTGTTACGAGTAGTTCTCGACCTAGAGCTCTGCTCACCGGCCATGGCAACGACGGACGAAGAAGAAGCACTTATGAGGAGGAAAGGTAGAGTAATTTTCGGTTAGGTAGTTCCCCTTTTTATAACCTAAGTACTAGCACTAGTACTAATACCTGCATAGTGGGAACACGTTCAGGTTTGGTACATACTAGTAGGTGTGAGCAGGCTTTCGAATGTGATGGGAACAAGGTAAAGATTAATTGATGGTTTTGGTTTCGAGGCCCGAAACGGCTCTCGATGAGTTTAGCGGAACATAAATTTCAAGTACTACACTGCTCAAATGCGTAAATATTATGTTACTGTCAAAATTTGGCACAAAATACGAAGGAGACCAATGGAAGTACTACTAGCAACCCATGATTTAACTACTCGCATGCGCGCAGTGGAGTAATAATGTCTTTCTTCCGCCCTCACGTCCAATCAATTTGCATGCGCTGTATTAATTGACCATCAATGAAGTGAACGACTTTACACGCGTCAAATTATCACATGGGGTGGATCTTGGTACAAAATTGCATCCGCCCGTGTACCCGCGTGTGCGTGCAAGGGAATGAGTGTGTGCGTGGCTGGGTGCACATCTTTGCTTCGTGCATGTACTGCCAATATGGCTCAGGGAGGACGAGTACATTCTTCTGGAACCAACAGCACGTCACTATGATCAATCCACGCAAGGAGGTTGCGACAACGCCTCCACATGTGCCACGTGGCTTCATGAACTGTAAGAGAGACACTGTGTAGCTGCCATTGGTATTCTAATTTACGTGTTTTTCACATACTCGAAGTACTAGTAAGGTACACGTGCATTGCACGCATCAGATTTTGTAACCAAATTATGAATAAATACCACACTATAGCATGTAAGCTCTGAGTCATATATGCCTGATGTAGCCCTTCGTTTAATTCTTATAGTTCATCTCATTCAAAATAAATTAGTTTTCATAAAAAAGCTAAGAACACGGGAATAGGAAAAACATGGGATTATAGTGGAATGTCGTCTTGAATCCTACAGGATTGTACGAGTGTTTGATTGTGCATAGAAAAATGCAGAATTCTTTCAAAGAGGTTTGAGTGGATGGGATGTTTCCTATGAAATCTAGTGCAAATGAATCATATGGAAAAATTCCTATGGTTTACAATCCTACGAATCAAACAACCAAGATAGGAAAAATTCCTAATGATTAGAATCCTCCAAAATTCCTTTGAGAATCCTTTGAATCAAAGAAACCCTTAATCTATTTTATGATTCATGGAATTGTGCATTGTAAAGCATAAAGTAAAAACAAATAATGGCAATTCAACTAGAAAAAAAATTTGGGCAGTTATGATACGGAAGATTCTAGAACAAAAGAGAACCACCATCGTTTTGAGGTTTGTGCATTATGCTTAAGTTCAACCATGGAGTCTGCTATATTGTACATGTGGCAAAATCCGGGGGGGGGGGGGCTGGAAGATGGTGCGAGGGGCCGAGTGGAGGGAGACTATGAAGGAATGCACAAGTGCGAGATCGATATTTAGAGAGAGGGGGCGAACATGTGCGTTGTTGCACGCAATGGCGGAGCCATGAAAAATAAATGAGCTAGGGGTCCAAGCATTGCTAATCCTTTACGAGGAGGGTCAATTCATGAACTTAAACCATTTTAGCAGCAATTGTCTAATGATCACATTCATATTAGCCTCGATATATAGTGATGTTAGGGGGGGCAGGGCCCTTACTGCCCCCTGTCTTCACCATTGTGCACACGTCTGAGAGATGAAGCGGAAGGCATGGATGATGAGAGGGGGACATTGGATATATAATTAATGTGGGTGTATTAGCTATATATGTCAATCCTATATAGAGAGGTATAGATTGATCGATGTGGACGTGGGAAAGAGGGTGAGACCTCACTGGATATATCGATTGATCGGTTTGTGTGGAAAACTATGAAAGACCTAGCTATATACACACATACATAGAGGAACATCGATCGTTGCGCATGCACACGTGAGAGATAAAGAATGCCCGATATGATGGAGAGGGGGATGTGTGTGGGTGTGTGCCTTCATGGGAGACCGACCTGAAGAAAAAGATTGCATACGTGCGATGGATAATGCCGACTGGTAGTGTGTGTGCATGCATGCACGAGAGAAAGTTAGTGGTACAATTATAAAGAGAAGACTACTGTGTGGGTGTAAAAGAATAGGTGAGGTCATAATCAATGTAAAGTTGAATTCAAATATTTTGACTAAGAGATCCTGATGTTTGAAACCCATGCATGCATGAATATAACAGAGATATGCGCGGTGTGGTTTGGAAACGAGCATGTTGTAATGTATACACATTGAACAAGGTCAGACTGATTTGAATTTGAGATACCGATGGCAGACATCATTTGGCCACGTCGCATCCGTGCATGGACACACTATTCTAATTGGAGATGATGGGCGGATTTCGCATCACATATCTATATTTATACCCCTATATATATAATATTTTATATTTTTTTATATTGTGTGCGGGTAACTTTAACTTTGAAAGATGGTCGTTGGATGAGGCGAATCCGATGGTCCAAAGATGGCAAATTTGAGCACTACTGGACGTTGATATCATCTAGATTCCACCAGATTTCGCTACATGTATAATCTAAAAGACTCCATGGTTGAACTTAAGCATCATGCACAAACATCAAAGCATAAGCACTTCTTATTTGTTCTAGAATCTTTCGTATCAGAATTGCCCAAATGTTTTTCTACATGATTTGCCATTATTTGTTTTTACTTTATGTCTTACAACGCACAATTCCATGAATCTTAAAATAGATTAGCTTTCTTATAAAAACTAGATGATTTTGAATGAAATGAACTATAAGAATTAAACGAACATCTACATCATGCATATATGACTCAACGCTTGCATGCTATAATGTGGTATTTATTCATAATTTGGTTGCCAAATCTCATGCGTGCAATGCACGTGTACCTTACTCTAGTCTAAATGGTGTTTATGTGTGTGTTGTGCGTGTTGAGGTGCAAATTGTCTTTTTCTTGGGTACACGTCAAGCTTGTTCTTCCAAAATTTCAAGCCGCGCCTTGTTATGCTGAAAATTCAAGCTACCGTCTCTGTCTATCGTGCTACGAAACTCCCGCCTCTTCAACCCGCGCCTTGTTAGCCCAAAATATTTAAGATATATCTTTGTCTCGTTGTGCTCCGACAACTCCCTCCATCTCAACCCGCGCCTTGCTATTCCGAAATTACAACGGGCACAAAAACTCCTACCTCTTGTGAAATCCTGACACGCGAAATGCCCGTGGTACCCCTGAACCGAAAGAATCGCCTCAAATCGGTGGGGGTACTTTCGTAACTTACCCCACATTTCAGACAAGCGCGTCTCTAAGCCATGCTTCCCCACTGCCACCCCATCCGCCCACCCATTCATACACCGAGGCCGCAAAAACCCGCGACGAAACCCTACACCCTGCTCCGTCTGCTACCCAGCCGGAGCCTCTTCCCCGATGATGTCGTCCACAGCAACACCTCGACGTCCCTCATCCACCGTACCGGATGAGGATTCGTCGTTGATCTCGTGGTCCCGCCGGTTCAGCCACCCCATCCTCCACCTCCAAGGAGCTGCCCCGACGTTCCCCTCGGCTTTCGCACCACCTCCATTCCCACACCGCCGTCTTCACCTGCACCACTAGAAGAGCATCATCATCACCGTTTCCTCGGATGAAGTTGCGGCCTAATCGGCGCCACCAAAGAGGTTGTACACTAATCGCCGCATTTTCTTCTTGATTCGATCTCATAGTGTTGCCGGCGCTTAGTCCCGAGCCGACACGGCGCGGCTCCATCCATGGCGGCATCGCCGGCCACTTCCTCCATGGTGTCGCTCCCTCGGCGGCGACGTCCACAACAGTAGGAGATGCTGCTGCTTTAGCTCTCGCTCGCGCTACTGCTCTGCTCTTGCTCTCGGTCCCCTGCCTGGTCTGCTCTTGCTCGCGCTGCTGCTCTCGCTCTTGCTCTTGCTTGCGATGCTACTCCGATTTAGCTACACTTCAGTCAACTGAACCGGCTTTTGGGTCAGTCGATTTTCAGGGGGGGCTCGCCGGGATGAAGGAAGAACCAGCCGCAGCAGGGAGGGGGCTCACCGGAGAGGTACCCCATTATCTATCTTAGGGTTCAGGATGGGGGCGGTGGTCGCCGGCGGTGGCAGGGCGTTGGCGGGACGGTGGAGTGGGGATCGCCGGAGAAAAAGGTCGGCACGGGGGGCCTAGAGGGATGGACGGGGCGGCGGCGGACCGACGATGGGGAGTGTTTACGGGGCGGGCGGGGCGGCGCACCGCCGGCCGCGGGCGGTGGGGGGCTACTGTTTGGCTGGTGTTGGCTGGCGGCTTAGGGGGGTGGAGGTTGAAGATGAACCGCATGCCCTTGATTTCATATCCAACGGCTGCAAAATCGACTGACCAGAGATGAAAAAGTCAGTCGACCGACGTGTAGCCTCACCTTGCTAGTGCGTTCGGTTTCGACAACAAAATTCAGTTTCGACAGCAAAATTCAGTTTCGACAGTTAAGTTCAGTTTCGACAGTTAAGTTCAGTTTCGACAGTTAAGTTCAGTTTCGACAGTTAAGTTCATAGATGAGCGGCTGATGTGTTTTACATCTAGCACTTTGTGGTTATGTATATTACGTCATGTATTGGAGATGCTATTAGAATTCCACTCAGGTTAACGTTGTTCATTGTCTCTCTTGTCCTGATTTAGCCTCGGCGTCGTACAACTCACCGGAGCTGCTCCAACGACGAAACCCTCCATCACAGCGGAGCAGTACCTCGGGCTCCATCTCCAGACGCCTAAGATCTTCTTCCCCTCCTCTGACAGCCAAGTCAGCCGGAGCATCCTCACCGGCCAACCCAATCATGCTGAGATCGACATGGCTTCACCAAAGAGGTTGTACACTTGTTGCATCTCTTTTTTACTCTACTTGTTATATATATTGTCCACTGAGCACTGGTAGTAACGGGAAATACGATTATTTTATCCTATTATATGACAAGCAGTGAGGTACCAGGCAACTTAGATAGCCGTGATGGACTCTCTTGAACGCCATCATTATTTATCTCTGCGCGTTTCAGCTGTGCATTTGTCGATGGGCCTGGGAGTTGAGCTAGTACGGCAGTGGCCTGGGTCCAAAGTAATAGAAGTAGAACAAAAACATTTTTTAGTGTAGGATTTTCCTTGCTCAAGCCTACCTACTAGAATCGCCAGTGCTTGAAAGGAAAAGTGAATGAAAAACATAGGAATTGGAAAGTTTCCTATGGTACTACTTTTCATGAATTTGGTGCAAAGGAATGGAGCAAAGAAAAACTGTAGGATTTGTTCCTTTAGTGTCTCCTTGAAAGAAAAACTGTAGGATTTGTTCACTTCTCCTCCTTTTCATATTCCTATTCATCAAGCACAAGACTAAGAGATAGTAGCATAATAGCATTATAACCGTGCATTTTCTTGTGGTTTGACTTAATCTCACCATGCTTTTTTGCATCCTGTGATCTTCCAATTGTTGTGAATCAAACACCCAAATTGGCAGAAATCCTGTTTTTTTTAATTCTCTGTTTTGCACGTGCATTCCTATCCTATTCCTGTCTATTTCCTATCCCTGCATTGTTAGAATCCTCAAATTCAAACAAGCCCTTACTCAATTACTTCTGTTACAGATATGTGTCAAAGAAAACCTTGTGTGGTTTGTCCTGTTCCTGCGGCGCTGTGTTCCACCCCAGCTCAGCTGCTCCCACGATGGAAGGGTTCACCACAGCAGGGATCCGCTCTCCAGACTGTCTTTCGCCACCTCAGATCTTCTTCCCCGCCGCCGGCAGCCACGACAACTGCATTACCATCATCAACTGAGCAGATGACCTTGAGGACTACACGGGTCCGCAAGAGAGGTCACACTCTTCCGTGTGTGCTTACATTATGCGTCGCTTAATATGATAACATGCTACATTATCGTCGTGTTCACCTATTAGACTCCGAGTCAGGTCCAAACTAATGCTGAAACTTGAGTTTTTAAATGGTTGTGGGGTACATATTGGGGCAGTAATCAGTATTATTTGTCTACTATCTGGTTAATCTCCGGTGTCTACTATGAGTTTCATGTTGGGTGCAAACAAACATTAAAGGAGTCATTATCTGTATTTTTTAACTAAAGCTATTATCTGCCTATTATCATTGGTTTCGGGTCTATCCACAATTTGCTACCATCACTCTGGATTTGTGCATGCACTCCTTACATAATATCACTATGTTTTATTCCTATGCATGCCAGTTATTTTACACAATGGAACTGATCATGTAGAGCAAAAGAGACGAGCCTTGCGTGGCAATAAAATTTCATGCAGACGTTGTTCCATGGTGGGCGCAAAGGCAGCCCCCCTCCACCCATTTCGGATTTTAATCAAGAGGAAGATAACTGTTCTGAGGGGGATTCAGAAGGAGAAGACCACTCCTATTTACCCCATGAGGTCTTCGCTCTAACTTGGCATGTTGATGTTGGTAATATCATGCATATGGTGCCTTGCATTGCTTACTGTATACATTAAAGATGTCATCTGCTTAGTTTAGACATGCTTTGTGTCAATGCCATCTGTTTAGTTTCTTTATTGTATATGTGAATCATGCAATGCCATCTTGTCTAGCCAGGCATCATATATGTGAATTTTGCAATGCCACCCTGGTTAGCCAGTCATCTTATATGTGAATTATATCATGCCATCATTTTTTTATTACGTGTTAAATTTGTCAACAATTTTAGTACATTCAATTACTCTTCCTGTGCATTAGCCATTCGGCACGGTCATGGAAAAATCTGGAGTGAAAACAAGGTCTTCAGAGCAGACAATGCTATCTAACGAAGCACATGTCTTGCTGGTTATCGATAGCTCCTCAGAAGAGGATTCAGAGACAGATGACCAGTCATATTTCCCCCTCAAGGTGCATGCCCTAACTTGGCAGGGTTATGTTGATCATATCGTGTGTATGGTATCTTGCATTGCTATGTCATTTGCTTAGTTTAGACTGAATGCCACCTGTTTAGTGTCTAATTACCATATATGTGAATTATGCAATGCCATCTTGTTGCAAGACATTATATATGTGAATTATGCAATGTTATCTTGTTGCAAGGCATTATGTATGTGAATTATGCAATGCCATGCTGTTTAGGCAAGCGTCATATATGTGAATTATATCATGTCGTCCTTTTTTTGTATTTCTCATTGCTTTTGTCGACAATGTTTGTATATTCAACTGCTCTTCCTGTGCATCAGCCATTTGAATTGGTGATGGAGAAATCTGGAGTGAAAACAAGGTCTTCAGAGCAAACAATGCTACCTGGTGAAGCAGATATCTTGTTGGTTACAGATAGCTCTTCCGAGGCAGATGACCAGTCCTATTATCCCCCTGAGGTGTATGCTCAAACTTGGTAGGGTTATATTACTCATATAATGCATATGTTGTATTGCAATGCTTAGTTTTTACATCATATACACAATATTGAATGCCATCTCCTTAGTTGACACATCATATATGCGGTTGCCCTCTGCTCACTTCCTTAGTATATAAATCATATATTTGAATTATGTCATGCCATGATGTTTACATAGATAGCATGTATCTGAGTTATGGCATGCCAACCCATTTTCTAAAGACATAATATAGTTATATCATCTCATCCTGTTTACATAGTCATCATATTTTAAATTATGTCATTATATCCGTAAATTATATCATGCCATCATGTTTCCATCGACGGCATGTTTGTGATTTATGGCATGCCAACCACTTTAATAGACACATCGTATAGTTATATCATGTCATCATGTTTACATAGTCATCATATTTTGAAGTATGTCATTCTATCCTGTTTAGTTAGCCATCATACATGTGAAATTGTGTCATGCTATCCTGTTTAATTAGCCATCCACTACTAGGGAAAACCCTATACACAGAACTTTAGCAGTAGCGTGGGTCAAAAAAGCACGTTGGTGCTAATTAGCAGTAGCGCGCCTGAGGTAATCGCGCTGCAGATGAAGATCTAGCAGTAGTGCGTCTTGCTGTACACACGTTACTACTAAAATTCCCACGGCTTAGCCCATAGGCTACACATAGTAGTAGCGATCTATGACAAATCGTGCTACCCTATGTTGTTTGTAGCAGCGCGTTTTAATATAAACTCGTTGCTGCTAAAGGTTATAAAATTAAATGGAAAGAGAATGGAAAGGTAATTGAAAATGAAAGAAATAGAATAAGGTGAAAGGAAACAAATAAAATGTGAAGAAAACTAAATGGAAAAGGGAAAAAAGAGAAAGGAGTAGCAGTAGCGTGTATCAGAGAACGCGTTGTAGCTAAGATAGCAGCAGCGCTTTTCCTGGAACGCGCTACTGCTACTTCTGACTTAACCATGGGGTTCGTCCTTCCCCACGCCACTTTCCCCCAAATCCAACTCTCTCCACTCTCGCCGCCGCCGTCGCCCGACGGCCGCCGCGCGCTCTCCGCACCCTCTATGCCGCCCCGACCCCCGACCTCAACGCCGCCCCTGCCCCCGACCTCAACGCCGCCCCGGACGCCGCCCCGACCCCGACCTCGACGCCGGCCGCCATCCACCGCGCGCCCGAGCCCCGACCCCGACCTCGACGCCGCCCTGCCCCTCCCTCGTCGCAATCACCCGAGGTGAGCACGCCCGCTCCTCCCTCTTCCCTACCTCTGCCTAGGGTTTCTTTATATTTTAGTTGCATATTAAGTTTATTTTTATTTATAGTAAGTTTATTTTAGTTGCATATTAAGAACTAGGTACTAATTAGGTACTAGAATATTTTTATTTATATTAAGTTTATTTTTAGTTAGAACTAGTTGAATTAATAGAACTAGTTAGTAAGAACTTGTTTCTATTTTTTAGTTAAAGCAATTTTTCCCGCCTCGACGTGGATGATGCCTATCCTGCATCCTCGCCGTCGAGTCAGCGGAGGACGACACCTGCTTGACCAGATCGGCCATGTCCGGGACTGGGCTCCGCCGGGGTGGTACTGGGAGGCGCTACCTACCGGGGGGCGCAGGTTGGTGAGGAGCCAGCCTGTCGTTGACCTGAACCTTCTTTGGTGGCGGTCGCGTGGGCCAGTGATGATCGAGAGGCTCGAGGAGTCCGTGGAGGTGGTGCATCACCGTGTCAGTGAGGAGGACGCGCACGTCCGTCGCTACTTGTTTGCGTTGGAGCACAGGCCGTTCTCCAATACCTGGCAGGTTCTCCGGGGATCTCACTGGAGCTATGATCCCGTGATGGTTCCTTCTCTGTGGGTGTCCACCGCCCGCGCCGATACCCGTCGTGTGCTAGGGCTTTAGTTGTATTAGTGATGTTATATGTATGACACTATTTGTGATGTATTAGTGATAATATTCGACGATGTACGGACGTATGAGATGATTTACTTTTGCTTATTGAATGCATGCTAATTTGAGTCCTATAAGATATTTTGAAATGTATATCTTGTGTTGCTCAATATCCAAGTGGCCTGTCATGTTTGTAGGTTACACCTCCGAGTGGCCTATGTTTTGCCGGAGTGTTGATTCATTTCCGTTCCGGCAAATTTCAAGCGCTCGATATGTCCTATTTTAGCAAAGGTCATGCCGGATTTTTCCGTGAATTTTGGCATGACTTGTGCCAGAATATGTAGGAAATATCGAGTGCCCCGGATTTGTGTGTTGAGTATCTTGGTAGTTGTCTTTGATCGATTTTCAATTAATGTTTTAACTATGAACATAGGAAATGTCTGACGACGAAAAGGATTTCGGTATTTGCAAATACTGCGAAGACGAGCGCGGCCTGTGCGACGGAATCTTCCTAGATGATGATAGGCGCTTCAGCATCAAGCTGGACGAGAACTTCGACGTGGATACAGTAAGTCACAGCGACAAGTCTTTTTTCGTAATTAAGCATGACATCTGCTTCATTTGCTTCCACTTATATTTTTTTTACTATTCTACTAGTGTATCCCCTGCCATGCAAGAGTTTTTGTATTGGATAAGATAGGTTTCAGTCATAGTATGGAGGAAAAGAAAGTTTACTTGAAGACCGAGCATGGTTATATTTTCCATGCAAAATTGTACAATTCAGACGACTACACCTATTTTGGATGCAAAACATGGCGAGCACTATGCAAGACTTATGCATTTGAGCCTGATATGATTATCACCTTTGATATTCGTCCGGAAGATGATATTGAAGGTAATACCGACATCTGGTTCGATGTGCAGACGCCTCCAGTTATACCATTATGTAAGTTTCTCAACCATATTTATGTCTTTGATCAATATTGTTTATTCAAAAATAGTTGACAACTAATTTGTATTGTCAGCTTATTTCGGTGCAAGCAAACATGTCCCTCGCTTGGTAGACAGGACCGTATACTATCCTGGGGCTGAACTCAACTGCGAGGATCTCAGTCATTATGTTTCATGGCTTGAGGATCTTGATACTGTCAAGACAAATTTTCTTCCTGCATTTAGAAATGTTAGTACTGAAAATGTGCGACCAATAGTGTTCGTAATGAACTACGGTCACATCTATTTAGGAAGGATGGTAAATTTTTTACTATTTGTCATCAGTGCATCTTTTCCATACATTATTTTTGAAACTAAACTTCATTGCTAAGTATGTTAACATACGATGTTCTTCAACAGGGACTCCCGATGAATGTTGTGCCTTATGGGATCGAGACTAAAGGTACCATGAGTATTATCAGCTTACGGCCAAGATATCCTACAGATTACTTTAGTGCATTCAAGATTAGCGACGGATGCTTAATAGTGCAAGACTGGACCAAATATGTGATGGGGGAGCGCAGAGAAGTACTAGGGGGCAGCAAACAGATGTGCTACCCATGATTAGGAGACAGGTTCATCTGCATGCTCTAGCTTGATCAAGGAGGAGAGATATACATGTTTTATGTTATTTTACCTAAGAGAGAGCAGCAGGAGTGATTAGCTAGCTAGAAATGAGTTTGAGGATGATGATGTGCTACACTATATTACTATGATGATAAAATAGCTAGTGTTGGTGGTAATGACTATGATGATTATTATTAGCTAGTGTTAGTGGTGATTAAATAAATACTGGTTTTTTAGACAGAAATAAATACTGTTGGTGGTAATGACTATGAGGATGATTAAATAGCTTGTGCTGGCGGATTAGATTCAAGTGGAGGCAACATGTGGTGCACATCGAAAGTACTACTAGTCCAAACTAGATCAAGTTTGGATTAGTAGTATACTTTTGACATGCACCACATATTGCCTCCACTTGAACCTAATCCACCTTCATTTGACACACTGTTATGGACATAATGATGTAAACCTCATAACTGGTATTGTATCAATATTTGTACGATGGCGCACAAATACACTAAAAATAAAAAAATAAATAAAAAAATTCTAGTAGCGATGGACAGAAAACATGCTGCAAGTAGTTACCTTAGCAGCAGCGTGGTACCAAACAAACGCTGCAGCTATTTGTCCTTGCAGTAGCGCGGGCAGGCACGTGCTGTTGCTAAGCAATAGCTGTAGCGCCTTATTAGTAGTGCGCCCTCCCGCGCTACTAGTGAGCACAAAACCCGCGCTACTGCTAGGGTTTTCCTTAGTAGTGATCATATATGTGAAATTATGTCCTGCTATTCTGTTTGCTTAGACAACATAAATGTGAATTATTTCATGCCTTGTTTTCTTCCCTACTATCCATTGCACCTGTCTATCTTACAATGTCTGTACATTTAATTACTTTTCTTGTTTATCAGCCATTTCAATTGGAGGGAGTGATGGCAGCATCCGTGGGAGTAAAAACACGGTCTTCAGAAAAGATCGTGCTACCTGTCGATGCAGATAGAACCACGGTTGTACTTGCCCAAGAACTAGCCCCACCACACATAACCCACACTCATGCAGATTGTACCCCTACCCAGTTGGACAGAGAACCAGCTACACCCCTTCTAACCCCAACCCCAGCAAATAGACACCCAGTTCCCGTTGACACAGCACCGTCTCCACCATAGAGCACCCAAACACGAGCAGTTAGTAAGGCAACTGCAGTGCCCAAATCACGAGGACCACCACTCCAAACCCGAAGTCAACGCTTAAAGCAGAAGAAGAATTGTTCTCCGGTCAGGTTTCGTAGCTATGGTTCATACTACTTTGCTCTTGCATCACTGTATTTACTGATACCAACTAATTTCAAATTTGAAGGATGCAATTGAAACTCCAATGGCGCAACAGGTATCTTTTAAACCTGTTTCTTCAACGTGTTTGGCTGTTTGCTGTTGTAACTTGCTCTATGTTGATTTCAGTTTCAATTGAATAAACAGTTATGTTCTCATGCCATGCACATTACAAGTGTTGTTATTGTTGTGTAGTTTCCCACACTTATATTCTGTCTATGCTGCTTTGTCTTAAATAGATATGATTCGAACTATATCTATCTTGATTTGGCAACATAAACTAGAATGATATAGACCATACAGTGACCATACTACATAGATATATGTTTGTTTCATGTTGTTATCCTGTCCACCTTACTACTGAACTGGTTTACCAAAATGAGTTTCATATACTACATTGTAAACCTGAGATGTGTTTGTTTGTTTCTCTTTTAGAACGCGGATAAAATATTGGAGAAGAGTACCCTATTATGCAATGGTAAAGGAAGTACTGCAGATAAGGTTCAAGATAGTGAGACATCCCTGTTGGTCTCCAAGAAAGCTGATAAAAACTATATTGAAGACACTGAGACAACCCCAAAGTCCTGTCTTGATGTAGTGTTTGAGTTACTGGCTACCACTGCTGGCACCAGCTCTTTGAACTCTTTGCCTGAATCAGTTCGGCTTCTTGAGTCTCAACTTCAAGTTGAAGACATCGATCAGATGTTATGCGACAGGAAGCCGAAGGACTGAGGAAGTCCCTACAGAATTCTATGCATACTTTCTGGTGCAACAGCAAGCGCTGGAGGACTTAAGCGCCAAACAAGAGAAAGTTAATAAGCTTGCTAAGCATCTTGCCAGCATTATGGGTGCCCAGGATATTGTTTCTTGAGCTCTTTTGAAGTGGTTTCAGTTCTGGACTTGTTTTGCTGCGGCGTTTATATGCTGCTGTGTTCCCTATATTTGCACTGGTGGCGAACTTTGATGCCCAGTGGATGTAATATGTGTAATAGCCGTGATAGCCTAGTGTAAGTTGCTTGCTTATTTATTTCCTTGTTGTCTTGTTTATTTGTTTGCTTGTAGTCAGTGCAGTTCTTTTTCTGCGGTTTGCTAGTGGCTGCAATAACCTATTTTTTAAAACTAGGCCACAATAACCATGGGCTAATATTTACTGTAGTGACACTGGGCCTCCTACGGGTCGTAGAAACAGTGGGCCTTCTACGGGCCGTATAAGCAGTGGGCCTTCTATGGGCCGTAGAAACAGTGGGCCTTCTACGGGCCGTAGAAACAATGGGCCTTCTATGGGCCGTATCATCAATGGGCCTTATACGGGCCGTATGATCGATTGACCAAACATGGGCCAAACAGACCGCATTCTGGCCATAAACGGGCTAGAGTTGGAATCTTCCGTTCATGGGCCGACCATAACGGGCCATCGTTAATAGGCCGTATTTGATGACGCTATGAAAACGGCCCAACGTATTAACGGACCACAAACAGGCCGACTGTAACCACGGGCTGAATTTGGCCCACAAGCAAAAAATGACAGTAACGGGCCGTAAGTAAACGAATGATGGAAATGAGCCCAAGAATAAATGGGCTCTAAGAAGGCCGAAAGATAACATGGGCTGGAAACGGTCCAACGGAATAACGGGTCGTTAATGGGTATAAAGTGATACATTGTTCTTTACGGGGCAGTTTCACCACGGGCCATTAATGGGTGTAAAGTGATACACTGTTCATTACGGGCCAGTTTAACCACGTGTCGTTAATAGGCCAAGAGTTACGTAGGGCCTCATATGGGCCGAAAGACGTCATGGGCCATACATGGGCCAGAAGTGAAAACGGGCTGGAATCATATTGGATGGCCCAGATGACGCTACTGGGCCTAATTTGAATAGGGTGTAACGGGCCTTGGGTTAGCGGGCTGTAAATGGGCTATATGCGAACAGGTCGTTAACAGGCTTTCCATGGGCCGGCCCGCCACCTTTTGACCAAGTCAAACGGGCCGGCCTTTTCACAGGAATGGGCCTCTGTTGGGCCGTGCCACGTGTCGACGTATCATAGGCGCCTTCTGTCCAATGAGTGGATGGCATCTGTCCCAGCGATGAGCCGACACGTGTTTCCTCCAGCCAATGATGATTTTACACGTGGAAAATCCCCATTGTTCGGGGCTGTTAACGGGTTATCGGATCCAAAACCCGACCCGATAGCTTAACGGCATTCCGTTACGGTGGATGCCACGTGTCGGTCACCCTTGAAGAAAGCAATTCTGTGACGCGCGATTTATCGTCATGGAAGTGGACACTTCCGTGATGATAATTTTGGTAATGTCATGGAACACTTCTACGACAGCACAGGTATGACTATCTTGATTCTGTCATAAAATCGTCATGGATGTACATGCATGACAGAAAACGCAACCTACTGTGACAAACACGTATCATCACAGAAGTGTATTTTTTTGTAGTGAAATCATCCTTGCTGCCCTTCCGATGATGCGTGAGTAGTTTACCACAGACCCACGGGTCCATAGCTAGTAGCTGGATGGCTTCTTCTCTCTCTTTAATCTTTAATACAATGTTCTCCTTGATGTGCTTGGAGTTCTATTTGATGTAATCTTCTTTTACGGTGTGTTTGTTGGGATCCGATAAATTATGGGTTTATGATCAGAATATTCATGAATATTATTTGAGTCTTTTCTGAATTCTTATATGCATGATTAGCTTTGTATTTCTCTTTGATCTATTGATTTGGTTTGGCCAACTAGATTGATTTATCTTGCAATGAGAGAAGTGCTTTGTGATGGGTTCAGTCTTATGTTGCTCAATCCCAGTGACAGAAGGGGACATGGCACGTGTTTGTATCGTTGCCTTAAGGATAAAATTATGGGATTTATTCATATTGATTGACTTTATTTTGTCTATCTCATGTCATCTTGCTTAAGGCGTTACTCTGTTCTTAATTTTTCATTGGTGTTCTGAACAAGGTACGCCAAATCATGAACTGTCAGTCTGTTGACCACACCCCCGGCAGGTCCATCTTATACAATTCATTGTGCTTGATGGGGCGCCACACTTGGCACTGTCAGATTACTAGCGGTCTGTGAACCGGTTACTTCCGCTTGCATGCTCGTATTCGCTTCCTCACCACCTCCACTGTCTCCCCCGTTGGAGCTGCATCATCAAATTGTACAATTGCCTTTTCCATGTCCAGCTGGTCAACAACCTGGTCGCCTGCATTCCTCATTTCCTCTTGTCCACTTGACTAGCTTGTACTTTCTCTTCTTTTTATTTACCCCCAAAAGAATCGAGATGGTACATGCCTATCGCAAAGCGAAATCCTTTTTGAGCCATCAAAGAGAGATATTGGACGTAGGGGGACGAATGGAACCTGGGGGTAGGTGCACCCGGACCCGGGTTTAAAAAAATAGTAATTGCAAAAAATGTCAAAAAATCAAGATTTTTTTTACAACAAACTTGCTCAAGTGTTACACTCGCGTGTAACCTTTTTGGGAAGAAACGACTTTCGTGGTATTGTTGGCAGGAAAAAAATTGGCACTACATTAGGGTTATATATTCACTATATATTTTCCTAGATTATTTTTTCGCTCAGATTTTTTACTGGAGTTTTTCTTTGTCGAAGTTTTTATACAAGTATGTCAGTATATAGGTCAAGTTTGTTTGTAAAATAGTTTCGAAGATTTTTATGACTTCTTTTGAATTGCAAAAAATTCCCGGAAACCTTTTTATCAGGGATTTTCCTATATTCGTGGATGGTAACAGGAGCCAATCAGTAGGCCCACTTGTCATCGGAGGATGGCAACATAGTTCAGGTACGTGGTAGGTAGGCGAGGAACGCCACTCCGCCCGTCACCAACCTTCGTTCTGCAAATCCTTCATATCGCACCTGGGCGCGCCATTCGACCGGACGAAGAATATTCTCCTGTTCTGCAAGTGTGAGTTCCCGGATCACGATCCGATCTTTCTTTTTTCGTTCGTCGCTAGATTTCATCCATGCCGCCCTCTCCTAGATTCTCTATCCGCCATGGCCGTTGGCCAGTGGCACGCGGATCCACCATACAAACAGGGCAGGGCGGGCCGCCGTGGAACCCCTGCTCTGGCCAGTACTGCCGCCGTCGGAGGTGATGCGCCGCGCCGTCCCTCTGACACGGTCGCGGCCCGCAGTGAGCAGAGCGAGGCGAGCGGCCGCGCGCGCGGCTCAGCGTGAGGAGGGCGCGGACGTCGGCCCCGGTGGCAGTCGGTCAGTCAGCAAGCCGGTCTCGGCAGAGAAGATATCATAGGCCACGCCGTAATGCTGTTGCCTGCTGTCCGTATGAATTTCTTCGTGCTCCACTTGCAGAAGCTTAATTTTAGTCCCGCGCCGGTGTTTGCCACTCTTTGCACCGCGTGGCGCATGCCTACGAGCTGTTTGATGCTTTGCGTCAACGAGCTCGAGCAGGCCTGGGGGGCTGGGGCTTTTTCCTTGTGCCAGTTGCGCTGCAGTAAATGTTGTCTTCTCTTGAAGCTGGCTAGAGTAACTTGATCTTGGTGGTCGTGTTTCCTTTTGATTCGAAATTGCTTTCCTTCTGATTTACAGGCAGGTGTGTATGGTATGGCCAGTCCGATCAGTGCACGCACCAGCCCACGGCATACTCTGTCTGTTTCTCCATTATCTTCAGTTCGATCACCACATACTTCACAGTTAGCGATAAGAGCTGCAAACCCACTCTTCCCTTGTGCCAAACTCTCTCAAGCTCGTGCCGTGGTGGCAGCAGCAATGGAGGTCTCCAAGCACCTTTCCTCTTCTTGTTTAGCCAACCGCCAGCCTTCCAAAGGTTAGTAGTATTACTGAGAATTCCTTTAATTGGTTAAGCGATGTGCGTCTCCAAGAAGCATAGAGGTTAGCTTATGTAATGATTTTCCTGCTTATGTCCAGAGGTTCTTGAGACATGGCGCAGTGCTGATGCGGTGTGCTTCGATGTGGATAGCACTGTATGCTTGGATGAGGGTATTGATGAGCTTGCTGATTTCTGTGGGGCTGGGCAGGCAGTTGCTGAGTGGACGACGAAGTAAATGTCACGTTTTCCGTAGTATGTTAGTGCTTAGCATATACTACCTCCCATCATAATAAATGTCACAGTTTCCGATCATAATTCCACCCCAGTTCAAAACTGCGACACTTATTTTGGATCGGAGGGAGTATTATCTTTGGAAGAACTAACCTTGGTCTAATGTTCTCAGGGCAATGACAGGGACCGTTCCATTTGAAGAGGCTCTTGCTGCCCGGATTTCGTTAATCAAGCCATCTCTGTCCCAAGTTCAGTACTGTTTGGAGAAGAGGCCACCCAGGTAACCTTATTCAAGTCTGAACTTCAAGTTGATTCAAGAAGTTAATCACTATTTAGCTGCCGTATTTGCTTCCTGGATGGATCTTTTGAGATTCCACAGCTTTTTATTCTTAATCTGGCATGATAAGATATGTGCCACTGAAGATAACAGAACGGTCTTAGGAATGCCTAACTGATTTCACTCGGCTTCTCTTTTTACGCCAATATGAAAAATATTAGCTACACTATATGCAAAATTGGTCTGGTTCCACAAGAAAAACAACATTTCAGGATAATACCACCATATAGTCTAGGTTCTTTTTAATACCACTAAATGAGATACAAAATACTACTCCCTCCGTTCATAAATATTTGTCTTTCTAGAGATTTCAATAAGTGACTACATACGGAGCAAAAGGAGTGAATCTACACTCTAAAATACGTCTATATACATCCGTATGTGGTAGTCCATTTGAAACCTCTAAAAAGACAAATATTTAGGAACGGAGGGAGTACCTGCTTATACCACTTGAGTCTCCACCGTTAGGCCGTTACATGCCCTGCAACCACAACATAACCCTTCCGACTTATTCACCGCGTGTCTTAATAAGAGATTTCCTAATGTCAGAATCTCTGACCACAGAATAATGCTAAGATGGTATTCGTTAGTCATTTATTCAGCACTAAAACAGATGTAATTTTCGTGTTAGATACGCACATTGTTCATTGTCTTGGTTCATCCACATGTTTATCAAAAGCAATATGTTTGTATCTGCAGGATTTCTCCTGGAATCGCTGATTTGATTAAGACGTTAATAGCTAATAATACTGAAGTGTTCCTTGTGTCAGGAGGTTTCCGACAAATGATCGAGGTATATCTTCACTAACTGGCTGCACTATTGGTACTTTTGGAAATATCAGATCATGGTCAAATTTGCCTGTCCTTCAAAAATCTTCAAACTTTGATAATTGTTATATTTGGATGTCACACCAAGCTTTACTTTTAACATATCTATAGTTTGAATGCAGACATTAGTGCTAGAATTCCCATCTATATTATTTGTTGGAACATTAAACAAGGATATGTTTCTTCTCCTGATCTAAAAACTATAATTCCTTTTTTCTTCTCTTGAGAAAATTGTAAATATAATTTTGTGACTGAATTTTCACATGCATGCATAAAGCAGCCCTTAGTTTTCTATTTGTCTTCTTTCCAGCCTGTGGCATTTGAGCTTGGCATTCCTACTGAAAACATCATAGCAAACAGACTGCTATTTGGTACATCCGGAGAGTATGCTGGATTTGATACCACAGAACCCACTTCTCGAAGTGGGGGTAAAGCAGTAGCAGTGCAACAAATAAGACAGGTTTAGTGTAACTGTAACTTCCGATGTTGCATTTATGTTCTTAATTTCTAGCCCCGAAGTGACCTTGTTCCATGTGTTCAGGATCGTGGTTACAAGACACTGGTTATGATTGGAGATGGAGCAACTGATCTTGAGGTACATGTCTGGATAATTCCTTTGAAAATAAATATGTTTCTTTGGGTAAACAGCACGTATTGACACATTCATTTATCTGATGGCGGGAAGATGTGGAAGTGGCCAGTTGATGTAGCTTGATTTGTTTATTTGCAACTCTTTTCTCGCTGCTTGTGTTTTTTAATCTCACATCAGGTTGCTGCATGTTGTTCTCTTCTTTATGTGACTAGAGATGTACTTCCTCCGTTCCTAAATATAAGTCTTTGTAGAGATTTCACCATGAACCATATACGGATGTATATAGATGCATTTTAAGTGTAGATTCATTCATTTTGTTCCGTATGTAGTCCACCTAGTGAAATCTCTACAAAGACTTATATTTAGGAACGGAGGGAGTAAATAACAGGAGAGTGAATTTCTTCTATAAAATGAGGTGGCAAGAAGGGCTATAAGTGCAGACTGCACTAGTTCATCTTTTTACAGATCCTAAATCCTGTGAGACAATGACATCACTTAGTACTACCTCCGTCTCAAAATGAAAGACGTTTAGCCTACAAAACGTCTTATATTTTGAGACGGAGGTAGTACTTAGGAGTAGGGGGGTGCGGGGGACAAAACTGCTGTGACTTCCTAACGACATGTTAAATATTGATACATGGCATTTAATTCTCGTCAAAGGCCAACATGTGATCTTTTTATGAATGATGTGTACGCAGCTATTTAACCGATACTTAGTGTTATTAATTTTTAGTGCGATGAAGGAGCTATCTCTATGAGGAATGGACAAAAATGTGTGTAGCTTAATTTATATACATGTGTCCTTGCAGGCTCGGCAACCTGGTGGAGCAGACTTGTTCATCTGTTACGCCGGTGTCCAGATGAGAGAAGCAGTTGCAGCCAAAGCTGACTGGACCGTCTTTGAATTTCAAGAGCTGATTTCTGAATTGCCGCAGTTAAATACCTGACAGTGATTCTGAATCTTACAGTGTTCACACCGTGAAAGATTGTATGTTCTCAAGCTTGTGTTTAGCTGCATTACTTTATTTCACATTTCCATCATTCCTTTGATGAGATGCTGCTTGAGTTGGAGCTCAAATTTAACGGTTTTGTTTCTGAAACCTGGTGGTTATCTTGTTTTTTTTTCTTTGCGGGTTGGTGGTTATGTATCTGATACGGAAACCTGATGGTTATGTATCAATATTGAAATTGTATGGTTATGTATTGATATTGCAATTATTTAAACCCGGTTTATGTACCTATAACACCATTAACAACTTGGATTATAATTTATACACTCAGTTAAATATATGAGCAACTCCTGAAATTCTAATTCTGCTGAATTGATCTGAAACTTTGCTCAAACATTACTTATTACTATTAAATGTCATCTTTAATATAGATTGACAAGTAGTTCCTCCGTCCCATAATATAAGGGCGATTTTGGCACTAGTGTAGTGTTAAAAACGCTCTTATATTATGGGATGGAGGGAGTACTTAGCAATGGGGGTGTGGGGGATAAACTATTTTATGTGGTGGTTCAATTTTTTGAGTCATAAGATGGGCCACTTTTGTCCCAGGGCCATTCGTATGCGTCTGCACATCAACAAATGTCGTGGGAAAATACATCTTTGAAGCCCTTAGTGAATCTCGTGCGAAAATACAAGGGACAAGGATCTAAGAATAAATGCATCAGGTCATCAAATTTGTCATAAAGTTCAGAGATTGTTGTTTCAGTCTATCACATGGTATCGATTTGGTGCATCAACAAAACTACTCACTCCGTAAAGAAATATAAAAGTGCTTAGATCACTTCAAGCTAACAAAGGTTGAAAAACCTTCTTATATTATGGACGGAGGGAGTAGTTTTTTTAGATCTGCTTAGTTTTTTTTGGTATTACTAACTAAAGGGAGCATAGTACGTTGATAATGACGGGCAATACGTTTAACATATAGCCTGCATGGCAAGCTCATTTAGAAGCCC
>NC_041393.1:92328505-92329414 GCF_002162155.2 Triticum dicoccoides
ACTACTTGTGATTCGACTTCGCCCATGTTCTAGTCGGGGACTTCTCCACAATGCCTTTAGCGCACGACCTAGTAGCTCACTTCGCCCATTGGCTTCGCTCACCAACAGATTTCGCACATTTTGTTTTCAATCTTTTTGTCTGCTACTACCCTGTTGGTTCAAAAAATTGGTGGAATGTATAAACTTCACGAATTTGAAAGAATTATTTTGTGAGTTCAAGAAAAGATTGTGATTTTTTTTAAAAAAATGCGCATTTAAAAATTGTTCATAAAATTCAAACAAAATTAAAATTTGTTCGTGAGTTTGAAAAAAGTTCAAAAAATTTAAAAATATTCATGAATTTGAAAATTGTTCACCAATTTAAAAAATGCGCACTAATAAAAATAGTCATGAAATTTTAAAATTTTAAAAGGAATTTAAATAGAGAAAAAATTGAAAAAATGATGAACCAAAAAATCGGTCCAAGGCTTCTAGAAGCTTCACACCGATCGGAAGCTTCTAGAAGCTTCACAATTAAGAAAAACTGTCTTTTTAGGCGATTCAAAAAAATTGTTGAAGCTTATGCTAAGGCCCATCAATAACAACCATGATCAAGGGGTGTGCACCTTTACACTTCAGGCTATGTTTGAGGGCGTAAGCACATACATTCATCTCTATAAATGCACGCACGCACACCCTATCCATATGAACACCTCTGAGAGACTGAGACGCCATATCATCTTGAGATTAACCAAGTCGTTACAAGAGCCTTCAAAGTCAATGGGAACGTCTCTACCCACTGAATGCACATCGCCTGAAGGACTGAAATAAATCTAGAAAAATGCGAGCACCGGTGTCAAGTCTAGGACTTGATCCCTGTTGGATGAGGATACCACTGTCCTCCTAATCATCCAACCTACTTGTGATTCG
>NC_041393.1:92329424-92330285 GCF_002162155.2 Triticum dicoccoides
CCCATGTTCTAGTCAGGGACTTCTCCACAATGCCTTTAGCGCACGACCTAGTAGCTCACTTCGCCCATTGGCTTCGCTCACCAACAGATTTCACACATTTTGTTTTCAATCTTTTTGTCTGCTACTACCCTGTTGGTTCAAAAAATTGGTGGAATGTATAAACTTCACGAATTTGAAAGAATTATTTTGTGAGTTCAAGAAAGGATTGTGAATTTTTAAAAAAATGCGCATTTAAAAATTGTTCATAAAATTCAAACAAAATTAAAATTTGTTCGTGAGTTTGAAAAAAGTTCAAAAAAATAAAAATGTTCATGAATTTGAAAATTGTTCACCAATTTAAAAAATGCGCACTAATAAAAATAGTCATGAAATTTTAAAATTTTAAAAGGAATTTAAATAGAGAAAAAATTGGAAAAATGATGAACCAAAAAATCGGTCCAAGGCTTCTAGAAGGTTCACACCGATCGGAAGCTTCTAGAAGCTTCACAATTAAGAAAAACTGTCTTTTTAGGCAATTCAAAAATATTGTTGAAGCTTATGCTAAGGCCCATCAATAACAACCATGATCAAGGGGTGTGCACCTTTACACTTCAGGCTATGTTTGACGGCGTAAGCACATACACTCATCTCTATAAATGCACGCACGCACACACTATCCATATGAACACCTCTGAGAGACTGAGACGCCATATCATCTTGAGATTAACCAAGTCGTTACAAGAGCCTTCAACGTCGATGGGAACGTCTCTACCCGCTGAATGCACATCACCTGAAGGACTAAAATAAATCCAAAAAAATGCGAGCACCGGTGTCAAGTCTAGGTCTTGATCCCTGTTGGGTGAGGATACCACTGTCCTCCTA
>NC_041393.1:92330715-92358920 GCF_002162155.2 Triticum dicoccoides
ATTCGACTTCGCCCATGTTCTAGTCGGGGACTTCTCCACAATGCCTTTAGCGCACGACCTAGTAGCTCACTTCGCCCATTGGCTTCGCTCACCAACAGATTTCACACATTTTGTTTTCAATCTTTTTGTCTCCTACTACCCTGTTGGTTCAAAAAATTGGTGGAATGTATAAACTTCACGAATTTGAAAGAATTATTTTGTGAGTTCAAGAAAGGATTGTGAATTTTTTAAAAAATGCGCATTTAAAAATTGTTCATAAAATTCAAACGAAATTAAAATTTGTTTGTGAGTTTGAAAAAATTTCAAAAATTTTAAAAATGTTCATCAATTTGAAAATTGTTCACCAATTTAAAATATGCGCACTAATAAAAATAGTCATGAAATTTTAAAATTTTCAAAGGAATTTAAATAGAGAAAAAATTGGAAAAATGATGAACCAAAAAATCAGTCCAAAGCTTCTAGAAGCTTCACACCGATCGGAAGCTTCTAGAAGCTTCACAATTAAGAAAAACTGTCTTTTTAGGCAATTCAAAAAAAATGTTGAAGCTTATGCTAAGGCCCATCAATAACAACCATCATCAAGGGGTGTGCACCTTTACACTTCAGGCTATGTTTGACGATCGCCCCTACCTTTTTTTAGGAGATATTATCAGTACAGATGCTCATGCGTAAGCACATACACTCGTCTCTATAAATGCACGCACGGCCGCACGCACACTCTATTCCTATGAACACCTCCGAGTGACTGAGACGCCATATCATCTTGAGATTAACCAAGTCGTTACAAGAGCCTTCAAAGTCGATGGGAACGTCTCTACCCACTGAATGCACATCGCCGGAAGGACTGAAATAAATCCAGAAAAATGCGAGCACCGGTGTCAAGTCTAGGACTTGATCCCTGTTGGGTGAGGATACCACTGTCCTCCTAATCATCCAACCACATGTTGATTACTGGGCCGGCCCATTTCTCATTTTCTTCGCTTTCTTTCCTTTCTTGTTTTTTCTCCGGTTTATTTTATTTCTTTTGTTGTTTTATCAGCTTTCTTTGGTTTCCCTTTTCTTTTTCTTTAGTTTTCTTTGATTCTTTCTCAAAAACAAATTCCTTTTTTTTGTTTTTTGTTTTTATTTTCTTCTTTCCATTTTGAATTTCTTTGTTTCTTTCTCCATTTCATCGGTTTTCTTCAGTTTTGTGTGTTCCTCAGTTTTTGTAGGGGTTTTATTATTCTTTTTTATTTTAGCTTTTTTAACACATGCCTACTTTTTCACACACAATGTACATTTTTTATATACATCAAAAACATTGTTTATGCATGTTTTAGTATCTTGAAATACAAGGTTGATTATTATTTTATATTATTTGTTCTGATGTCTACACTTTTCTACAAGTTGTACATTTTTCGTATACATATGAAACATTTACATTTTAGACTTTTACAGTACATAATTAATATATGCTTTTTATGTTTACATTTTTTATATGGATCAAGAACCTTTTCCCATATAAGTTCAACATTTTATAAATACATAATTACATTTTCAAATATAATATTTAACATTTTATAAAAATATATGTTTTTTGTCTATTTTTTCGTACAGATTGTACATTCTTGCATACATCTGAAACATTTATTTTACATACATAGAACATTTTATTTAATTAGTTGATATATTTTTTTCAATTTTTTTTTGATGGTTACCCTTTTTCACGTACGTTGTACATTTTTTGGTATACATTAGGAACGTTTTTTGTACATGTTTAATATTCTTTAAATACATGGTTAACTTTTTTCCAATATATATTTTAATGTCCACTTTTTTGTACACATTGTAAATTTGTTTTATACATCAGGAACTTTCTTTATACACATTCAACATGTTTTAAATACATGATTAACATTTTTATATATTGCCAAGTACATTTTATTTGGAAGCACGTGAACTTTGTTTCTATTGCAAACATTTAATGCTATCAGCATTATTTTTTTAACACTGTACAAACATATATTTCAGAAATTAAGTAATTGTTTGTGAAATATATGTATTTTAGACCCTTTTATTATATAAAACAAGAGAAAAACGAAAGTGGGTGAAGAAATGAAGAAACATGTTGCTGGGCCGGCCCACTAGAGGCGTCTCGTCAGGCGATGGGTGCTTCTACCTTACTATAAGCGAGGTATAGGCGTATAGCCTTGTCTCAAAAAAAAAAAGCGAGGTATAACCGGACGCTATGTTTCACGCTTTGAGCGCCAAATAGGATTTACCTTCTTGCCTGGCGCACTAGTCGTGGCCACCACAGACGTGACAGTGAAGTCCAGCCTGTTCGGTAACCATTGGGGCAGGGGACTGGGAGTTTGTACGTGGGAGATTGTATAGGGATTCATATTCCCTTGTCCGGTACAAGTTGGGAACTGGATTAGGATAGAGCTCTACCTACGAATTAACAGGGTACCCATGAAAAAAAATGATGAGAATTAGCCCTCTCAACCCTCATTCCTCTTGCCACTTAAATTCTCATTCCCTCTAATCAATCAAAGAACTTTTCACCCCTCAACTCACATTTCCCACCTTTAATTCCCACGAACCAAACACGTTTTAAGTAGTTAAGCGGAACAATTTCCACGAAACTACCCAAAATTGAGTGGTCGGTAGGCCACCAAGAGCAAAATGGCCAATCTCTCTTCCCTTCACCGGCGGAATCTTCAACGTCCAAACCGATCCCGTCCAAACGATCGAGACCATGCGTTCGGCACTGCACAACCACATCTGCATGGAAGCTTGCGCTGCTGGTTAAATAAGTTAACCTTTCCGTCGTGCTGGGAGGTCAACACTCACTCACGCTACGGCGACTGTCCGGCCAATACGCACGCCGCCGAGACGAGACGAGACGTGCAACAAGGTCCTGCTTTCCACTTACGTGCATGATTAGTGAGATCTCCATCCATCTGCCGGCAAAACCAGCAAGCTAGCATGTCCTCCTGCCTACGTGATTGGTGAGACCTCGTTAATTAACCCGGCTGCACGACAGATTTCGTCGGACAAGTTTGCCTGCCTGCCTGCGAAGGTGGTAGCATCGCGCGGTACCCTACGTACAAGAGACAAGAGAGTAGGCCCCGACGCTAGATGACACCTGCAGTTGGGATACCGCTAGAATCATGACTAGCCAGAGCCAAAGCGCCCCTTCCCTTGTTTGTCACACTTACGGCGGTGGATTAAGCTGGAACAATCACAAAAGGAGTGTGTCCAAATAACAGATACAGAGGTCACTGTGCTGTACAGGTTGCCAAACATATGCACTGAACCAACCGGGCGTGGACGGGCCGGGTACACCGTACATAAAATACTGGAATTCACTCCTTCTTCTTCGTCCCATTTTGCTCCGGCCCTGCTTTTGTGTCAGAGCACAAAACAAGAACTGCTATAACATCCAGCGAGTCGTGACGAAATAAGAAAGACGGGCCTGCGCAGTCCAGTGATCCATAGTTTGGTGTGCCATCGGACTCGAGGCTCATTTCTGCATACCCATTTCTTTGGACTGCTGAGCACACACGAGGGAATCATTCACAGTTAATTACTGGAAAACGCATCGCTGCCACGCAAGGAGGCGCCTATTCTGCAGTGCTTGACCCATCGATCCATTTGTCCTACTCGGCCGTGACACGCTTAGTCATTGTGAATGCAGCTAGATGCTAGCTGCCGCCAGAGTCTGGCGTGACATGCCGTACGTCGCTAGTGGCAGTGGTTGGACCCTTCTTCCTAACAGCGGTTACAGCGCTTGGAAGCTCAAGATCCCAAGATTTTTCTTTGCAAAAATCATTTCCTTTTCTTTTGACAAATGATGCTTTTATTAATTTCTAATGTAGCATCAAGTGAATACAAAGCATAATATGACACTCTGTCTCTACATAGTTAGGATGCACACCGTTAAAACGAACAATCTGACAAAGTAAAAAGGAGTGGCACAGTGAAAAAAACAAAACAATATGAAACCGAAAACTATACATGTGTCGAAGTCACCCTTGTTGGGTAAAAATCTTTCTAGTCACCCGCTCCGACCGCATACACACAATCGGGAACGACGGTTGGTACTCGGTACTCCGTTCGGTGTCGCATAGACCCCATATGAAGTCAATGCGTACAACGGTTAGATTAACTGCGTGAAGAAGAAATTTTACCATTAAAAACAAGAGTTTCATAAAAACAATAATATCATTTCTAAAGCGATCGTAGCAAGGCGGACGCTTCCCTCCTTATTAGCAAAACCACTCCTTGAAGGTTATATTTATGCCCCCAAAAAATAGAAAATAATGCACCGTTTATGTATAGGCAATCGTGTATTTGGCCTTGACTTCGTAAGACTAACAGTGAGAATCTACAACAATATTAGTAGTAAATGTTGTATCCAGCTGTAGCTAGTCAAACTTAGTAAGATTTTTGGAGGTGTACGCTATCTGTCCTAGGTACTTGCTCTATTTTTTTTAGGATCCTCCTAGGTACTTGCTAATCATGCTATTTCAGCCTTCCTCCGTGTATCTTTCTAGCGATTTTAAGCATGTGCATCTTCGGTCGGTGCACGCCAGCCCGCGATGGATAGGAAGGAAGGAAATTGTCCGTTTCCCAGCCCGGGCCATGCTCCGGTACACATACGTCGCCAACACTGTCCAAGATTGCTCTACGGTGCCTTGAGTGCTAATCACTCAAAGCAACGCCACAAATGCAACCCCACCGTGCTTGATTGCTTGGTACTAAGATCCAAGCGGGCGACAGAGACAGCTTGGCCGAAACGGCAGACGTGAACAGCCCGAGAAAGATAGCCCTGATCCGCGACGGTGAGACTCTAAAAATGGATGGGTAAAGGTTTCTTCGCGGAGAAATAATTAGCCCTTTTTCGGTATGACGTCTCATCCCGATTTTTAAGAGGCCAAAGCAACAAATCACCTATGGTTAGCTACCATTTGAGAATATATGTAGCCACTACACGCTTTTGGCTTCTTTGTTCTAGAGCTAACCACCCTTGTTTGACTCTGCGGTTTCCGGTGCGGATTAAGACGCTTCCACCTCCAGGTAGTTGATGAAAACTACGTGTTACTGGAAATCTTATTGCAACATAAGTACTGGTCATGTCAAGATGCCTTTTTGCGGGTCATGTCAAGATTGACAGGGCTAAAAGGATGATCGCTTAACAAAATGAAGTCTCCACACTCACATTCTACCATACGAGCACTTTTGAATGACGATTCCCCTTTTGAAAGACTGAATTGTCAGGTTATGAGATTGATGAAGTCGTCGCAAGCACCATGTAGTCAACAGACATGCCATACTATTGAAAGAAATAGCACCAGAAAGGCTGAAATAAATTCGAAAGATATGCAAGCACATGTGCCAACTCTAGGTCTTAAATCTAAATAGGATGCTTTCACCATAAGAAATCTAATTATCTAATTTATCCTTAATACGCAAAGGATGTCTCGTGCGGGTTACTACTATACCGCACTTAGCGCACCATTAGTTACTACACAATTGACCGTGCCTTGCAAAGGGGGCATAAGTAATCTAGCAAGTTAGTCTGTGATTTTATCTGGTAGGATGTACGTGTGATTATGTAAAAACGAAGGATTTTATTAGGTAAACATTTATTGCCTTACCAAAGACAACATAATTTTATTTGGTAAGTTATAATAAAAAATGTGCAGTTAATGCAGTTTTCTAAAAATGCTAAAATAAACAAACATGGAAGGAAAAAATAGAAAGAAGAGAGGGAGGCAAAAGGCAGGAAGGACGAGCGGACCACACAACCTTACTTTCTTAAAATAGACTAGATAATTGCATGTATGTTACAATGAGAGCATAAATATTTTATTAATTCAGCACATGATTTAGTTGTCCATATTAGTATGATTGTGTAAATACTAGAATTTTATTTAGTAAGAATGTATGAATTACTAAAAAAAATGAGAAGGAAATCAAAATGAAAAGAGAAGGGAGCCGTATGTAAGATTGGATGAAGGATGAGCAAACGACGGAGCCTTAGGCTTCCGTGCTTTCAAGTAGGAGAGAAGAGGTCAAAAATTCATTTCGGTGCCAGGTCTCGTCTCCATCTGATGAACAGTAAATTTGAAAGAAAAAATAGTAAACAATTTTTAAAAATCTAATCAATATACACATGAAAGTTTTGAGAATCTTACAGGTGTGCGCAAAATTTCAAGGTGTTTGGACATTTGAGGCGCTTGTGGTAAAAAAAATATCCAGTCTACATAGTGCACTTTTTGAAAGTTTATTTGAGAAGCAAATTTGTTGTTTTTTCCACAAGCTCCTCAAATGTCAAACACCTTTAAATTTTGAACGCACCTAGAATATTCTCTCAACTTTAATGTGTAAAAATTTCAGTTTTGTTTTACAGTTTTTCGAATTTATTGTTCATCAGCGTGTGCTGATGAACCCGGGTGCAGAAACGCCACGTCGAGAAGAGATGTGTTACTCACCACCTACGGAAGAACAGAAGTACAGAACATGTCGACCGGTTGGTTTAATCACAAGTCGATGTCCACAGATGAATAGGCGCAAAATTCTTACGTTCTCACTCACCATCACGTTGCTATACTTCGATTTCTCACGCGTTCATCCAGCCCAGCCACATGCATCGGTAGCCGACGAGGCGTCAAAGTCAAACTATACATGCTGTTCCAATCCGTGCACCGACCTATGTTTGACAGCCC
The DNA here is from genome assembly GCF_002162155.2 of Triticum dicoccoides. NCBI lineage: Eukaryota > Viridiplantae > Streptophyta > Magnoliopsida > Poales > Poaceae > Triticum > Triticum dicoccoides. The sequence continues at coordinate 92,337,429 of NC_041393.1, forward strand.
AATTCATGTACTCCATTTCAGCGTGTATGATTTTGAGACAGAAACGGAATTTTCAAATATGAATATGTAAAAAAGGTCATTTAAAAAATGTAGTAAAATGAAAGAAAAGAAACATATTATGATCGAAAGATAGATAGGATGAGTTATTTAGGACAAGCAGTCACAACACGATGACATTAAAAATTGTTAACGGTTCATTGCACACACTACATCTTTAAGAACCCTCTCCGAACTGGAGGAGGCTCCCTGACATACTGCACCCTGTAGTTGGGCCATTGGCATGTGGGCTCTTCGACCCTCTAGCGCCTATATTGTTAAAATATGCTGACTGTAGACATATTTGGGTACACTATATCAAATCAGGCCCTCGGCTAATCAAAGTTCTTCTCTCGCGTCGGATTACAACATGGGTCGCCTCCTCGTTTAAGAGGCCAAGAATACAAGCACTCAACTCAACTCGATCTAACACTATTTGCATCATATACACATGCCTTCCGAAGATTCTACTACAAGACAACAATATTTCTTAGTCCAATGTGTAGTCAGTTGCTATATATATCCGTCACAAGCTCATTATTTATGAAATGAGCTCCTTTACGGTGATTGGGGCAGTACTACAAATACTTTCGAGTACTTGCCGATTTTTATTAGCCGTCCGATTTGGTGGGGGATTAAAAATAAATAAACCTAATTAGTTTAATCAGAGAAGGGCATAATGGTCCAAGGTAAAATATTGTGCTTTCAACCGATCACGTCCACGACCGGAACCACGTCTAGATCCAATAGGTCAAGTCCTCGTTCTCGTCCCCTTCCTTCTGTCCGACGAGCCCGGCGAGAGGAACCAATTCACCGTCGTCGGCGTCGTCCTCCTCCTCCTCGTCCCCTTCACTATAAAAGACGTGCCTGGTGGCAGGAAGAAGAATAAAGCCTGACATCCACGGCAGCAGTGTCGGCGGCGGCGCTATAGGAACTCACCCCCCGCCGATCCCATCGCTTCCGGACTTGCATCCTAAGGTACGAATTGCTCGAATCTCAATTTACTTTGATTCGTAGCCTGCACTTCCTACTTAGATTTGTTTAGTCATCATCGATTTTAGGTTTCCCTAGTGCATGCAATTCAATTTAGAATTTTTCATCATCCATGGTCACTTCACTAGTTTATGGGGGACCTAGTTTATGGACGTTTATGATCGCTTGCCATAACATGTACAAGGAGCAAAGTTTAAAATTCCACACAAGATTTTGTACTGGGTTTTGCATGCATTTTTGTTTGTGCTTTCAAATTTTTATTCATCTGAATGGTGATGCAGGAAGACATGGTGGATGTAAGTCATGAGTCAATGATGGAGTACTACATATTGCCAACAAGATGTTTAGTAGTGAGGATGAAGGTTATAGATTCTATAACAAATATGGTCTTGAGAAAGGTTTTAGCGTCCGGAGAACCTATGTCGAGTGGGATGGATCCATCTGCCATATAATTTTAAGGAAATTTGTGTGCAGTCGTGAAGGGGTTCGTGAAGAGAAGCACATGAAGGGGAAGATGAAAGATAGAAAAAGGAGGCCACGGAGTATAACTCGTTGTAGGATCGAAAGTATGTCTAGAGGGGGGGGGGGTGTGATTAGACTACTTGACCAAGTAAAAACTTATCCTTTTCCCAATTTTAGTTCTTGGCAGATTTTAGCAAACTTAGCACAAGTCAAGCAATCTTAACACAATTCAAGCAAGCATGCAAAGAGTATATGAGCAGCGAAAAGTAAAGCATGCAACTTGCAAGAATGTAAAGGGAAGGGTTTGGAGAGTGCAAACGCAATAGGATACACAGATGTTTTTGTCATGGTTCCGATAGGTGGTGCTATCGTACATCCGCGTTGATGGAGACTTCAACCCATGAAGGGTAACGACAGCGCGAGTCCACGGAGGGCTCCACCCACGAAGGGTCCATGAAGAAGCAACCTTGTCTATCCCACCATGGCCGTCGCCCACGAAGGACTTGCCTCACTAGCGCTAGATCTTCACGAAGTAGGCGATCTCCTTACCCTTACAAACTCCTTGGTTCAACTCCACAATCTTGTCGGAGGCTCCCAAGTGACACCTAGCCAATCTAGGAGACACCACTCTCCAAGAAGTAACAAATGGTGTGTTGATGATGAACTCCTTGTTCTTGTGCTTCAAATGATAGTCTCCCCAACACTCAACTTTGAGTGGAAAGCAACTTGGGGAAGGCTAGAGATAAAGATTCATATGGTAGGAATGGAATATCTTGGCCTCAACACAAGTGTAGGTGGTTCTCTCTCAGAAAAGGTAAGTTGTAAGTGTAGGTTTGTTCTGATGGCTCTCTCTACGAATGAAAAGGAGGTGGAGGGGTATATATAGCCTCCACACAAAATCTAACCGTTACACACAACTTGCCAATCTCGGTGGGACCGAATTGAGAAACTCGGTCGGACTGATTCAACAAATCTAGTGACCGTTAGGATTTTCCGTTTTTTTGAAACTATAATCTTTTTTATAGCGAATTCAAAAACTATATGACTTAAAGTGTTATTTGCAAAACTATGACCCTGTCGGCCTCTTTTAGGCCGAAGACCAACTTTTCGGTCAGCACTAGGCCGAAGTAGGCTCTTCGGTCTCTTGATGGCTGAAGACATGCGTAGCTGGGCCGAAGAGCTATTTTCGGCTTTGCTCAGGCCGAAGACCACTCTTCGGTCGTCCTTTGGCCGAAGAGCTCATAAGCATACTGCCAGTCCAGCGTACGGCACGAGCGACCTGAACGTGTGCTCACACGTTAGCTGCACCGAGATTTGATGCCCATGCATGTGTTTAGTACATGGGCAGCTCGCCGGCTGGCTGGTTGTGTGCACGTATTCGTATACATACGACGCGCTTGCCGGCTGGACTATATCGGATACGTATATTGTAAACGCATGCGCGTGTGCTAGTACCGTAGTACGTATGCACCACGTCCTGATGCATGTATTGCTACCTCGGTCCTGATGCATGCATTAGCAACGCATGAACCACATGCAATACCGATCAGCCCTTCGATGCATCAGTCTAGCATCATATGTACGTTACGCATGCATCGATCGCCGGTGCTCTTCGGCCAAGTGTTGATCGAAGAATGGTCTTCGGCCTCAATAAAGCTGAAAATAGCTCTTCGGCCCAGCTACCACTAGTCTTCGGCCACTAGGAGACCGAAGAGCCTACTTCGGCCTAGTGCTGACCGAAAAGTTAGTCTTCGGTCTAAAAGAGGCCGACGGGGTCACAGTTTTGCAAATAACACATTAGGTCATATAGTTTCTGAATTCGCTACAAAAAACATCATAGTTTAAAAAAATGGATTTTCGGTGGGACCGACATGCAACTCGGTAGGACCGATATGGTTAGGGTTAGGGCATAACATAATCTCGGTGAGACTGATTACACAAACTCGGTGAGACCGATTTTGGTAATAAGCTAACCAGAGAGTTGGTTGGGTAAACTCGGTGGGACCGATTCGCTCATCTCGGTGAGACCGAATTGTTACGAAAGGGAAACAGAGAGTTTACATTGCAATCTCGGTGGGACCAATCGCTCATCTCGGTGGGACCGAAACGTTACGAAGGGAAACAGAGATATTACAATCCCATCTCGGTGAGACCGAGATCCCTATTGTGAGACCAATTTGCCTAGGGTTTGTGGCAATGGCTATGACATTTGAACTCGACGGTGCCGGATGGAAAGAATCGGTGGGGCCGAGTTTGACTTTTGGTTTAGGTCATATGAGGATGTGAGAAAGTAGTTGAGGGTTTTGGAGCATATCACTAAGCATTTTGAGCAAGAACCTCATTAAGCAACACCTCATCCCTCCTTGATAGTATTGGCTTTTCCTATAGACTCAATGTGATCTTGGATCACTAAAATAGAAAATGTAGAGTCTTGAGCTTTGAGCTTGAGCCAATCCTTTTGTCCTTAGCATTTTGAGGGGTCCACTTTTCTCATCCATGCCATGCCAATCATTGAGCTTTCCTGAAATATTTATCTTGAAATAGCATTAGCTCAATGAGCTATATGTTGTTAGGAATTACCAAAACTACCTGGGGATAGTTGCACTTTCACTCGTGTAGGGTGTAAAGCTAAATTGGTGGTTGCAAGATAGGAGGAAACATGTCAGTGGTTTGTGAAGGATTTCGTTGATGAACACAACCATCCTCTAGCCTCATGGGATTTGTTGTGTCTTTTGCGTTCACACAGAAGAATTAGCGATGAGTAGAAAGTGGACATTACAGACATGGAAAAATTTGGGATCAGAAAACACATATTATGGATATTATGTACATGCAATATGGTGGATACGATGAGATTGGATGCATTATGAGGGACATTTACAATTTCTGCCATGCTAACAAGAAGGAATCAATTGCTTCCGGGGATGCTCAAATGGTGATCAATCACATGGTGGCGAGGCAAGAGCGAGATTCAATTTTTTTTTCTTTATGTACTTGGTTGATGAAGCTGGCCATCTGAAGGGACTGTTCTGGTGTGATAGTCAATCCCGACTTGACTACGAGGCTTTCAGAGATGTTATTGTTTTTGATAGCACATATAGAACCAATAAGTACAATCTGCCATATGTGCCATTTGTCGGTTTGAATCACCACCGCAACACTGTTATTTTTGCATGTCGTATCATTTCACATGAAACAATCCAGGCATACGAGTGGATGTTATGGACCTTTTCTGATGCTATGGGATAGAAGTATCCTATATCTGTGATCACCGATGGGGACCCTGCAATGCAGAGAGCAATCAGGGTCATGTGGCCTGACTCAAACCATAGGCTATGTATATGGCACATTCAGCAGAACATTGTACGTCATCTGCATGATGATGCGGTAAAGGAGGAATTCAGATCTTTCATATATGGTACATCTTCCATTGAAGAGCATGAGAGAAAATGGTTACAGTCCTTACAACGAAATAAAGTAACAAGTGAGGACTGCTGGCTACATCAGATGTATAAGATGAGAAAACTGTGGTGTGCTCCACATCTTGAGGGGCGTTGTTTCCTAGGATTGAGTAGCAATCAGCGGAGTGAGAGTTTAAACTCAGTGCTACATACACATCTTGAGGCTAAGATGACGTTGTTTCAAATGCTAGAGCACTATGAGCGTTGCCTTGCGTCGCGACGCTTGAACGAGGCTCTCCAAGTCATCGAGGCCTTGCAATCCGTTCCATTCATCGAGTAAAATGCTTCAAGTCTTGAGAAACATGCCGCAAAAGTTTTCACTCCTGATGTGTTTAACTTGGTCTTATGGAGCATAAATGTTGTAAGAAAATGTGAGATCAGAGTGGTACTTGATGCAGCAGAAGTTACCACATACGTTGTGTCTAAGAAGGAAAAAATGGATAAAAATATCGAAGTGCGCACGGAGTCGAACGAAGGTCTGCTTCACAGTATCAGTTGTTCTTGCCGCAAATTGGAATGCGCAGGCACACCATGTTCCCACATATTTTACATAAGAAGAAACACTACCCAGGTGTTGTGTTCCCACTAGGTGGACAATGAGTGCAAAATGTGCATTCACACCGACCAGAAAGAGCGAGATGTATGAATACTCTGCAACCCTACAAAGGTACCATAAGTTAAGGAATTTTAGTCACACAACATGTTTCATGGCATGCCCTCCGATGAGGCGTTTCAACATCTAAATAGGGTTTTTGAAGGACAAGATGTTTGCAAGGGATCAACAAGTGAACAAGCTAATAGCAAGGGATCAACTAATGCTCAGGGTAACAGCATTAGGTTTTGCCCCTTGATGCCACAATCGGCTAACCTTGATGGTGAAGGTTTCGATAAGGTTATGGATCCCGTGCATGTGCCAGGATGGGGTGCTCCGAAGAAAAGGCTACATACAAAGATGAAGAAGACAAGAGCACTGGGTAGATGTAGCTATTGTCATGAGGCAGATGGTCACAATCGACGTACGTGCGCCAAATTGACAGAGGTACCTAATATGTCGTAATTTAATGTTTACATGCGTCCAAATATATTCCATGCTATTAATTATATCCTCCTGTGTAGGATCTCGAAGCAGAACTATGATAGCTACAACATTGTGCGCACGGTCGGACACGAAGTACGTTGACGATCAACCTGATGTTGGCGTGTGCATTGTTGTCTATGTCAAGTACCGTGTGACCTTGTCTCTAAAATATAATCCATTCCGTTAGTTAGTCAGTGACTTCCTCATAATTTATGGCTGTCTATTTGGTGGTCCACTCCCTTGTAACAGTATGAGTTTGGGATATTTTGTTTGCATTTTCTATGCCAGTTTTTTTATGTGCAACCTCAAGAATCATGGTTTCTTCGTGGCCAGCGTGTAGCTTGTTTATTTTGCATGAGAAAATTTGGAAATACATGTACCTGAGGAATTATATTTCGCTCCTGAAAAAATATTACCGATAAATCCGAAAAAATACATCAGTCATCAATGCTTTCCAAATGAAGCATTGAAGAAAATACACTTAAGCCGTTTTTTGTAAAAAAGGTGATTTTTCCATCACCTACAAATCACCCTAAATTTATTCTGCATGCTCAAATAGATGTGTCAAACATGGCTATGAAATAAATTTGGAAAAAATGCATCCGACAATGCCCCCTTAAGGTGTAGACCGATATTTTGATCAGTCAGTCTACATGGCAGTATAAATTTAAAAAAATTTAATAAATTAAAAAATCTTGAAACCTAGCTATGTTTGTGCAACATATCAAGTGTGCAAAATTAGAGGTGATTTAGAGGAGGTCAAAAAAATCACGCTTAAACACGAGGAACCATTTGATCTCACTTAAGCCAGTTTTTTAAGGAAAGGTGATTTTTTCCACCACCTCCAAATCACCCCTAATTTATTTTGTATGCTCAAATAGATGGGCCAAATATGGCTATGAAAGAAATTTGGAAAAAAATGTATCTTACAACCCCCCTTAAGGTTTAGACCGATGTTTTGATCACCCAGTCTACAGGGCGGTATAAATTCAAAAAAATTAAAAAAATGAAAACCTTGAAAACCTAGCTATGTTTGTGCAACATATCAAGTGTGCAAAATTAGAGGTGATTTAGAAGAGGTCGAAAAAATCATGGTTAAACACGAGGGACCATTTGATCTCACTTAAGCCAGTTTTTGTAGAAAAGGTGATTTTTTCAACCACCTCCAAATCACCCAAATTTATTCTGCATGCTCAAATAGATGTGCCAAACATGGTTATGAATATTTTTTGGAAAAAATGTATCCTACAATGCCCCATTAAGGTGTAGACTGATGTTTTGATCCGCTAGTCTGCAGGGCAGTATAAATTCAAGAAAAATTGTAAAACCTTGAAAACCTAACTATGTTTGTGCAACATATCAAGTGTGCAAAATTAGAGGTGATTTAGAGGAGGTCGAAAAAATCATGGTTAATGAGGGACCATTTGGTCTCATTTAAGCCAGTTTTTGTAGAAAAGGTGATTTTTCCACCACCTCGAAATCACACCAAATTTATTATGCATGCTCAAATAGATGTGCCAAACATGGCTATGAAAGAAATTTGGAAAAAATGTATCCTACAATGCCTCCTTAAGGTGTAGACCGATGTTTTGATCAGTCAGTCTACAGGGCAGTATAAATTAATTTTTTTTGTAAACCTTGAAAACCTAGCTATGTTTGTGCAACATATCAAGTGTGCAAAATTACAGGTGATTTAGTGGAGGTCTAAAGAATCGTGCTTAAACACGAGGGGCCATTTGGTCTCACTTAAGCCAGTTTTTATAGAAAATGTAATTTTTTCCACCACCTCGAAATCACTCCAAATTTGTTCTACATGCTCAAATAGATGTGGCAAACATGTCTATGAAAGAAATTTGGAAAAAATGTATCCTACAATACCCCCTTAAGGTGTAGACTGATGTTTTGATCAGTCAGTCTACAGGGCAGTATAAATTCAATTTTTTTAATAAATTATAAAACCTTGAAAACGTAGCTATGTTTGTGCAAGATATCAAGTATGCAAAATTAGAGGTGATTTAGAGGAGGTCTAAAAAATCACGCTTAAACACGAGGGACCATTTGGCCTCTCCTTAAGCCAGTTTTTATAGAAAATGTGATTAATTCCACCACCTCCAAATCACCCCAAATTTGTTCTACATGCTCAAATAGATGTGCCAAACATGACTATGAAATAAATTTGAAAAAATGTATCCTACAATGCCCCCTTAAGTTGTAGACCGATGTTTTGATCAGTTAGTCTACAGGGCAGTATAAATTCAAAAAAAAAATTAAAAACGGTAAAACCTTCAAAACCTAGCTATGTTTGTGCAAGATATCAAGTGTGCAAAATTAGAGGTGATTTAGAGGAGGTCGAAAAAATCACGCATAAACACGAGGGACCATTTGGTCTCACTTAAGCCAGTTTTTGTAGAAAAGGTGATTTTTTTCCACCACCACCAAATCACCCCAAATTTATTTTGCGTGCTCAAAAAGATGTGCCAAACATGGCTATGAAAGAAATTTAGAAAAAATATATCCTACAATGCCCCCTTAAGGTTTAGCCGATGTTTTGATTAGCTAGTCTACAGGGCAGTATAAATTCAGAAAAATCATAAAAAATTGTAAAACCTTGAAAACCTAGCTATGTTTGTGCAACATATCAAGTGTGCAAAATTAGAGGTGATTTAGAGGAGGTCAAAAAAATCACGGTTAAACACGAGGGACCATTTGGTCTCAGTTAAGCCAGTTTTTGTAGAAAATGTGATTTTTTTCCACCACCTCGAAATGCTGGATCAAGCCATCCATGCCGCCATCAACCGCCTTGCCACAGAACGGGCAACCAATCTTGCCATAGAAATGGTACTTGAATTTGCCAGCAATCAGATGCCTCAGGGTGTAGCGGCTCTTGGTGTGCCTATTGTCCATGTCATACCACACATTCTCGTCATCCTCCTGTGAATTAGTACACAAAGAAGAACTCAGCTAATCTATTGCTACCTCTTGAGCACAATGTTGGTTTTCCCTTGAAGAGGAAAGGGTGATGCAACAAAGTAGCGTAAGTATTTCCCTCAGTTTTTGAGAACCAAGGTATCAATCCAGTAGGATGCTCCACAGAAGTCCCTCGTACCTACACAAACCTCGCAACCAACGCGATAAAGGCTGTCAATCCCTTCACTGTAACTTGCGAAAGTGAGATCTAATAGAGATAATAAGATAAGATGAATATTTTTGGTATTTTTATGATATAGATTGAAAAGTAAAGATTGCAACTAAAGTAGATCAGAAACTTAAATGATAAAAGATAGACTCGGGGCCATAGGTTTCACTAGTGGCTTCTCTCAAGATAGCATAAGTATTACGGTGGGTGAACAAATTACTGTCGAGCAATTGATAGAAAAGTGCATAGTTATGAGAATATCTATGCATGATCATGTATATAGGCATCACGTCCGCGACAAGTAGACCGACTCCTCCCTGCATCTACTACTATTACTCCACACATCGACCACTATCCAGCATGCATCTAGAGTATTAAAGTCATAAGGACGGAGTAACGCATTAAGAAAGATGATATGATGTAGAGCGATAAACTCAAGAAATATGATATAAACCCCATCTTTTTATCCTCAATGGAAACAATACAATACTTGCCTTGCTGCCCCTGCTGTCACTGGGAAAGGACACCACAAGATTGAAACCAAAGCTAAGCACTTCTTCCATTGCAAGAAAGATCAATCTAGTAGGCCAAACCAAACTGATAATTCGAAGAGACTTGCAAAGATAACCAATCATACATAAAAGAATTCAGAGGAGATTCAAATATTTCTCATAGATAAAGTTGATCATAAACCCATAATTCATTTGATCTCGACAAACACACTGCAAAAAGAGTTACATCAAATAGATCTCCAAGAAGATCGAGGAGAACTTTGTATTGAGATTCAAAGAGAGAGAAGAAGCCATCTAGCTAATAACTATGGACCCGAAGGTTTATGGTAAACTACTCACAACTCATCGGAGAGGCTATGATGTTGATGTAGAAGCCCGCCGTGGTCGATTCCCCCTCCGGCGGAGCACCAATGAAGGCTCCAAGATGGGATCTCGCGGATACAGAAGGTTGCGGCGGTGGAAATAGGGTTTCGTGGTGCTCTCGGATGTTTTCGGGGTACGTAGATATATATAGGAGGAAGAATTAGGCCGGTGGAGCCACGAGGGGCCCACGAGGGTGGGGGGCACGCCTGGCACCCTTGTGGCCGGCTGGGCTGCTTCTTGACGTCCACTCCAAGTCTCCTGGGTTGCGTTTGTTCCAAAAAGATCGCTCCCGAAGGTTTCATTCCGTTTGGACTCCGTTTGATATTCCTTTTTTTCGAAACACTGAAATAGGCAAAAAAACAAAATTTGGGCTGGGCCTCTGGTTAGTAGGTTAGTCCCAAAAATGATATAAAAGTGTAAAGTAAAGCCCATAAACATCCAAAATGGGTAATATAATAGCATGGAACAATCAAAAATTATAGATACGTTGGAGACGTATCAAGCATCCCCAAGCTTAATTCCTGCTCGTCCTCGAGTAGGTAAATGATAAAAACAAACTTTTTTAATGTGGAATGCTACCTAGCATGTTTCTCAATGTAATTTTCTTTATTGTGGCATGAACGTTCAGATCCAAATGATTCAAGACAAAAGTTCATATTGACATAAGAAATAGTAATACTTGAAGCATACTAACAAGGTAATCACGTCTTCTCAAAATAACATGACAAAAGAAAGTTATCCCTACAAAATCATATAGTCTTGCTATGCTCTATCTTCATCACACAAAATATTTAAATCATGCACAACCCCGGTTTTAGCCAAGCAATTGTTTCATACTTTAGTATTTTCAAACCTTTTCAATCTTCACGCAATACATGAGCGTGAGCCATGGACATAGCACTTTATGTGGAATAGAATGGTGGTTATGGAGAAGACAAAAAAGGAGAAGATAGTCTCACATCAACTAGGCGTATCAACGGGCTATGGAGATGCCCATTAATAGATATCAATGTGAGTGAGTAGGGATTGCCATGCAACGGATGCACTAGAGCTATAACTGTATGAAAGCTCAAAAAGAAACTAAGTGGGTGTGCATCCAACTCGCTTGCTCACGAAGACCTAGGGTAATTTGAGGAAGCCCATCATTGGAATATACAAGACAAGTTCTATAATGAAAGATTCCCACTAGTATATGAAAGTGACAACATAGGAGACTCTCTACCATGAAGATCATGGTGCTACTTTGAAGCACAAGTGTGGTAAAAGGATAGTAACATTGTCCCTTCTCTCTTTTTCTCTCATTTTTTTATTTGGCCATTTTTTGGCCTTTCTCTTTTTTTATAAAGTCCGGAGTCTCATCCCGACTTATGGGGGAATCATAGTCTCCATCATCCTTTCCTCACTTGGGACAATGCTCTAATAATGAAGATCATCACACTTTTATTTACTTACAACTCAAGAATTACAACTCAATACTTAGAACAAATTATGACTCTATGTGGATGCCTCCGGCGGTGTACCGGGATATGCAATGAATCAAGAGTGACATGTATGAAAGAATTATCAAGGCGGCTTTGCCACAAATACGATGTCAACTACATGATCATGCAAAAGCAATATGACAATGATGGAGCGTGTCATAATAAACGGAATGGTGGAAAGTTGCATGGCAATATATCTCGGAATGGCTATGGAAATGCCATAACAGGTAGGTATGGTGGCTGTTTTGAGGAAGGTATATGGTGGGTGTATGGTACCGGCGAAACTTGCGCGGCACAAGAGAGGCTAGCAATGGTGGAAGGATGAGAGTGCATATAATCCATGGACTCAACATTAGTCATAAAGAACTCATGTACTTATTGCAAAAATCTACAAGTAATCAAAACAAAGTACTACACACATGCTCCTAGGGGAAGGGTTGGTAGGAGTTAACCATCGCGCGATCCCGACCTCCACACATAAGGAAGACAATCAATAAATAAATCATGCTCCAACTTCACCACATAACGGTTCACCAGACGTGCATGCTACGGGAATCACAAACTTTAACGCAAGTGTTCCTTAAATTCACAACTACCAAACTAGCATGACTCTAATATTACCATCCTCATATCTCAAAACAATTATCAAGCATCAAATTTCTCATAGCATCCAATTCACTTTCTATAATAGTTTTTATTATACCCAACTTGGATGCCCATCATTCTAGGACCAATTTTATAACCATAGCAAATACCATGCTGTTCTAAAAGACTCTCAAAATAATATAAGTGAAGCATGAGAGATGAATAATTTCTACAAAATTAAGCCCGCCGTGCTCTAAAAAGATATATGTGAAGTACTAGAGCAAAAACTGTCTAGCTCAAAAGATATAAGTGAAGCACATAGACTATTCTAATAAATTCCAAATCATGTGTGTCTCTCGCAAAAGGTGTGTACAGCAAGGATGATTGTGGTAAACTAAAAGCAAAGACTCATATCATACAAGACGCTCCAAGCAAAACACATATCATGTGGTGAATAAAAATATAGCTCCAAGTAAAGTTACCGATAGACGAAGACAAAAGAGGGGATGCCTTCCGGGGCATCCCCAATCTTAGGCTTTTGGTTGTCCTTGGATTATCTTGGGGTTCCATGGGCATCCCCAAGCTTAGGCTCTTGCCACTCCTTATTCCATAGTCCATCAAATCTTTACCCAAAACTCGAAAACTTCACAACACAAAACTCAACAGGAAATCTCATGAGCCCCGTTAGTGCAAAAAAGAAAAACCACCACTTAAGGTACTATAATTAACTCAACTTTATTTATATGGGTGTTAAACCTACTTTATTCCAACTTCTCTATGGTTCATACCCCCCGATACTAGCCATAGATTTATCAAAATAAGCAAACAACACCCGAAAAATAGAATCTGTCAAAAACATAACAGTGTAGCAATCCGTAACTTTCGAATAATTTTGGAACTCTAAAAATCCTACAAAAATAGGAAGTCCTAGGCAATTTGTCTATTGATCGACTGCAAAAATAATCAACTCAAAAGCACGTTTCTGTGATTTATTAAAATTATTCTCGTGAGTGCAAAAGTTTCTATTTTTCAGCAAGATCAAATTAACTTTCACCCAAGCTGATCCTATAGGTTCTACTTGGCACAAACAATAATTAAAACATAAAACTACATCTAAAAAGAGGCTAGATGATTTATTTATTACTAGCAAAAGAGCCCGTGCGTTGCAACGAGAGAGAAAACATAACACACACTCTTAACCCAACAACCATCACCCAAGACCACAATAGGTCCATCTCTTTTATTCTTGCGAGGCATCATATTTGTGTTGCCGCTTATCCTCCTTCTCACCCTCGCCGGCAATGGCCTCGGTGTTCACACAAAACAAAACAAAACGTGTTTGAATATGTTTAATCCTAAGGCGTCTCTCTCTCTCTCTCACTCTCACGATGAGAAATCTGTTGTTTTCCCCTGCGACATTTTTCAGAGGTATGCATGTGTAGTTATCGATATTTTCTTTTCCCTATATTGTTATAGTGGGGTGTTTATTTGCAATCCGGGTCACCGCCGGTACGAAAGGAAAATGGATCTGACGATATAAGTTATAAGTTTGCTCCCAAAACGATATTTTAAAAATATTTAACAGGTAAAATTAACATCATATTTAGATTCCACATATTTTTTAATAAAATGTCATATATAATATGTTGAAATCAAAGTTATGGTTTAAAAGATATGGATAATTTAGAAAATCATTTATTTGACTTAAATATATTCCAAAATAATATTTAAAAATACTTAATAGGTGAAAATAATCTCATATTCATATTCTACATATTTTTCTAATCAAATTTCATATATAACATGTTCAAATCGGAGTTACGGTTTAAAAGATATGGATGATTTAAAAAACATTGTTTGACTTAAATATGATCCGCGGATGAATTACCTAAAACATCAGGGGGGTTTCGAAAAATGTAAAATAACGGTTCGGGTGTGACTTAAATCCGTACTGCGGGTTGATTTCAACAAAACACATGGACTTTTGGGTAAAATATGAAAAAACCGATTCGTTTTAATTTAAAACAGGACTACGGGTTGAATTCTCTGAAATAGAGGGACTTTTCTAAAAAATGCCATGACGGACGAAAGAAACCCAATTTTCTTTATTATTAGGTAAAGACTAAACAGGAACAAAAGGCAAGGAACAAATATAAAATTGGGTTGCCTCCCAACAAGCGCTATCGTTTAACGCCCCTAGCTAGGCATAAAATTGAGAATAGATCTAAGTATTGCCATCATTAGTATTCAATTCATAAGTGGCTGTCATAATAGATTCATCAGGTAATTTGATCTTCTTTCTAGGAAAGTGTTCCATGCCTTTCCTTAACGGAAATTGGAATCTAATATTTCCTTCCTTCATATCAATAATTGCACCAATCATTCTAAGGAAAGGTCTACCAAGAATAATAGGACAAGAAAAATTGCAATCTATATCAAGAACAATGAAATCTATGGGCACATAATTCCTATTTGCAACAATAAGAACATCATTAATCCTTCCCATAGGTTTCTTAATAGTGGAATCCCGAAGGTGCAAGTTTAAAGAGCAATCATCAAATTCACGGAAACCTAGCACATCACATAAAATTTTTGGGATCGTGGAAACACTAGCACCCAAATCACACAAAGCATAGCATTCATGATCTTTAATTTTAATTTTAATAGTGTGTTCCCACTCATCATAAAGTTTTCTAGGGATAGAAACTTCCAATTCAAGTTTTTCTTCATAAGATTGCATTAAAGCATCAACGATATGTTTAGTAAAAGCTTTATTTTGACTATAAGCATGATGAGAACTCAACAAGGATTGCAACAAGGAAATACAATCTATTAAAGAACAATTATCATAATTAAATTCCTTGAGATCCAAAATAGTGGGTTCATTGCTATGTAAACTTTTGATCTCTCCAATCCCACTTTTACCAATTTTTGCATCAAGATCTAAAAACTCCAAATCATTGGGACACCTTTTAACTAAAGTTGACTCATCTCCAGTCCCATAATTATCAAGATTCATATTACAAAACAAAGACTTAATAGGAGACACATCAATCACTTTTAGATCTTCATCATTATTTCCCTCTAACCCTTCTGGTTTAGCGGCCATCTTATTAACTAAGGTGGCTTGCTTATCAGAAATTTGGGCTATTGATTTTTCAAGACGAGCAATTTAAGAATTCAAACCATAAAATTCCTTAGACATATCATCAAGCTCTTTATTAATGTATTCCATAAAGCTTTTTTGTTGTTTAAGCTCGTTTCTAAATAAATTATTATGCTCAAATTGTAAAGTCATAAAGCTTCTAACATTAATTTCGATCTCTTCCAATCTTCTAAGGTGAAGATCGGCGTTTTTAGGCAAAGCGATAAGGGCAAATAGGACACACAAGAGGCAAGCAAAAAAGAGAAGCGAACCGAAAAGAGAGGGCGAATAAAACGGCAAGGGTGAAGTGGGGTAGAGGAAAACGAGAGGCAAATGGCAAATAATGTAATCCGATGGAGATGAGTTTGTGGTGGGTACTTGGTATGTCTTGACTTGAGCGAAGACCTCCCCGGCAACGGTGCCAGAAATCCTTCTTGCTACCTCTTGAGCACTGCGTTGGTTTTCCCTTCAAGAGGAAAGGATGATGCAGCAAAGTAGCGTAAGTATTTCCCTCAGTTTTTGAGAACCAAGGTATCAATCCAGTAGGAGGCTCCACAGAAGTCCATCGTACCTACACAAACAAACAAGAACCTCGTGACCAACGCGATAAAGGGGTTGTCAATCCCTTCATGGTAACTTGCGAAAGTGAGATCGAATAGAGATAATAAGATAAGATAAATATTTTTGGTATTTTTATGATATAGATTGAAAAGTAAAGATTGCAAATAAAGTAGATCGGAAAGTTATATGATAAAAGATAGACCCGGGGGCCATAGGTTTCACTAGTGGCTTCTCTCAAGATAGCATAAGTATTACGATGGGTGAACAAATTACTGCCGAGCAATTGATAGAAAAGTGCATAGTTATGAGAATATCTAGGCATGATCATGTATATAGTCATCACGTTCGCGACAAGTAAACCGACTCCTGCCTGCATCTACTACTATTACTCCAAACATCGACCGCTATCCAGCATGCATCTAGAGTATTAAGTTCATAAGAACGGAGTAACACATTAAGAAAGATGACATGATGTAGAGGGACTAACTCAAGCAATATGATATAAACCCCATCTTTTTTCCTCGATGGCAACAATACAATACGTGCCTTGCTGCCACTGCTGTCACTGGGAAAGGACACCACAAGATTGAACCCAAAGCTAAGCACTTCTCCCATTGCAAGAAAGATCAATCTAGTAGGCCAAACCAAACTGATAATTCGAAGAGACTTGCAAAGATAACCAATCATAAATAAAAGAATTCAGAGGATAGTCAAATATTTCTCATAGATAAACTTGATCATAAACCCACAATTCACCGGATCTCGACAAACACACCGCAAAAAGAGTTACATCGAATAGATCTCCAAGAAGACCGAGGAGAACTTTGTATTGAGATTCAAAGAGAGAGAAGAAGCCATCTAGCTAATAACTATGGACCTGAAGGTCGGTGGTAAACTACTCACAACGCATCGGAGAGGCTATGGTGTTTATGTAGAAGACCTCCGTGGCCGATTCCCCCTCCGGCGGAGCGCCGACGAAGGCTCCAAGATGGGATCTCGTGGATACAGAAGATTGCGGTGGTGGAAATAGGGTTTTGTGGTTATCTCGGATGTTTTCGGGGTACGTAGATATATATAGTAGGAAGAAGTAGGTCGGTGGACCCACGAGGGGCCCACAAGGGTGGGGGGCGTGCCCACCCCCCTAGGGCGCGCCTGGCACCCTCATGGCTGGCTCGACTGCTTCTTGACGTCCACTCCAAGTCTCCTGGGTTGCGTTTGTTCCAAAAAGATCGCTCCCGAAGGTTTCATTATGTTTGGACTCTGTTTGATATTCCTTTTCTTCGAAACACTGAAAAGGTAAAAAAGCAGCAATTCGGGCTGGGCCTCCGGTTAGTAGGTTAGTCCCAAAAATGATATAAAAGTGTAAAGTAAATCCCATAAACATCCAAAACAGGTAATATAATAGCACGGAACAATAAAAAATTATAGATACGTTGGAGACATATCATCTATTCTGCTACATTCCTCTGAATTAGAATGTTTGAAAAGTACAGATGTGTAACATGACAACTATTTATTTGCTGGAAATAAGGCGTATATGCACATACATAATTGAGCCCAATAAATTGACATGCATAAATACGGACGTTGGAATAGTTGCATTGATAGATCAGTGCACAAGAAGTACATAATTAACACATTAAAGAATTCATGATTTGGCTTGGTTTAATGATACTTGATACTTGTTACAGGTGTAATTCTGATTGGAATCAGAAAAAAGGTTTCATTATACTCCTCCATGTTACAGACAAGGGGGGTTTGTTCTATCTACTGGAATCAAGAAACCATTATTCTTTCTGAGAGCAGCAATACTACTTCTCCAACATTGTTAGACCCTGATAAGTTTCAGAAGGAAATTGATAAAGGAGCTATGGGCTACTATCTTTATCCCTTATCTTGTGACTCTGTTGATACCGATGAGGAAAATACTTTGGAGGAACTTAGCTTGGAAAAGGAAATGTTGTCATGCAAAACAAGGGTTTTTTTGTTCTATTTATTGGAATTAGAAATTGAATTTTAGTTTTACAAATATATGCTAAGATTAGAAAATGCAGTTTTCCTGTCCCTCAAGTGGAGTATTTAGGGCATGTTATCTAAGGATAGGGTCTATCTACAGACCCTCAGAAAATAGTTACCATCAAATAATGGCCAACACCTAAGATTTGTCAAAAATTATGGGATCAATTCTAGGCCACTTCATGACTGTCTAAAAAAAGATTCATTCCACTGGTCAGATGCTCATATTGAGGCCTTTCAAACATTGAAGAATTGTCTGGTCACTTCTCCTGTTATGGCTTTGCCTGATTTTAACCTACCATTTACTTTTTAAACAGATGCATCAGGTCAAGGTATTGGTTCTGTCCTCATGCAACAAGGTAGACTAGATCCCTAAAAGATGCAAGAAAATCTATGCTAGATCCCTACAACTAGCACGCCCATATGAAATTGATGCTCATCTACTTAACAAGAAAAACCCCAATGCCAAGAAAAAACATAGTACTTAAAGGAAAAATACATTTGATAAAAATAGAGTAGTACCACAGAGAGCTCGTCGATGACATCCTCCTCGAATCGCTGCCCTTCCTGGGATCCACAACCTCGTCGAAGTCTATCTCGTTTGCCTTGTAGAACTCCTCCTCGATTTTGTCATAGAGCTCGCGCTTCATCCTTGCCTTCTCCTCGTCCAGGTCTTCCCCGACCTTCTCCTGCACAGGCTCACTGACGGGTAGCTCGACGGCTGTGATGGCAGTGGGAGGAGGCACAGTAGTTGCTGCACCGCCAGCCGTCGCCGCTATGGCGGACTCAGCCGTTGCAACCATGGCGGTAGCCAGGGCAGCAAACTCCTCTGCTCCCATTGTTGCCTTTGGCTTGTCTGCCGCATCTTCACGCCCATGCTTCATCAGCGGTCGACGACAGGACAAGGGAGGTGTAGGAAGGGAGGAGTGGAGGGGTGAGGAAGGGAGGAGGGTTTGGGAGAGGACGAGGTGGTATGGCTGGAGTGGGAGAGGACGAGGGTTTTCTACCCGATTTGGGGAAGAAAAGCAATGATGTTGCCTCTTGGAGTTACAGAGGGGCCAAGGGGGATGATTTTGTCTCACCTACCAGGGCCTTCCGTATTCCACAGTGAGGACGCGTGGGGTCATGGCGTCGTGCACCTCGTGCGGTTTGCCCCACGTCGCCGTTCAAACTGCTAACACGTGGACACTAGCAGTGGTTAGTAATGCTAGATGGGTCCCACTTCTCAGAGACACACAAAGCGGAGAGGTAAATGAATTGCTTAAATCAGGAGGCACATAATTTATGCAAAATGCATCATCAGCCCAGCGGTCACACCCTCCCGATCACATACTAATGCCCCTGTTTCGAAACTCCTTCGGGCAGTTTATTAATCACACCTTTTGCCTATGGGGTTTTAACATGTGGATCCATGGATCCCACATGTCATTCACACACACGCAGAGCACGTACAAACAAACTTGCCGGACATGATGTAAATGGACCCAAAAAATTTCTACACATTTGTATCAACATGAGAAGGAAGCATGATTAGTTTGGTAAGGTTGTCGGCATTTATATGGATTTTCTAAGCTTTTTGCAATGATAAAATGCTTAAAATACTTCTCAGAGGTGACGCAACAAGCGCATGTTGTGGATCCACTCGGGTGGCCATGCCCACTCTCTGGAAAAAATTGGTGTCATTCTTAAGATGGCCAAACATTCACCTCCTTCACCGGCGTCCGTTCGGGTAGGAGGTAAGGGTCCGTCTGGAAGGACAGGTTTTTCTCGAGATGCTTCAAATGGACCTAAATTCTTTCTACACCCTTGTACCAACATGAGAAGCATCCATGACTAGTTCCATTGATTTTCGAGGTTTTAGTGATTTTCTAGGGTTTTCACGATGATAAAACTCTAAAAAAATTCCCACGAGTGCCACCCTTCCCTCTGATCCTGTGACCAGCATGTACTTAACTTATCATCAAGGCCATGAAAAACAGGAATTAGAACCGTATTAGATTTTGATCCCACACACACATGCAAACACAACAGAATACAAAACAGATAAAACAAATCACGGACTGCAGGTACTACGTTTATCTGAGTGAACTTCTAATGCATAACAACTTCTGGTATTCAAATACATCACACGAAATACTGAGACAACTAGAAATGCAAAACAACTTCTGATGTTGAGGTTGAGCAAGGGACTTTTATTGCGAGGCCCAACATCTTCAGCAACCTATCCATGCTTCCACATGTAGCATATAAGTAACCGAAAATTTCAAATTGAATATAGTTGGTATTGGAAAAATGACAGTACGGTAATTTGAAGATGCCAAGGAAATCTGTCACAACAACTGTAGGATACCAATTTGAATACAAAGTTCATAGAAGTTAATGTTGAATTAATAAGACCTTTGAAAGATGCAAAATCACTGTTGTGATGAGAGTAAATAGCATGTAGGCCATAGCACATGCAGGAAGCACTTACAGGAAGTGAAGTAAAAGGTTGTACAATATGGCAACATGAGTAAGCCAACATCCCTACTAAAATTATTTTAGTGCTTATGTCTAGTTTTTTCAATCATTAGGAAGCCCTAAATATTTTAATGCAAGACCGCCGACAGGGCACTACTGAAATATTTTGGTGTCTACATCTCTCTACTAAAAGTGCACTACTGAAATATTTCAGTGGCTACGTGCGTGTAATGAAACTGCAACACTGAAATATTTCAGTGCCTACGTGCGTTTATTGAAATAGCACCACCGGAATATTTCAGTGGCTACGTGCGTGTACTGAAAGTGCAACACTGAAATATTTAAGTGGCCACGCGCATGTACTAAAAGTGCACCACTGAAATATTTCAGTGGCTACGTGCGTGTACTGAAACTGCACTACCGAAATATTTCAGAAGCTACAATTGTGTACTGAACTTGCAGTACTGAAATATTTCAGTTTCTACCCGTGTGTACTGAAATTGCACTACTAAAAAATTTCAGTGTGAACCGGTCTATACTGAAATTTCAATACTGAAATATTTCATAATCTTCAACTCTCTACTGAATTTGCAGTATTCAAATTTTTTAGCGTGTACCCAGAGTGTACCACTGTCTACTGAACTCGAAGTACTCAAACATAATTTATTTTTTGCAACTAATTACGCTGCCATCCAGAGGCTATGGATTGGAGTAGAAGTGCAGGTGAACATCAAATTCTACCACTACAACCATACAAATTTAGCCTAGGGTTCATATACATCAGAATCCAGCCCCCAGGCAGCATGTACTGAAATCTTCATACAATTTATTTAGAATAAAATGCCATCTAAAATTCCCTCAGTGAACTATTATCATCACTACCACCACGACTGTAAGCACTAGAAGTAGGAAGATTAGGAGTGGGGAAGCTTACTCTAAACAACTACACCACCGCCGTTCAGACAAGGAGAGTGGCGAGAGAAGCGTGGAGAACAACAGGGAAGCGAGGTCGCAACCACTGTCCTCCTCCTCTTGCACTTCGGAGTCTCCGACTCGGTTGGAGGCTCCACAATCTGCAACGACACCTCATGCATTGTGGGTTCCTGATCTAGTGGATGCTCTACCCTGGATCTGAATTCTCACCACCCCCGCCTGACCCATGCGTTGGAAGAATTGGCCTGCTCCATCGCCTATAGGAGGATC
>NC_041393.1:92359211-92482387 GCF_002162155.2 Triticum dicoccoides
TCCCTGGATGTCATTTCCCTGAAATTGGCCATTGCCATCCAGTTCATCTGCCTTGTGTTGTTAAACCAAGAACGGATCTTCGTCAACCTGGCCATCTTAACCTGGTCGTCGCTGGCAAGCTCCATGAAGTAGGCGTTCTCGCCGCCGGCGATCTGCTGCTCCATCAAGGTTCTTGCGTGGATGGAAGAGGGGGTGGATGTGGAAGAGGAGAAGAGCAAAGTTGCGGCCGCGAGGAGGAGGCGAAGGCTTGGGTGGACTTGGAATGTAGGAGAGGGAGGAGATGTCGCGGTTGTAATGGTGATGGAAGAGGGGAAGGACCATGGCGGCGGTTTTCCACTGGACAAGAGGAGCGGCGGCTTAGCATTAGACGAGAGGGGTGTGCAAATTAGTTTTTCCTATGACTAAAATGCCCCTAGATCCACATGTGGCAAAGAAAATCCATGGATCAAATTCAACAAAACTTCATCACACCAACAAATCACAAAAAAAATTGGGGCTATTTTTGGTGGGGATTTTTGGATTTAGGACGAGACCAACAAAATCAAGCTAGAAAACAAAGGGTAGGGGCTCCAAAAACGTGATCAACGTGGCTCATGATACCAAGATGATGTAGGGTAGAACCCTAGATGCCCGATCTTTCACGTTTGGAGAGAATCCTACCAATAACACAAAGAACACAAGAGGGGAAACGGGGGAAACACAAGAGAAAACACTCAACCAACAAGAATATAGTCACACATGTGCTAGACCCTCAAAACACAAAAGGGTACAAGATCCGAATCCAACAAGGGACGATACATAGGGTAACTGGTTCTTCTCTGTGAGGAGGTCTTGTGGAGGGTCTTCTCCAAGAGGAGGTCTTGAATCCAAGTGGATCTTCTCCGAAGAGGTGTCGGTCCCTCGCGGTGGAGTAGATGCGGATGGATGAGCAAAGCTCTATCTCAAAGTATGAGCTATCACAATGCTAACCCTAGAAAGAGGACGGAGGAGGAGTATATATAGTCTACGGGGGCGAAGGGTACATGGGTCACGACCCTTATACTGTTCACAGACAGGGGAGGCCGGATGTCCAGGCGTCGGGCCGGATGTCCGGGCGTTCGCGAGGGGCCGGATGTCCGGCCTGTCGGGCCGAATGTCTGGGCTGGCCTGGCGCCATCTTGGATCTCCTTGGGCAGGGCTGGTCCGGATGTCCAGACGCTGGCCGGACGTCCGGGGCAACGTGAAGGGCCGGATGTCCGGGGTCGTGGCCGGGTGTCTAGGTTATCGGGGAAAGCTTCTGTACTCCCTGGACGGCTTGTCCGGATGTCCAGGCTGGGAGCCGGATTTCCGAGGCGACGAGCCGGATGTCCGGGCTGGACGCCGGATGTCTGGGCCCTGTAGCTTCGGCTGCAGATCCTTAGCTGCGGTGTAGATCTCTAGGGGCCGGATGTCCGGGGCCTGGAAGTTATCCTCGTCTTCTTTCGTTGGCTCTCTTCATCCGTGGACTTGGGAGCTTGACCATCTTCATGTGCATCCTTGGGGGGTTTCTCTTGGTACCTAATCATGCACAACATTCCGGACTTAGGTAGTAGCCATGTCTCGAGAGGACCGACTGAGATATCACTAAGGAAAGAAGTCACCTCGGTCTCGAGAGATCTAGCTCGTGCTCGTGTCATAGGTCCTCTTGGCATTTGGTGAGACGATGGTAGGTCCATGGGGATGACCGTAGGATGCTCCGCATCATGTAGGATTTAAATGGGCATGAATATATATCTTTAGAGGAAAAGGGCATGAATAAGGAATAGACTATAAATTCACTCCATTTCGCACGACGCTTGTTCAACTTAGTTTGTCCTTTTCAGTACTTAACATTTCATGATCGGTATGAATGATAAATTCATGAGGGCGAAGATAATGTTCCCATTCACGCAAAACTCGCACTAAAGCATATAGCTCTTTGTCATAGATGGGATAATTGAGTTGCGCTCCGAAAAGTTTTTCACTAAAATATGCTATGGGGCGCTTCTCTTGTGTTAACACACCTCCTATGCCATGACCACTAGCATCACAATGAATCTCAAAAGGTTTGTCAAAGTTGGGTAATGCAAGCACTGGAGCATGAGTAAGCAAATTCTTAAACTCACTAAATGCAGTATCTTGGGATGGTCCCCAAACAAATGGCTCATTTTTCTTACTCAAGGAATGTAAAGGTGAAGCAATGGTGCTAAAATCCTTCACAAAGCGACGATAGAAACCGGCTAAACCAAGAAAACTACGCACTTGTTGCAAGTTGGTTGGTTGGGGCCAAGTTTTAATAGCATTGATCTTAGATTCATCGACATGAACACCCTTAGAAGATACAACAAAACCCAAGAAAACAAGCTTATCTACACCAAAAAGGCATTTTGTCAGGACCCCGACTCAATGCCACATCGATCTAGCATGTAACACCTCATATCACTTTGCGGCCTCACGCACGGTATCCCCACGGGTGTCGCCTTACCTTTGCCTGGGACCGTTTGCGTCTTTTGCCACACGTATATGATAGTGTCGCTAGCATCCATATGATAAGGAGCCCGGGTTGACATGGCTAGTCGTAAACCCAAAGTGGCAAAAACTTACAGGGACAGGCATCCATGACCCAACATCGAACGTGTCGGTCATCAGCGAGTGAATCCAGGCTGTAGCACTGGGCTAGCAGGACTCCGGTGAACCGGGCTGTAGCGGGCTAACAGGACTCCAGTATTCATCGCGTGACATTTCCCCGAAGGGACAGACACAGGAACAAAGAAGGACACATGCCGGCCAGCCTAAGTGTTCCGGAGCAGTAGCAAGCTACCATGGCTCAGTGGAAACACTAGGAGACATTTCCCGGTAAGAGAGGCTACTAAGGATAAACAACTAGATAGTCAGATCCCACACATACCAAGCATTTCAATAACATACACACAATATGCTCGATATGTGCAAATACAACATGACATCACAACATGACTCTACAACTCAAGTATTTATTCAATAGGCTCCGAGGAGCGAGATATTACAATCATGGGTCTCATGACCCAACATTCAGAGCATACAAGTCAAAGCACATGCGGAAGCTTAACATGTCTGAGTACAGACATCTACAAAAGAAAAAAGGCTGAGAAGCCTGACTATCTACCAGATCCTGCCGAGGGCACAAGATCGTAGCTGCGGTAACAAACTAAACGTCGAAGTCCACGCGGTACTACTAGCGAGACTGAAGTCTCTCTGCAAAAACATAAATTAAGCAACGTGAGTACAAATGTACCCAACAAGACTTACATCAGATCTATCTACATATGCATCAGTATCAACAAAGGGGTGGTGGGGTTTAACTGCAGCAAGCCAGCTTTGACTCGGTGGCTAACCTGAACTACGACTGCAAGTAACTCTTTTGAGGTGGCGCACACGAGTCCACATATTCACCATATCAATACACCACTATGGATCCGCTCCCGTCTCCCTACGAGAACGCCATCCATAGCACTCACGCTTATCTTGCGTATTTTAGAGTATCCACTTTCACTTGTCTATGAACTGTACAGGCAACCCAGAAGTCCTTTACCGCGGACACGGCTATTCGAATAGATCATATTAACCCTGCAGGGGTGTACTTCTTCACACACGCTCTCACCACTTACCGCCGTTTACACGACATGTACTCGGCAACCTTCAAGCGGAAGCCCAGCGAGGGTGTCGGCCACGACCTGACTAACCAAACAAGTCTCTCGTCCAGGTTTATCGCCTATTCGGGTTCCATCCGCAAGGAGATTCGGCCGGGGTGTCGCTCACAGCCCCAAATGATGTGTGCAGGGTTCCCAAGCCCACCTCGATGGGTGGATCTACGCTTGGTACACCGTGACATGGTGCCTAGTCTGTCCCAAGCCCACCTGTACCGGGTGCCACTTGGTAGACTACTAACACTACCTACAAACACCAAAGACTAGTTGCAACTCCTGGACAGAGATCAAGTTGATTAATAAGTCGAGAGAGCTTGGAGTGCACGGAGCCCAATGTGTGGTAGTAACTGTTCATGGATCACAAACACAGAACTCAGTTCCTGAGGATGGCTGCAATGAGACAACCCACCATGTACTCCTACATGGCCTCTCACCGCTACCTTTACCAAATCGTGTTCACACACTTAGCTCGCACACAGTAGGACATGTTTACACACCTCCGATTCATTCCCGATGAATCAGACCTGACTCAACTCTAAGCAGTAGCAGGCATGACAAACAAGCATGAATGAGTAGGCACATCAGGGCTCAAACAACTCCTACTCATGCTAGTGGGTTTCGTCTATTTACCGTGGCAATGACAGGTCATGCAGAGGATAAAGGGGTTCAGCTACCGCAACAAGTAATAGATGAATCATTGTTGTCCTAATGCAGTAAAAGAGAGAAGGAGCGAGAGAGTGGGATTGTATCGGAATGAACAAGGGGTTTTTGCTTGCCTGGCACTTTTGAAGATAATATAGCTCTTCATCGGTGTCATCGATCTCATCGTCGGAACCACGTCTACTGAGAGGGAACAATTATCGACAACAGAGAGGAAACACAATCAATGCAATGCACATTATGATGCATGATCATGACATGGCAACATGCTGGTGTTTCGAGCTAATGCAGCTAGCAACAAAGTTAAATGAAGTTGGTTTGAACCCTAAGTTCATATCAAAACTCCATATGTGAAATTCAAATGCCATTTATGCAAATTGCCATATACAGCAACCTTAGGTTGTTCAAACATGCATGAAAATGGTACAGATGGATAGATTGGATTTTTCTGATCATTTTTCATATATAATTTATTCCATTCTGAGTTACGGTTGATTTTATATGATTTTTAGAAGTTTTTTCTGGAATTTCCTGTAAAAGAATAAATCCAGAAAAAGAGTTACTGCATCAGCACTGCGTCACTGTGACGTCAGCAGTCAACTGACCTGGTCCAGGTCAAACCTGACGCGTGGGGCCGCCGGTCAGTGAGCCAGTGCTGCCTACGGTCACAGACAGGTGGGCCTGGTCAACGGCCACGTCAGTGTAGTCAACACTGACGCGTGGGGCCACTTTGATTGGTTAAAAGTAAGCAGGGATTAAGCTGGGTGGTTAATTAAGGGCGTGGGGCCCGGTTGTCATTGACCCGTGGGGTTAACTGATCGATGATTAGCGCTATTTAAGCGAGTGCCACGTCATCTAATCACCGACTAGTCGCCGGCGGTAAGCAGGCGCGGCGGCGTTGCCCGTCCGGCCAACTCCGGCGACGGGAGCAAGTGGGGCTGGTCTCGTTGGAACGGCCGCGTCGCGGTGCGTCCAACGGTGGTGGTTGCAGGGGCTGGGGCAGCCGGAGACGACGGCGAGGAGCTCGGCCGCGGTGGCCGGAGCTCGGGCGTGAGCACGGCAGTGCTGCGCTGCGCGAGGCGGCGCTTGCGAGGCTTCAACAGGCTCTACGCGGAGCGGGGATCAAGCAGGGCATGACGGTCGGGCCGTTGTGTGGCCGAGGACACGTCGATGGCAAGCACAGGTGGCGGCGCATGCGGTTGAATGTGGTGCGGCAGCTACGGCGTGCGAGAGAGGGAGCGGAGAGGGGGAGCAGGGGCAGGAGCTCACGGCGGTTGCGACGAGGTGAACGGCGAGCTCGGGGAAGCATCGGAGCGAGCGGGGCGGCGAGGCGGATCTCCGGCGGCCGAGGAGGAGAAAAGCATTGGGGCGGTGCTTCGGGGCCCTTCCGGTCGCGTGGCTCGGTGAGGAGGTAGGGAACGAGGTGGCGGAGCTCGAGGATAGCTCGGGGCGGCTCGGGGATGGCCGTGGCCGCGGTGGTGCATGTCAGCGGCGGCGGGCGCGTTCGGGTGGTGCGAGGGAGAGAGCCGGAGGAGGGGAGAGGCACGGGAGAGAGTGAGAGGGGCCAGGGGGGTGCGTGGCGTCTCCGTGGCGTCGTCTAGGAGCACCGGGAAGAGCCAGGCAGGCAGGGAGGGAGGAGGTGGCCGGCGCGGGGCGGCCACGCGCCTCTATCCTTCTGGCGAGGGAGGAAGACGACACGGGGGGAAGCGGCGGTGGGCTGGGCCGTGCTGGGCCGGTTGGTGGCGCCAGGTAAGGCCCAGGTACTAACTCTCTCTCTTTGTCTTTTCCTGTTTTCTATTTTTCTGCAGCTTTGTGGCTTTATTAAAAATACTAAATCAATCCCAAAATTGATGCAACTGCTCATGACCACTGTTAGAAATATATCCTACAGTAAACATTTCAGTTTGGGATTATTTGAGCATTTAAAATATTTTATAGTATTTAAATGCCCAAAAGCAAATAAGTAATGATTTAATTCAAAAATCCAGAATGGCCTAAAAATATGTGCATCATTTTTGGCAGAGGTTTCACCTTTACCAGAAATCATGAACATTTCCAGAGGGCATCTTGGGTTTATTGAAAAAGATTTTATTTTGACCCTAGTTGAATTCATTAGCTGCTAGGGTTTATCAGCCCCCATTTCAAGTTTCATAAAAATTTAAACATGATGCATGGATGCTCAAGCAAAAACAAGCAAGGCCTGAACTGGGGATGTGACAACTCACCCCCACTAAACAAGAATCTCGACCCGAGATTCAAGCGTAGGGTAAGACGAAGGGGAACGCAACCTAACACAATCTTCACGATCCAGGTTGCCCTTCATAAGAACATTGATTCGATCACCATCATTGTCTCGATGTCTTCCTCTGAGAACTCCAACTATCAAGACAAGAAGAGGAAAGGAAAACTCTAGAAGAATTGATCTTCTCGAAGACCGAACAACTCAGGATCAACTCATGGGATGAGACATAGCAGCATCCCCCGAGCTAAGACACGAGGCATGCATCTATAAGGATGGAGTGGAACAGATGACAAGGGTTCACTAGGTAGGCAACAATTTCGCGCTTAAGAAGTTGGTGAATGGTTGTCAACGTAGCTAGGAGTTGAGTTGCCATGATACTATAACGAGACATCTTAGGGATGGTGACTCGTAGATATATCCCCTTAGGTGGCAAAAAGAATTACCTTTGATTCAGAGATCATTGAAATCTTTATACCAGCCTAAGGCAATTCTCAAGCGATCGTTTGGAGGGGGTCGGTAGAATGGCATGCTTGGATTAAATGGATGATGTGGATTACCTTGTTGAAAACAACACAAGGGATGATTTTAGTAACTGAGGAGAAGCTCAACAGTAGAGAGTGAGTCCACTGTTTGAAAAGTTATAGCATAACCGAGGAAGCTGAGAGCAAACCCAGTTAGTGCTGATGATAACACCTAGCGCTTGCGCGTGCTCTCAAGAACTTGAGCATTTCCATATTCATCAAGGTTTTACCAATATCCGTGTCAAGGACCCTGGCAACACAACATACTACCATGATGGATAGTGATGGACGATACAGATGCATAGGAAGATAACAGCTTCTCAGATTTCACCTTAGCAGGCCAAGGGGATAAAATCTGGATGATCGACCGAGAGACATTTAGCACTCCGCTTCTAATGTTCTCCTTGATGTGCTAGCGTAATCCATAGATAATTATGGTTTGATATCTAGAACATCAAGTAAAAGGTCGGACTTTGGGAACACAAAAATCCATAAGGAACAACTAGGGAGTAGATCCTACAAAATCCTTATGGGGAGGTGACCAACTTCCGCAAACAAGATACTACAATAATAGGTCTTCCGGCTGGGTGTGTCAGCCACGACATCCACTTTACCGGTTACGGTGAGACCATTATTATAGTTCTTGGGAAACATCCCAACCATCGTATCTGCCTGAGATTCAGATCTGGTTGGCGTCAGGATATTCCAGACTCATCAAGTCTAGAAAAGAAAGTTTGCAACACAAATCGATGAGATGACGTTGCGAGATTCTCCGGAAATGAACTACGATAGCAAACTCCAAGGCATGAGCTGGTTCTGCTACACACATGTGAACACGATGTCCTAGACAAGCATGACCACATAGTAGTCTTACAATGAAACACTACCGAGTTCTGATTGGGAATCATCATTGCGGAGAGCGAAGTCCCGCGCACGTACCTTTGGGTCCTTAAGGATTAGCACTTAAGAACTTCTTTTCCTTGAACAAATCAATCAGTGGCTTGGTGTGCTAGGGATTCATATAGAATGAAGGTTGCAAGTCTCCAGACCATAGAATACTTCGCACATGTGCATGACTGACTTGGGATGATTCCAGAGGAAGCAAAACAAACTTTCTCGAATTCATGACGGCAACTTGCATCAGATGCATATGAACTAGAGGAAGTCACTTCTTTCATCCAAACATAGACTTCATGAGCTAGCATGAAGAAACGCTTTCAAAAGTTTCCAACACTAGCTTAATGTTCAACAAAATCATAGAGAATATAAAAATGTTGCTGATGGGCTCAACAACAATTCATATAGGTTTCCATGAAGACGGAATTCAATAATTATGTGAACAAGGTGATAGCATTGGTCAGACCAAAAGATGTAATGGTGTATGCTCGAGGAAAAACCACGAGTAAGACAACATTACGAGCATCGTTGGTTCTGAATTGATTTGACGATAGCCCATACTCAAATCAAAGTTTTTATAAGATGATAGGTCCAACAATTGATCGCGAAGATCAATCAATGAAGATATCATCTTTCTGCAACACACATATAAAAAAGATATCCCTTTGAAATGAACTAAGTTTAAGCAAAGTTTTTATCTTCCAACTCCCCAAGTTGTTGTTTAGCTCAACCAACTAGTTCAGGGTATCCAACACAAAATCTTGGAGAATGGGTGGTTTACAAGAAACCAACTTGATCACGAGCTCAACATAGCGATCAGGTGACAACCTGGTAATACTTCCGTGAAGATATTCGGAAAATCACGAACCATCGATATGTTATTAAGCCCGGAACAATCCTGTTTTTTGAGGGCAAGATGATATGATCAGATGAGCGAGGACTTGACAAGATCCTAACTCATCAATCGAAGTGTGCACCAGGAAAATGGACTAGGTGGCACCATCAGCCTTAGGGTGATGATTCAATAATCAACACGCTAAGAATGAGAATATTGTCCATGAACTACCAAGCAACATGGTTGCTAGGGGTATAGATTTCACACATCACGATTCACTTGTCGGTGTTCCGGTTACAATAACACGGAACCGAGGAATGAATAATGATGGCGAGAAGTATCACTATATCAAGAGTTCATAGGATGGTGTGCAATTCCCATGATATTCTTAATATAAAGATGGTAATACTTCAGGGTAGAACAGTACAAAAGCTGGATTAGCATTTTGATCTGCGGAGTACAACTACTTTGACCCAATCCTGGATGTGGATGAGGTACTGGAGTTTGTTTCTCCTAGTCATTCCGGAATAGAATGGCTTGACGGACCACAAGAGTAATAGACATCGATGAGCGATTTCACGCATACTCTTGACTATCAATTGATAGACGAAGGTCAGAAAACAACTAAGGAGGGACAACTCAAAGGAACATATATCTTTCTGAGTTGTGGATGCATAGGTTAGTATGTCGAACAAGTTCAACATATTTCTTCCGGATAACCCATGCGGAAGAGGAAGGACTAGCAGATCCACAACTATGAATGGAGGACTCATCAAGAGCACTCTGGTTGTGATCTTTTGGTTCAAAGTACTTCTGCCATAATGGTTCATGGTATTGGAAGAATGATATACCACGGACCTCGAAGACTATCGCAAAGTTTACTAATATTCTAAAGGAACTAGCAAACACTATCAACACGAGGTATGTAGGGTGAATCTCGGGTTCAAAACCCAAGGAGTAGAATACCTACTACTAAGTGGCATCACAGGATGCTTTCGAGAATGATGGCTAGAATCATCACACTGGGAATACAAGCATTGCTAGATTACTAGGTGACTCCCTAAGACACCTAGGGTCATAATAACGGCTTCAACATATACGCCGAGGCAACATAGTACCTCAACTCACTGATTAGTGTGATTAACCTGGCCCAAATGGACATCAGGAACAGGAGGAAGGGATTTTGCAAATGCTTCAGACTATTAGGATACCTGGGATGACTCGGACAGCATAACGGCTGTAAATGCTCCAAAGGATTTAAGACATCCTACAAAATGGTGGCATAGCCACTCAGAAGCACAATATCAAGGTTTCGAGATCAACAGTTAACATACGGAAGTAGTAGGAACTGAACTGAGACTTAAATCCAACAATCTTATAAGACTACGGATTAGTAACACGTGATCCTGATAGATAGACGAGAAGCCTAGTTC
Source organism: Triticum dicoccoides (assembly GCF_002162155.2). Lineage (NCBI taxonomy): Eukaryota > Viridiplantae > Streptophyta > Magnoliopsida > Poales > Poaceae > Triticum > Triticum dicoccoides. The sequence goes on from NC_041393.1 coordinate 92,369,483, forward strand.
TTAACCCCGTAGAAAAGATAAGATGACTCGGATCAGAAGGCATAAGGTATAAGGAGTAAAAAGAGCCTTACGTTCCATCCCACAATCAATTCCCTTATATAACTAAAGCATTTCTAGACTCAACTTCGACCAGTTTGGCTTGGTAATCCTACAGGCAGTCAGGCTCTGATACCAAAGCTGTCAGGACCCCGACTCAATGCCACATCGATCTAGCATGTAACACCTCATATCACTTTGCGGCCTCACGCACGGTATCCCCATGGGTGTTGCCTTACCTTTGCCCGGGACCGTTTGCGTCTTTTGGCACACGTATATGATGGTGTCGCTAGCATCCATATGATAAGGAGCCCGGGCTGACATGGCTAGTCATAAACCCAAAGTGGCACAAACTTGCAGGGACATGCATCCATGACCCAACATTGAACGTGTTGGTCATCAGCGAGTGAATCCAGGCTGTAGCACTGGGCTAGCAAGACTCCGGTGAACCGGGCTGTAGCGGGCTAACAGGACTCCAGTATTCATCGCGTGGCATTTCCCCGAAGGGACAGGCACAGGAACGAAGAAGGACACATGCCGGCCAGCCTAAGTGTTCCGGAGCAGTAGCAAGCTACCATGGCTCAGTGGAAACACTAGGAGACATTTCCCGGTAAGAGAGGCTACTAAGGATAAACAACTAGATAGTCAGATCCCACACATACCAAGCATTTCAATAACATACACACAATATGCTCGATATGTGCAAATACAACATGACATCACAACATGACTCTACAACTCAAGTATTTATTCAATAGGCTCCGAGGAGCGAGATATTACAATCATGGGTCTCATGACCCAACATTCAGAGCATACAAGTCAAAGCACATGCGGAAGCTTAACATGTCTGAGTACAGACATCTACAAAAGAAAAAGGCTGAGAAGCCTGACTATCTACCAGATCCTGCCGAGGGCACAAGATCGTAGCTGCGGTAACAAACTAAACGTCGAAGTCCATGCGGTACTACTAGCGAGACTGAAGTCTCTCTGCAAAAACATAAATTAAGCAACGTGAGTACAAATGTACCCAGCAAGACTTACATCAGATCTATCTACATATGCATCAGTATCAACAAAGGGGTGGTGGGGTTTAACTGCAGCAAGCCAGCTTTGACTCGGTGGCTAACCTGAACTACGACTGCAAGTAACTCTTTTGAGGTGGCGCACACGAGTCCACATATTCACCATATCAATACACCACTATGGATCCTCTCCCGTCTCCCTACGAGAACGCCATCCATAGCACTCACGCTTATCTTGCGTATTTTAGAGTATCCACTTTCACTTGTCTATGAACTGTACAGGCAACCCAGAAGTCCTTTACCGCGGACACGGCTATTCGAATAGATCATATTAACCCTGCAGGGGTGTACTTCTTCACACACGCTCTCACCACTTACCGCCGTTTACACGACATGTACTCGGCAACCTTCAAGCGGAAGCCCAGCGAGGGTGTCGGCCACGACCTGACTAACCAAACAAGTCTCTCGTCCAGGTTTATCGCCTATTCGGGTTCCATCCGCAAGGAGATTCGGCCGGGGTGTCGCTCACAGCCCCAAATGATGTGTGCAGGGTTCCCAAGCCCACCTCGATGGGTGGATCTACGCTTGGTACACCGTGCCATGGTGCCTAGTCTGTCCCAAGCCCACCTGTACCGGGTGCCACTTGGTAGACTACTAACACTACCTACAAACACCAAAGACTAGTTGCAACTCCTGGACAGAGATCAAGTTGATTAATAAGTCGAGAGAGCTTGGAGTGCACGGAGCCCAATGTGTGGTAGTAACTGTTCATGGATCACAAACACAGAACTCAGTTCCTGAGGATGGCTGCAATGAGACAACCCACCATGTACTCCTACATGGCCTCTCACCGCTACCTTTACCAAATCGTGTTCACACACTTAGCTCACACACAGTAGGACATGTTTACACACCTCCGATTCATTCCCGATGAATCAGACCTGACTCAACTCTAAGCAGTAGCAGGCATGACAAACAAGCATGAATGAGTAGGCACATCAGGGCTCAAACAACTCCTACTCATGCTAGTGGGTTTCATCTATTTACTGTGGCAATGACAGGTCATGCAGAGGATAAAGCGGTTCAGCTACCGCAGCAAGTAACAGATGACTCGTTGTTGTCCTAATGCAGTAAAAGAGAGCAGGAGCGAGAGAGTGGGATTGTATCGGAATGAACAAGGGGGTTTTGCTTGCCTGGCACTTCTGAAGATAATATAGCACTTCATCGGTGTCATTGATCTCATCGTCGGAACCATGTCTACTGAGAGGGAACAATTACCGGCAACAGAGAGGAAACACAATCAATGCAATGCACATTATGATGCATGATCATGACATGGCAACATGCTGGTGTTTTGAGCTAATGCAGCTAGCAACAAAGTTAAATGAAGTTGGTTTGAACCCTAAGTTCAAATCCAAACTCCATATGTGAAATTCAAATGCCATTTATGCAAATTGCCATATACAGCAACCTTAGCTTATTCAAACATGCATGAAAATGGTACAGATGGATAGATTGGATTTTTCTGATCATTTTTCATATATAATTTATTTCATTCTGAGTTACGGTTGATTTTATATGATTTTTAGAAGTTTTGAACATTTTCTGGAATTTCCTGTAAAAGAATAAATCCAGAAAAAGAGTTACTGCGTCAGCACTGCGTCACTGTGACGTCAGCAGTCAACTGACCCAATCCAAGTCAAACCTGACGCGTGGGGCCGCCGGTCAGTGAGCCAGTGCAGCCTACGGTCACAGACAGGTGGGCCTGGTCAACGGCCACGTCAGTGTAGTCAACACTGACGCGTGGGGCCACTGTGATTGGTTAAAACTAAGCAGGGATTAAGCTGGGTGGTTAATTAAGGGCGTGGGGCCCGGTTTTCATTGACCCGTGGGGTTAACTGATCGATGATTAGCGCTATTTAAGCGAGTGCCACGTCATCTAATCACCGACTAGTCGCCGGTGGTAAGCAGACGCGGCGGCGTTGCCCGTCCGGCCAACTCCGGCGATGGGAGCAAGCGGGGCTGGTCTCGTTGGAATGGCCGCGTCGCGGTGCGTCCAACTGTGGTGGTTGCAGGGGCTGGGGCAGCCGGAGACGACGACGAGGAGCTCGGCCGCGGTGGCCAGAGCTCGGGCGTGAGCACGACAGTGCTGCGCTGCGCGAGGCGGCACATGCGAGGCTTCAACAGGCTCTACGCGGAGCGGGGATCAAGCAGGGCACGACGGCCGGGCCGTTGTGTGGCCGAGGACACGTCGGCGGCGAGCACAGGCGGCGGCGCGTGCGGTTGAATGTGGTGCAGCAGCTACGGCGTGCGAGAGAGGGAGCGGAGAGGGGGAGCAGGGGCAGGAGCTCACGGCGGTTGCGACGAGGCAAACGGCGAGCTCGGGGAAGCATCGGAGCGAGCGGGGCGGCGAGGCGGATCTCCGGCGGCCGAGGAGGAGAAAAGCATCAGGGCGGTGCTTCGGGGCCCTTCCGGTCACGTGGCTCGGTGAGGAGGTAGGGAACGAGGTGGCGGAGCTCGAGGATAGCTCGGGGCGGCTCGGGGATGGCCGTGGCCGCGGTGGTGCACGTCGGCGGCGGCGGGCGCGTTCGGGTGGTGCGAGGGAGAGAGCCAGAGGAGGGGAGAGGCACGGGAGAGAGTGAGAGGGGCCAGGGGGGTGCGTGGCGTCTCCGTGGCGTCGTCTAGGAGCACCGGGAGGAGCCAGGCAGGCAGGGAGGGAGGAGGTGGCCGGCGCGGGGCGGCCACGCGCCTCTGTCCTTCTGGCGAGGGAGGAAGACGACACGGGGGATAGCGGCAGTGGGCTGGGCCGTGCTGGGCCGGTTGGTGGCGCCAGGTAAGGCCCAGGTACTAACTCTCTCTCTCTGTCTTTTCGTGTTTTCTATTTTTCTGCAGCTTTGTGGCTTTATTAAAAATACTAAATCAATCCCAAAATTCATGCAACTGCTCATGACCACTGTTAGAAATATATCCTACAGTAAACATTTCAGTTTGGGATTATTTGAGCATTTAAAATATTTTATAGTATTTAAATGCCCAAAAGCAAATAAGTAATGATTTAATTCAAAAATCCAGAATGGCCTAAAAATATGTGCATCATTTTTGGCAGAGGTTTTCACCTTTACCAGAAATCATGAACATTTCCAGAGGGCATTTTGGGTTTATTGAAAAAGATTTTATTTTGACCCTAGTTGAATTCATTAGCTGCTAGGGTTTATCAGCCCCCATTTCAAGTTTCATAAAAATTTAAACATGATGCATGGATGCTCAAGCAAAAACAAGCAAGGCCTGAACTGGGGATGTGACAACTCACCCCCACTAAACAAGAATCTCGACCCGAGATTCAAGCGTAGGGTAAGACGAAGGGGAACTCAACCTAACACAATCTTCACGATCCAGGTTGCCCTTCATAAGAACATTGATTCGATCACCATCATTGTCTCGATGTCTTCCTCTGAGAACTCCAACTATCAAGACAAGAAGAGGAAAGGAAAACTCTAGAAGAATTGATCTTCTCGAAGACCGAACAACTCAGGATCAACTCATGGGATGAGACATAGCAGCATCCCCCGAGCTGAGACACGAGGCATGCATCTATAAGGATGGAGTGGAACAGATGACAAGGGTTCACTAGGTAGGCAACAATTTCGCGCTTAAGAAGGTGGTGAACGGTTGTCAACGTAGCTAGGAGTTGAGTTGCCATGATACTATAACGAGACATCTTAGGGATGGTGACTCGTAGATATATCCCCTTAGGTGGCAAAAAGAATTACCTTTGATTCAGAGATCATTGAAACTCTTTATACCAGCCTAAGGCAATTCTCAAGCGATCGTTTGGAGGGGGTCGGTAGAATGGCATGCTTGGATTAAATGGATGATGTGGATTACCTTGTTGAAAACAACACAAGGGATGATTTTAGTAACTGAGGAGAAGCTCAACAGTAGAGAGTGAGTCCACTGTTTGAAAAGTTATAGCATAACCGAGGAAGCTGAGAGCAAACCCAGTTAGTGCTGATGATAACACCTAGCGCTTGCGCGTGCTCTCAAGAACTTGAGCATTTCCATATTCATCAAGGTTTTACCAATATCCGTGTCAAGGACCCTGGCAACACAACATACTACCATGATGGATAGTGATGGACGATACAGATGCATAGGAAGATAACAGCTTCTCAGATTTCACCTTAGCGGGCCAAGGGGATAAAATCTGGATGATCGACCGAGAGACATTTAGCACTCCGCTTCTAATGTTCTCCTTGATGTGCTAGCGTAATCCATAGATAATTATGGTTTGATATCTAGAACATCAAGTAAAAGGTCGGACTTTGGGAACACAAAAATCCATAAGGAACAACTAGGGAGTAGATCCTACAAAATCCTTATGGGGAGGTGACCAACTTCCTCAAACAAGATACTACAATAATAGGTCTTCCGGCTGGGTGTGTCAGCCACGACATCCACTTTACCGGTTACGGTGAGACCATTATTATAGTTCTTGGGGAACATCCCAACCATCGTATCTGCCTGAGATTCAGATCTGGTTGGCGTCAGGATATTCCAGACTCATCAAGTCTAGAAAAGAAAGTTTGCAACACAAATCGATGAGATGACGTTGCGAGATTCTCGGGAAATGAACTACGATAGCAAACTCCAAGGCATGAGATGGTTCTGCTACACACATGTGAACACGATGTCCTAGACAAGCATGACCACATAGTAGTCTTACAATGAAACACTACCGAGTTCTGATTGGGAATCATCATTGCGGAGAGCGAAGTCCTGCGCACGTACCTTTGGGTCCTTAAGGATTAGCACTTAAGAACTTCTTTTCCTTGAACAAATCAATCAGTGGATTGGTGTGCTAGGGATTCATATAGAATGAAGGTTGCAAGTCTCCAGACCATAGAATACTTCGCACATGTGCATGACTGACTTGGGATGATTCCAGAGGAAGCAAAACAAACTTTCTCGAATTCATGACGGCAACTTGCATCAGATGCATATGAACTAGAGGAAGTCACTTCTTTCATCCAAACATAGACTTCATGAGCTAGCATGAAGAAACGCTTTCAAAAGTTTCCAACACTAGCTTAATGTTCAACAAAATCATAGAGAATATAAAAATGTTGCTGATGGGCTCAACAACAATTCATATAGGTTTCCATGAAGACGGAATTCAATAATTATGTGAACAAGGTGATAGCATTGGTCAGACCAAAAGATGTAATGGTGTATGCTCGAGGAAAAACCACGAGTAAGACAACATTACGAGCATCGTTGGTTCTGAATTGATTTGACGATAGCCCATACTCAAATCAAAGTTTTTATAAGATGATAGGTCCAACAATTGATCGCGAAGATCAATCAATGAAGATATCATCTTTCTGCAACACACATATAAAAAAGATATCCCTTTGAAATGAACTAAGTTTAAGCAAAGTTTTTATCTTCCAACTCCCCAAGTTGTTGTTTAGCTCAACCAACTAGTTCAGGGTATCCAACACAAAATCTTGGAGAATGGGTGGTTTACAAGAAACCAACTTGATCACGAGCTCAACATAGCGATCAGGTGACAACCTGGTAATACTTCCGTGAAGATATTCGGAAAATCACGAACCATCGATATGTTATTAAGCCCGGAACAATCCTGTTTTTTGAGGGCAAGATGATATGATCAGATGAGCGAGGACTTGACAAGATCCTAACTCATCAATCGAAGTGTGCACCAGGAAAATGGACTAGGTGGCACCATCAGCCTTAGGGTGATGATTCAATAATCAACACGCTAAGAATGAGAATATTGTCCATGAACTACCAAGCAACATGGTTGCTAGGGGTATAGATTTCACACATCACGATTCACTTGTCGGTGTTCCGGTTACAATAACACGGAACCGAGGAATGAATAATGATGGCGAGAAGTATCACTATATCAAGAGTTCATAGGATGGTGTGCAATTCCCATGATATTCTTAATATAAAGATGGTAATACTTCAGGGTAGAACAGTACAAAAGCTGGATTAGCATTTTGATCTGCGGAGTACAACTACTTTGACCCAATCCTGGATGTGGATGAGGTACTGGAGTTTGTTTCTCCTAGTCATTCCGGAATAGAATGGCTTGACGGACCACAAGAGTAATAGACATCGATGAGCGATTTCACGCATACTCTTGACTATCAATTGATAGACGAAGGTCAGAAAACAACTAAGGAGGGACAACTCAAAGGAACATATATCTTTCTGAGTTGTGGATGCATAGGTTAGTATGTCGAACAAGTTCAACATATTTCTTCCGGATAACCCATGCGGAAGAGGAAGGACTAGCAGATCCACAACTATGAATGGAGGACTCATCAAGAGCACTCTGGTTGTGATCTTTTGGTTCAAAGAACTTCTGCCATAATGGTTCATGGTATTGGAAGAATGATATACCATGGACCTCGAAGACTATCGCAAAGTTTACTAATATTCTAAAGGAACTAGCAAACACTATCAACACGAGGTATGTAGGGTGAATCTCGGGTTCAAAACCCAAGGAGTAGAATACCTACTACTAAGTGGCATCACAGGATGCTTTCGAGAATGATGGCTAGAATCATCACACTGGGAATACAAGCATTGCTAGATTACTAGGTGACTCCCTAAGACACCTAGGGTCATAATAACGGCTTCAACATATACGCCGAGGCAACATAGTACCTCAACTCACTGATTAGTGTGATTAACCTGGCCCAAATGGACATCAGGAACAGGAGGAAGGGATTTTGCAAATGCTTCAGACTATTAGGATACCTGGGATGACTCGGACAGCATAACGGCTGTAAATGCTCCAAAGGATTTAAGACATCCTACAAAATGGTGGCATAGCCACTCAGAAGCACAATATCAAGGTTTCGAGATCAACAGTTAACATACGGAAGTAGTAGGAACTGAACTGAGACTTAAATCCAACAATCTTATAAGACTACGGATTAGTAACACGTGATCCTGATAGATAGACGAGAAGCCTAGTTCTTAACCCCGTAGAAAAGATAAGATGACTCGGATCAGAAGGCATAAGGTATAAGGAGTAAAAAGAGCCTTACGTTCCATCCCACAATCAATTCCCTTATATAACTAAAGCATTTCTAGACTCAACTTCGACCAGTTTGGCTTGGTAATCCTACAGGCAGTCAGGCTCTGATACCAAAGCTGTCAGGACCCCGACTCAATGCCACATCGATCTAGCATGTAACACCTCATATCACTTTGCGGCCTCACGCACGGTATCCCCATGGGTGTCGCCTTACCTTTGCCCGGGACCGTTTGCGTCTTTTGGCACACGTATATGATGGTGTCGCTAGCATCCATATGATAAGGAGCCCGGGCTGACATGGCTAGTCATAAACCCAAAGTGGCACAAACTTACAGGGACAGGCATCCATGACCCAACATTGAACGTGTCGGTCATCAGCGAGTGAATCCAGGTTGTAGCACTAGGCTAGCAAGACTCCGGTGAACCGGGCTGTAGCGGGCTAACAGGACTCCAGTATTCATCGCGTGGCATTTCCCCGAAGGGACAGACACAGGAACGAAGAAGGACACATGCCGACCAGCCTAAGTGTTCCGGAGCAGTAGCAAGCTACCATGGCTCAGTGGAAACACTAGGAGACATTTCCCGGTAAGAGAGACTACTAAGGATAAACAACTAGATAGTCAGATCCCACACATACCAAGCATTTCAATAACATACACACAATATGCTCGATATGTGCAAATACAACATGACATCACAACATGACTCTACAACTCAAGTATTTATTCAATAGGCTCCGAGGAGCGAGATATTACAATCATGGGTCTCATGACCCAACATTCAGAGCATACAAGTCAAAGCACATGCGGAAGCTTAACATGTCTGAGTACAGACATCTACAAAAGAAAAAGGCTGAGAAGCCTGACTATCTACCAGATCCTGCCGAGGGCACAAGATCGTAGCTGCGGTAACAAACTAAACGTCGAAGTCCACGCGGTACTACTAGCGAGACTGAAGTCTCTCTGCAAAAACATAAATTAAGCAACGTGAGTACAAATGTACCCAGCAAGACTTACATCAGATCTATCTACATATGCATCAGTATCAACAAAGGTGTGGTGGGGTTTAACTTCAGCAAGCCAGCTTTGACTCGGTGGCTAACCTGAACTACGACTGCAAGTAACTCTTTTGAGGTGGCGCACAGGAGTCCACATATTCACCATATCAATACACCAGTATGGATCCGCTCCCGTCTCCCTACGAGAACGCCATCCATAGCACTCACGCTTATCTTGCGTATTTTAGAGTATCCACTTTCACTTGTCTATGAACTGTACAGGCAACCCAGAAGTCCTTTACCGCGGACACGGCCATTCGAATAGATCATATTAACCCTGCAGGGGTGTACTTCTTCACACACGCTCTCACCACTTACCGTCGTTTACACGACATGTACTCGACAACCTTCAAGCGGAAGCCCAGCGAGGGTGTCGGCCACGACCTGACTAACCACACAAGTCTCTCGTCTAGGTTTATCGCCTATTCGGGTTCCATCCACAAGGAGATCCGACCGGGGTGTCGCTCACGGCCCCAAACGATGTGTGCAGGGTTCCCAAGCCCACCTCGACGGGTGGATCTACGCTTGGTACACTGTGCCACGGTGCCTAGTCTGTCCCAAGCCCACCTGTACCGGGTGCCACTTGGTAGACTACTAACACTACCTACAAACACCAGAAACTAGTTGCAACTCCTGGACAGAGATCAAGTTGATTAATAAGTCGAGAGAGCTTGGAGTGCCCGGAGCCCAATGTGTGGTAGTAACTGTTCATGGATCACAAACACAGAACTCAGTTCCTGAGGACGGCTGCAGTGAGACAACCCACCATGTACTCCTACATGGCCTCTCACCGCTACCTTTACCAAATCGTGTTCACACACTTAGCTCACACACAGTAGGACATGTTTACACACCTCCGATTCATTCCTGATGAATCAGACCTGACTCAACTCTAAGCAGTAGCAGGCATGACAAACAAGCATGAATGAGTAGGCACATCAGGGCTCAAACAACTCCTACTCATGCTAGTGGGTTTCATCTATTTACTGTGGCAATGACAGGTCATGCAGAGGATAAAGGGGTTCAGCTACCGCAGCAAGTAACAGATGAATCATTGTTGTCCTAATGCAGTAAAAGAGAGCAGGAGTGAGAGAGTGGGATTGTATCGGAATGAACAAGGGGGTTTTGCTTGCCTGGCACTTCTGAAGATAATATAGCTCTTCATCGGTGTCATCGATCTCATCGTCGGAACCATGTCTACTGAGAGGGAACAATTACCGGCAACAGAGAGGAAACACAATCAATGCAATGCACATTATGATGCATGATCATGACATGGCAACATGCTGGTGTTTTGAGCTAATGCAGCTAGCAACAAAGTTAAATGAAGTTGGTTTGAACCCTAAGTTCAAATCCAAACTCCATATGTGAAATTCAAATGCCATTTATGCAAATTGCCATATACAGCAACCTTAGGTTATTCAAACATGCATGAAAATGGTACAGATGGACAGATTGGATTTTTCTGATCCTTTTTCATATATAATTTATTTCATTCTGAGTTACGGTTGATTTTATATGATTTTTAGAAGTTTTGAACATTTTCTGGAATTTCCTGTAAAAGAATAAATCCAGAAAAAGAGTTACTACGTCAGCACTGCGTCACTGTGACGTCAGTAGTCAACTGACCCAGTCCAGGTCAAACCTGACGCGTGGGGCCGCCGGTCAGTGAGCCAGTGCTGCCTACGGTCACAGACAGGTGGGCCTGGTCAACGGCCACGTCAGTGTAGTCAACACTGACGCGTGGGGCCACTGTGATTGGTTAAAACTAAGCAGGGATTAAGCTGGGTGGTTAATTAAGGGCGTGGGGCCCGGTTTTCATTGACCCGTGGGGTTAACTGATCGATGATTAGCGCTATTTAAGCGAGTGCCACGTCGTCTAATCACCGACTAGTCGCCGGCGGTAAGCAGACGCGGCGGCGTTGCCCGTCCGGCCAACTCCAGCGACGGGAGCAAGCGGGGCTGGTCTCGTTGGAATGGCCGCGTCGCGGTGCGTCCAACTGTGGTGGTTGCAGGGGCTGGGGCAGCCAGAGACGACGGCGAGGAGCTCGGCCGCGGTGGCCGGAGCTCGGGCGTGAGCACGACAGTGCTGCGCTGCGCGAGGCGGCACATGCGAGGCTTCAACAGGCTCTACGCGGAGCGGGGATCAAGCAGGGCACGACGGCCGGGCCGTTGTGTGGCCGAGGACACGTCGGCGGCGAGCACAGGCGGCGGCGCGTGCGGTTGAATGTGGTTCGGCAGCTACGGCGTGCGAGAGAGGGAGCGGAGTGGGGGAGCAGGGGCAGGAGCTCACGGCGGTTGCGACGAGGCGAACGGCGAGCTCGGGGAAGCATCGGAGCGAGCGGGGCGGCGAGGCGGATCTCCAGCGGCCGAGAAGGAGAAAAGCATCAGGGCGGCGCTTCGGGGCCCTTCCGGTCACGTGGCTCGGTGAGGAGGTAGGGAACGAGGTGGCGGAGCTCGAGGATAGCTCGGGGCGGCTCCGGGATGGCTGTGGCCGCGGTGGTGCACGTCGGCAGCGGCGGGCGCATTTGGGTGGTGCGAGGGAGAGAGCCAGAGGAGGGGAGAGGCACGGGAGAGAGTGAGAGGGGCCAGGGGGGTGCGTGGCGTCTCCGTGGCGTCGTCTAGGAGCACCGGGAGGAGCCAGGCAGGCAGGGAGGGAGGAGGTGGCCGGCGCGGGGCGGCCACGCGCCTCTGTCCTTCTGGCGAGGGAGGAAGACGACACGGGGGATAGCGGCAGTGGGCTGGGCCGTGCTGGGCCGGTTGGTGGCGCCAGGTAAGGCCCAGGTACTAACTCTCTCTCTCTGTCTTTTCGTGTTTTCTATTTTTCTGCAGCTTTGTGGCTTTATTAAAAATACTAAATCAATCCCAAAATTCATGCAACTGCTCATGACCACTGTTAGAAATATATCCTACAGTAAACATTTCAGTTTGGGATTATTTGAGCATTTAAAATATTTTAAAGTATTTAAATGCCCAAAAGCAAATAAGTAATGATTTAATTCAAAAATCCAGAATGGCCTAAAAATATGTGCATCATTTTTGGCAGAGGTTTTCACCTTTACCAGAAATCATGAACATTTCCAGAGGGCATTTTGGGTTTATTGAAAAAGATTTTATTTTGACCCTAGTTGAATTCATTAGCTGCTAGGGTTTATCAGCCCCCATTTCAAGTTTCATAAAAATTTAAACATGATGCATGGATGCTCAAGCAAAAACAAGCAAGGCCTGAACTGGGGATGTGACACATTTTTATTTATTAGCATAAAGGCGCTCTTTCCTAAGGGTTTTCAACATGGTTCTAAGATGAGTGGCATGTTCTTTGAGTGATTTGCTAAAGATAAGAGTATCATCAAAATAGACCACAACAAATACACCAATATAGGGACGAAGAACAAAGTGCATGACTCGCATGAAAGTACCGGGTGCTTCGGAGAAACCCATTGGCATAACTAGCAATTCATATAAGCCAAATTTGGTATTAAATGCGGTTTTCCATTCATCACCTTCTTGGATGCGTATTTGATAGTAGCCACTCTGAATGGGCAACGAATAAAACATTATATCTTAGGTACTCCCATTAATGTTGAAAGCAATATTATCCAAACTATGACACAAGAAGAACACATAAAAGAAACCTTCTGGAACACTCCAAAATTGTGAAAAGACGGGAGGTACATGATACAGTAAGTAAACGGACTTCGAAAAATCCGCAAAATATTTTTTGTCAGTTTTGGAATATTTAAAAAATTAGAAAAACAAGAAACTACCAGGAAAGTGACCCTGGTGGGCACAAGACACCAGCCAGGCACGCCCAGGTGGGTTGTGCCCACCTCAGGTAATTTCGGGACTACGTTTTTCCTCCGTTTTGCTTGTTTTCCAAGATAAAAAAAATCTTTATATACCCCCTGAACCTATTGACCTCCGTATCACGGAGAAATCTCATGTTTTCTTTTCTTGCTGTTTTCTGTCAGATCTAATCCACAATGGCCGCTTCAAGCTCCTCCAAGGACAAGTTCTTCCATAACGTCATCAACCCATATCTGTGGGAGATGATGTAGCACCCTCAAGCTATCCAGATGCGCGATGGGGTGTTGCACATCCGCGATGTGCAAGGCCCCAAGGGAACTGGATCCATGGTGGCCAGGCTTGAAGCTATGGAGGAGGAAGTCTTCTGGTGCAAGGGGATGCTGGAACATGGACTCAATGCCAATCACCTCATGATCGTGGACTACACCCGTGATCTCAAGGTGGATGGCAAGTTCATGAAGGACATCATCTTCTCCTTCAATGAGCAAATCAACTTCCTCCAGAACCAGATCTACGACCTCCAAAACCAAATCTTTGAATATGAGGCAAGGTTTAAAGGTATGAGTTTGGCTGCCAGTTGTAGGACCCGAGAGACTCACTCCTCCTCTTATGATGGTGAGCCTCTACCATGGAAACTTGAGGACAAGATCGCTACCACTTCATCACCACCACCTCTTTCTTCATCACCAAAAGAAAATTGAGTATAGGGTATGGGCGGTCCCCTTGGCTTTCGCCAAGCTTGCGGGAGGTGCCCCGGTATCGTATCACCTCCACTATCTTTTGCCTTTACTTTTCTTAGTTTGATCCATAGTTATCTCTTGCTTTAGATGAATAAAAGGTTAGTTCGATCCTTTCTTTTCAAGAGTTTGCTTAGTGATCTATATTTGTAATCGTGTGCGAGATATATAATAAAGTTTATTTTGAGTTTTGCTTCTTTTACTTTCATGTTTTAATAAAAGAAAGGAAATAAATGAAAAAGATCATATGCTAATCTTATGGTAAGTGATGACATTACACAAGGAAAAGTATATGTAGTAGATTTATTGTAGATTGACAAACATAGCATTGGTCAATGATGCAACTCATGAAAATATTAATAAGGGAAAAGAAGATTCACATGCAAATACACCATCCTAGAAATCTTTTGTGATTATGAGCACCCATCAAAATATTATATGCCAAAATTGTTGACGTGGGACAAGGAAGACAACATGATGATTTATGTTTGTTCATATTCACATAGAAGCTATATTGTCATAGATCCTTCAGTATGCGGTGTTTTCCCCTATCTTTGCTAGCCAAAAATTCCGCACTAAGTAGAGATACTACTTGCGCATCCAAAACCCTTAAACCCAAATCTTGTTTTGAGAGTCCACCATACCTACCTATGGATTGAGTAAGATCCTTCAAGTAAGTTTTCATCAGTGCAATAAGGCAATAAAAATTGCTTCTAAAAGTGTTAAATCATTTAGTGTAAGATAAAATTGAGCGTTGTACGAACTTGTGATGGCAAAGAATAAAAGCGACAGACTGTATAATAAAGGTTGTCATCATAAGGGGCAATATAACGTGACGTTCTCTTGCACTAAGGGGTTGAGCATACAAACAAAAAGCACATGACAACCTCTTCTTCCCTCTGCGAAGGGCTTATCTTTTACTTTTATGTATTTACTTTCATGCAGGAGTCAAAGTTTTTCTCTCTATTTCTTTTTATTTTCTCCTTTGGAAAACATCATCTCGTGAAGAAAGATCTAGGCACATATATCCAGTTGAATATGGGTAGCATGAGTTATTATTGTTGACATCACCCTTGAGGTGAATACGTTGGGAGGCGAAACTATAAGCCCCTATCTTTGTATGTGTCCGGTTGAAATGTTTTGCTCATGTGTACAAGGTGAGTGTTAGCAATCATAGAAGACTAAATGATAGTTGAGCATGTGGACTTGCCTAAAGGCTCCGATATGTGACCCTTCCTGAAAAGATGATGAATTGTAGTTGCAAAGTTGACTGAGAACATAGTTTGTTGGTTTCCAATAGAGTTTATACTTTATACTTTGATGTTGTGATGAATTGTTATTTCTTCATGAGAAGTCTATGATAAAAGTTCCATGTTAAAAGTTCTATGTTAAAGTTTGTTGTTGTTACAATAAGTTGCATGATGCTCCTATGTCCGTATTTTTGCTTTTATTGACCCCCCCTCTCTCTCTCTAAGCATGTAGACATGTTTTTCAATTTCAGTTTTCACTTGAGGACAAGGGAGGTCTAACCTTGGGGGAGTTGATTCGTCCATTTTGCATCATGTTTACCTACTGTTATTTATGTTGTTTTATTGCATAATAATGCTTTTTGGAGTAATCTAATGCGTTTTCTCTCATAATATGCAAGGTACACACAAGGGGGGAGAATTCCGGCAGCTGGGAATCTGGACCTAAAAAAGCTACGACAGGCTACCTGTTCTGCAAACCTCCAAATGAGTTGAAACTTCACGAGGATTTTTTATGGAATAAATAAGAATTAATGGAGCCAATAAGTACCAGATGGGGCCCACCAGGTTGGCACAACCGACCCTGGCGTGCCAGGGAGCCCAAGCGCGCCCTAGTGGGTTGTGGTCACCCAGGCCCACCTCTGGTGCCCCTCTTCTGGTACATAAGTCATTTTGATCTAGAAAAAATAAGGAGAGGACTTTCAGGACGATGCGTCGCCGTCTTGAGGCGGAACCTGGGCAGGAGCACTTTTGCCCTCCGGCGGAGTAATTCTGCCGGGGGAACTTCCCTCCCGGAGGGGGAAATCCTCGTCATCATCATCACCAACAAGTATCCCATATTGGGGAGGGCTATATCCATCAACATCTTCAACAACACCAACTCCTGTCAAACCCTAGTTCATCTCTTGTGTTCAATCTTTGTACCGGAACTATATATTGGTGCTTGTGGCTGACTAGTAGTGTTGATTACATCTTGTAGTTGATTACTATATGGTTTATTTAGTGGAAGATTATATGTTCAGATCCATTATGCTATTTAATACCCCTCTGATCTTGAGCATGATTATCATTTGTGAGTAGTTACTTTTGTTCTTGAGGTCACGGGAGAAATCATGATGCAAGTAATCATGTGAACTTGATATGTGCTCAATATTTTGATGATATGTATGTTGTGATTCCCTTAGTGGTGTCATGTGAACGTCGACTACATGACACTTCACCATATTTGGGCCTAAGGGAATGCATTGTGGATTAATTATTAGATGATGGGTTGCGAGAGTGACAGAAGCTTAAACCCTAGTTTATGCGCTATTCCGTAAGGGACCGAGTGGATCCAAAAGTTTAATGCTATGGTTAGAATTTATTCTTAATACTTTTCTCGTAGTTGCGGATGCTTGCGAGGGGGTTAACCATATGTAGGAGGTTTGTTCAAGTAAGAACAACACCTAAGCACTGATACGCCCATTTTGCATCATGTTTACCTATTGTTATTTATGTTGTTTTATTGCATAATAATGCTTTTTGGAGTAATTCTAATGCCTTTTCTCTCATAATATGCAAGGTACACACAAAAGGGGGAGAATTCCAGCAGCTGGAAATCTGGACCTAAAAAAGCTACATCAGTCTACCTATTCTGCACAACTCCAAATGAGCTGAAACTTCACGAGGATTTTTTAGGGAATAAATAAGAAATAATGGAGCAAATAAGTACCAGAGAGGGCCACCCTGGTGAGCACAAGACACCTGGGCGTGGGTTCTGCTCATCCAGGACCACCTCCGGTGCCCCCCTTCTGGTACATAAGTCATTTTGATCTAGAAAAAAAATCAGGAGAGGACTTTCGGGACGAAGCGCCGCCATCTTGAGGCGGAACCTGGGAGGAGCACTTTTGCCCTCCGGCCGAGTGATTCCACCGGGGGAACTTCCCTCCTGGAGGGGGAAATCATCGGCATTGTCATCACCAACAACTCTCCCATCTTGGGGAGGGCTATCTTCATAAACATCTTCAATAGCACTATCTCATCTCAAACCCTAGCTCATCTCTTGTGTTCAATCTTTGTACCGGAACTATAGATTGGTGCTTGTGGGTGACTAGTAGTGTTGATTACACCTTGTAGTTGATTACTATATGGTTTATATGGTGGAAGATTATATGTTCATATCCATTATGCTATTTAATACCCCTCTGATATTGAGCATGTTTATCATTTGTGAGTAGTTACTTTTGTTCTTGAGGTCACGGGAGAAATCATGTTGCAAGTAATCATGTGAACTTGATATGTGTTCGATATTTTGATGGTATGTATGTTGTGATTCCCTTAGTGGTGTCGTGTGAACGTCGACTACATGACACTTCACCATATTTGGGCCTAAGGGGTTGCATTGTGGAGTACTTATTATATGATGGGTTGCGAGAGTGACAGAAGCATAAACCCTAGTTTATGCGCTAGTCCGTAAGGGACCGATTGGATCCAAAAGTTTAATTCTATGGTTAGAATTTATTCTTAATACTTTTCCCATAGTGGCGGATGCTTGCGAGTAGGTTAATCATAAGTAGGAGGATTGTTCAAGTAAGAACAACACCTAAGCACCGGTCCACCCACATACCAAATTATCAAAGTAGCGAACACGAATTAAGCCAACATGATGAAAGTGTTGGGAAACATAGCATGCAATTTAAAAAAATGCCTACGCTCACGCAAGATCAATCTAGGAGATGCATAGCAACGAGAGGGGGAGAGTGTGTCCACATACCGTCGTAGACCAAAAGTGGAAGTGTTTGCTTAACGCGGTTGATGTAGTCGAACGTCTTCTTTCTGACCGATCGAGTACCGAACGTACGGCACCTCTGAGTTCTGCACACGTTCATCACGATGACGTCCCTAAAGCTCTTGATCCAGCAGAGGGTTGAAGGAGTAGATTAGTTCTGTCAGCACGACAATGTTGTCGGCGTTCTGGGAATGGGGGTCCCCAGACTTGCCTGCCTGCGGCCTGCGGCGTGGCTCAAAGGGGGCCCAGCACGGCCCATCTTCATCAGCACAAGCTCAAGACCCTCACGAGGGGCCAAGCCTCGCGGGGCGGACGACAAGGAGCTTCCTCAGGCACGGCCTCGTCAGGCTGGCTCACGAGGAGGCGGAGAGTTCAAGGTGGGGTACCTCGCGAGGTGCCCATGACGCAAGCCATGACGACCAAGGGTGCCAGCCGGGCACTAGCCCGCGCATTGTCCTTCTTTCCTCTTTGGTGCAAGGGGAGCAAGCGCAGGCGAGAGCATCAAGCAAAGGCGTCCATTTCGTTGCAACAAGACCAAGACCAGTCCAACGGCAGGATGGAGGTCACTGTGGAGCCCAAGTCGGCGTCACCACCAGAGCCTTTGACAGGCGAGGACCAACTTTAGTCAGGATAAGTGTACTAGATGTTCCCCTTCAAATTGGCAAATTGTTGGCGCCCTTCCCGCTCAATATTTGGGAAGAGGCCCAGGGCCTTCGCCTATAAATAGGACTAGCCACCCATAAGGTAGAAAGATATAGATCGATCCATCCGGCCGGCAAAAAGAGAGAGACCACAAGAACAGACCGTCGCGAGGCTGTTCTCCCTTGTATTGTTCATCATCAGCCCAAGAGGCAATCCACCACGCCACACACTTGAGTAGGGTATTACACCACAATGGTGGCCTGAACCAGTATAAATCCTGTGTCTCTTGTGTTCTTCTTCTCGTAGTTTAGATCCTAGGGATTCAGCGAGGAACAGGTAGGTAGAAGGCGAAAGCTCCGCACGCACCCCAGTGTTCGAACCTCAAGGGTCTGCCGGAACCCTAAATCTGACATTTGGCGCGCCAGGTAGGGGTGCTCTGGACTTCGTCTTCCGTCGCCCTGTTCTTCTCCGACCGTCGCGACCATGTCTGACGCACGCCGGGTTCGCGCCGAGCGTTGAGCCGCCCTCGTTTCCCGCGTCGCCCAGACGGCTCCCGCCGGCGGGCGCCCTCGTCGTTCCCCGTCGCCTGCCGTCAACGCCGCCACCGGCCCGGCGGGGAACGAGCAGCAAGCATCGTCCCAGCACCCGTCCATGAGGCGAGACGGCCGCACCGCTACGTCCTCGCTCACCCCCGCTGGTTCTTCATCCCGCGCGCCCCGCGCGGCCATGGAGGCTCGAGCTGCGCTCATCGCGGCAAACGAGCTCCTGTGCTACCGCCCAGTTGACGACGTCTATGAAGAGTGGCTCGACCGAGTCGCCGAACTCATCCGTGCCGCTGGGGGCTCCCCCGCGCCGTCCTTCTCACTGCACCGCGCCCCGCCATGCATGGGCAATGAAGCTCCTGGGGCGCCTCAGCCGCCTCCCCCTCAAGAAGGCGCCCTGGCTCCAAGGCGCACGGCCCCTGGGCGGAACCCGCCTCGTCAGGAACCAGCATGGCAGGAGCAGAGCTGCCAAGAGGTCCCACGCCCTCGAGAAGCTGCCTGAGCGCTCCCTGCTTCGGCTTGTCCCGACCACGCTCCTGCTCCAGCACGTCAAGACCCCGCGCTCCACCCAGCTGCGGCGCACGGGGACCCGCAAGACCGAGCCCTTCGCCTCCAAGGCCTCCTGTGGCCACAGCGGGTTGCCGCGCCTTCACCATCAAGCTACGCACCGTCGCGTGGCCCGACAAGTTCAAGCCAGACCTGCCTCCTCGCTACGACGGCACGGCAGACCCTGCAGAGTTCCTCCAGCTCTACGAGCTGGGCATCGAGGCTGCCAACGGAGACAGAAGGTCATGGCGAACTGGTTTCCCAGGGCTCTCAAGGACAGGGCCCGCACCTGGCTTCTGAACCTGGCCCCAGACACGATCTCCTCCTGGGACGAGATGTGCACCCGCTTCATCGCCAACTTCGAGGGTACTCGCGACCGGCCACCCGCTGTGAGCGACATGCGCCGCATCAAGCAACAACCGGGGGAAACCCTGCAGAAGTACATCCAGCGCTTCAACAATGCGCGCCTCAAGATTCCCAAGGTGACCGAGGAGGCCATCATCTCAGCCTTCTCTGATGGCGTGCGTGACGTCAAGATGAAGGAGGAGCTTGCAATGCATGAAGATCTGTGCACTTCCTTGGAGCTGTTCAATCTGGCGACCAAGTGCGCCAGGGCTGAGGAAGGGCGTCTCTCCCTCCTCGAATTGCCTGCCCAGAACCTGAAGAGAAGAAGCCCAAGGCCAAGGACGTGATGCACAAGGGGGCTGCCATGCTCGCGGCAGAACCAGACACCAAGAGGGGCAGAGATCAGCCCGAATCCTCCAAGGGCAGTCGGTACTGCATGTACCACGACCTCCACACCCACAACACCAATGAATGCCAAGAGCTCAGGGCCGTGCGCGAAGGACGGACTAGCCGGCGTCCCGACCGCAATGACCGGGGCTACGGACGAGGAGGAGGAAGGAACGCAGGACACTGGGAAGACCGCGGCCCATGTCAAGGGTGGCGCGACCAACCTCGCGAGGATCGCTGGCAGGACCCGCCTCGCGAAGGAGGCTGGAGGGATCAACCTCGCGAGGATCGCCCGCAAGGTAACGCAGGCCTCCCTCCGCTACCGCCGCAGCCAAGGAGAAATGAGGACCATCATCAGGACGAAGGGGCTGGGTCTTCCAGGAACCACGCGCGATCGCCTGCATCCTAGGTGGAGCTCAAGCCCCAGCCTCTCAGCGCATCTTCAAGCAGTTCGCCCGTGAAGTGAATGCAGTCCTCCCCAAGCTCGAGGCCACGCGCCCTCTCAGGTGGTCGTCGTGTGCCATCACGTTCATCTCAGCGGATCAACTCAAGTGCGCGGCCACAGCCGGAGTCCTCCCGATGCTTTGTTCCCCAATCATCAGGAACGTGCTAGTCACCAAGACCCTCATCGATGGCGGGGCAGAGCTCAACGTCCTGTCTATGGAAACATTCAACAATCTCCAAGTACCCTACAGTCAGCTTCAGCCCACCAAGCCTTTCTCCAGAGTCACCGACGGCTCCACGGTCCCGATTGGGCAGGTCCGCCTCCCTGTCACCTTCGGGGCACGCGACAACTACCACACCGAGCTCATCGACTTCGACGTCGCCCACATTCGCCTGCCGTACAACGCCATCCTCGGGTACCCAGCGCTGGCCGAGTTCATGGCCATAACCCACCACGGCTACAATGTCCTCAAAATGCCAAGAAGTGGCGGGGTCATCACGGTGCCCTGCAAAGAGAGAGACGCAGTCTGCTCCCTGGAGAGAGCCTTTCAGGCCGCATCACTGGAAGACCCGGATCGCGAAAGCAGGAGGCTTCCCGAGGCCGCCCCCAAGAAGAAGACATCGACCGGACCGGCCCCTCAGGAGGCAGGTCCCTCTGGGCCCGCGCCTGCTCAGGGGGAACCTCCTTCCATCGCATAGGGAAGCGCGCCCGGCACCCTCCTCAGGCAGGGCTCGGGGGCTCTCCCCTGGAGGGCCGTCGACCTTGCCAAGGTCACGAGGGAGGCGCTTGGGCACCGCGTGGAGGCGTGCTTCGAAGCACGTTTCCATCAAGAAGGAGCAAGGCAAGGAGGGCCAAACCCTCAGGAGTTCGTCAGCAAGGCCATTCAGGAGCTACATGAGTCAAGGGTCATGAGAGGCAGCCGCCGCTTACCCGCTGTGGCCCCCCATCCAGGCGAGGATGGTGGGCTGCGCGTCTGCATCGACATACCAGGGCTCAACCAAGCCGCGTCTCAGGAGCGCCTCTGGCCTTCGCGAGTGGGACACTGCAAGGGCCCGCCCCACAGCTATGTTTGCATGCCTTACGGCTTGCCGAACACGGCTGCTATGTACCGGCGCATCATGAGGGCCATCCTGGAGGCTCAAGAGGTCAGGCGTTCCGCAGCCCTGGCGGAGATGGAGACGGTCCGCGAGGAGCCACCAGCGCCTCCAGAGCGTCTCGAGGCCCCAGGGCCTGGGGGCTCGTGAGGATCTGCTCCGGCAGCCCACCGAGTCTGCTGCATCAACACCCCTTCGTCTTCAGCGTCATCAGGTGACATCTCTCTAGTTTCATTTCTAGCTGGGAGCGCCCCCAGGGCTGCATTATTCCCAGGCTGCGTGGGTCCATCCCTGTGGCATGTATCTCTTTTATTTCATGTTCTTAGCTCACTCTGCTGGGGGCGCCCCTCGGGCTGCATTATCCCCAAGCCGCTCAGGTCAGACCCAGTGGCATGTACCCCTCTTGCATTTATCTTAGGGCCGTGTTTTCGACCTGTCATGCTTGTTGTTTGGTGCCTGTTCATGGTACCTTTTTTCTTCCTGGATGTCGCAAGCTTGCGCGTTAAAGGGGGGGTGCCTGAGCATCACGACTCAGGGCTCCTACCGGATCTCTGGCCCTCACCCTCTGGTCTGCCCACGGCATCGCGCCCCGGCACACCAGCGACGGCTGAGACCAGCCCGAGAGCCGGGACCTGAGGACGTAGAGTTTCGACATCTAACCCAGCTTGCACGTTAAAGGGGGGTGCCTGAGCATCGCGACTCAGGGCTCCTACCGGCTCTCCGGTCCTCACCCTCTGGTCTGCCCACGGCATCGCGCCCCGGCACACCAGCGACGGCTGAGACCAGCCCGAGAGCCGGGACCCGAGGACGTAGAGTTTCGACATCTAACCCAGCTTGCGCGTTAAAGGGGGGGTGCCTGAGCATCGCGACTCAGGGCTCCTACCGGCTCTCCGGCCCTCACCCTCTGGTCTGCCCATGGCATCGCGCCCCGACACACCAGCGACGACTGAGACCAGCCCGAGAGCCGGGACCCGAAGACGTAGAGCATCGGCATCTAGCCAAAATTGCAGGAACACACTCCAAGATAAGGCCCAGAGCCAGGCGCAACCCGCCTTGAGGTAGGGCCCCGTGAGTCCCGCGCTGGCTCACGGGTGCACAGATACACCTCGTCAAGCCCTACTGTGCCAGCCACGTGTTAGGGCGGGGCTGTACACACCCCGGGGGCTCCTCCCGGAGGGGAGCCCCCTCCCATGCACCAGTGGAAGCACCACACTCCGCGCTGGCTGACAACACTGCCGAGGAGCGGCTATGCCCGTACGCATACGGAAGCGCTATGCTCCGCGCTGGTGATAAACAACTGAGGGTGGCCCCCCGGGCCGCATCAACCTCAGGGAGCCTAGAGCTCAGTGTCTAGCCTCATCGCAACGCCTCCCCTCGGGAGTGCTGCGCGAGGGGGCTGGGCACGGGGGCTACGCCTGGGTCATGCCCAGGCGTACGCCACCCAACCAGGCCCCCCCGGGCCTGGTTCGTCGCGCGGCACTCCCCGAGCGGAGCCAAGGTATGAAGGCCATTTGAGCGTCAAGGGGGACTCCTAAGCATCGCGACTCAGGAGCCTAACTGGTCACGTAGCCCCTCACTCCTTGGTCCCGTCCTGGTTTCCGGTCGGGGTTAACGGCGGTTGAGGTATGCGCGGGGCCGGGCTCTGCAGACGTAGAACGGTAGATCCACCCCCACATCTCACCTCCCTACTTGCTGTTCGGGCGCCAAGGGGGACTCCTGAGCATCGCGACTTAGCAGCCTAACTTGTCACGTAGCCCCTCACTCCTTGGTCCCATCCTGGTTTCCGGTCGGGGCTAATGGCGGCTGAGGTATGCACGGGGCCGGGCTCTGCCGGCGTAGGACACAAGCAAGTAGGAAGGAAATAGCGCAAATTTCAAGGAATTCAAAAGCAAATATTATAGTCCATACTGTTATCACAACACCAAATGCAAGTTTTAATGCCTCCCCGAGGCCTGATACATGTGCAGAAACTAAAAGCAGGGCGGGAGCCACAACGGAGTCACTTGCCGGCCGTGGAGTTGCGCGGAGCGGGTTCGCCTTGTGGAGCTACCGGGCTAGCAGCGCTCCGCTTCGGCCTGGTGCTGAAGGCCCGGAACTTCCCCAGCAGAGCCTCCGCACGACCCTTCACAGCCTCGGCAGCGGCAGCGGCATGCTCGCCACTCGCCAGCTCCAGCAGGCTGTCGAGGTCGACGTTGGGGTCCCGAAGATAGATGTGGGTGGACACCCGCATCAACGCCGCAGAAGACAAGACACGTGCCTCGGCCTCAACCGTAGGGCCGAGGCCAAGGGCGACATCGTCAAGGGCACGAACCAGGAAAGGAAGCAGCTTGGCGGGACCGTCCTCCTCGCCAGCCAGCGGGCTCTCCAGGCCGCTCTCGTAAAGCGTCTTCACTGAAGCTTGGGCCTTCTCCTCCATCTCCGCAAAGGCCACACGATTCTCGGCAAGAACCCGTGCCTTGCCGTCCAACTCAACCTTCCTCGCCTCCAGCTCTTGCTCCATCATGCCTAGGCGGTCACGACGCTTCTTGAGCTTGGCGTCCCAGTCCTTGACGGCCGCCTTGCGAGCCTTCATGACGTCCTCCTATTCTAGGCGAAGGCGAGTCTCCTCGGCGAGCCGGTCCTGCAGGCCCTTCAGCTCGCCCTCCAGCACCTCGCAACGACTTCCGGCATTAGCCGCCTCCCCCAAGGCGGTGTCGCGGGCAACCTTCTCCCCAAGGACGGCCTGCTTCTACTCGTCGCAAGCCGTCGAGGCCTGGACCAGCGCCTCCCGAATCGAAGCATCGGAGCGAATCCAGCCAGAGGCTAGCTCCAAGCGCCCGACCACCAAACGAGGGTCGGTGCTCAGAAAATCCCGCCGCAGACGGTCCAGTTCAGCAGCAGCATGATCCATGACAGGAGGAGACAGTGAAGCAGCAGTCGGCGGAGTAGGAGGAGAAGGCGGCAGGGCGACCGCGGTGTCCTGAGGCGGAGCCTGCTGCGCCCCAGCGGCTGTGGCGATGGTGTCAAGCAGGGGCACCTCAGGGGTCGCCAGGGCCATAGTAGCCGAGCTCGCCCCAGCCGGCTCAGCAGGGCCTCGCAGGGACGCCTGGGCAGGAGAGGCCCGCGCGTCACGTTCATCTTCTTTCGCGAGCAGAGGCGCTGCCGCGGATGGAGTCTCAGGAGCCCCCTTCGGCTTCTTTGCCGTGGGCGCCAGCCTAGCCGGAGATGCGGGCGTCAAGCCCCAGCGACGAAACAAGAAACAAGACAGGGATTAAGAACTTACAAGTCGTCGCCCGTAGACTCGAGCAGCCTCCGGCCATACTTGAAGCCCGAGAGCCGGTTGCAAGGATCAGCCTCAAGGAGCGCGGGTGCAGTTGGGGCGCCTGCGGATCGCCTCGGGGCTGGGGCGGACCCACGGGGGATCAGCCCAGTCCGGTCCTTCTTCGGAACTGGGGGCAGGCTCCCACCGCCCTGCTGGCCATCACCCTCGTCGTCGTCACTCAGAGAGAGGCGGAGCGTGCGGGACTTGCGCCGAGGAGGTGGAGCCCTTGACTCTGCCTCGGAGTCAGCCCTCTTTTCCCGCTCCCCTTCCTCCCTCTCTTTGCTGGAGTCGCCGGAGGATACGTCCACCAGGTCCTCGGGAGCCTCCGCGGGCACAGGCCCGTCCCCGTTGAGGACGGGCATGGACCCCACAACCTGCTCCCAGTCCTCACGAAGGAACAGGGGCGTCGGAGCGCCCTCCAACCTTTACACGTCGCCCCCGACCAAAGACTGGAGGACCGCGGCCAGATCCTCATCGGCCAGGACCGCGGGGCTCGGGTGGGCCTCCACATCGGAAGTGAGTACTGACGAAGCGGAGCCAGCTGATGCTCCA
This sequence comes from Triticum dicoccoides, assembly GCF_002162155.2. Lineage (NCBI taxonomy): Eukaryota > Viridiplantae > Streptophyta > Magnoliopsida > Poales > Poaceae > Triticum > Triticum dicoccoides. The sequence continues at coordinate 92,395,085 of NC_041393.1, forward strand.
GGAACTCCCTCAGCAGCGAGGCGCGAGTCAGCTTCGCCGCCGCCATGCTGGCCGGCCTCAGATCCGCATCCATCTTCTCCAACACCAGCCTTGCGCGGGGATCCACAAGCTCCACTCGAGACCAGTCGTCGGAGCTCGAGGGGAGCCCCGTGGGCAAGGCCAGCCGGGGGTGGACGCGCCCAGCGTCAACCAAGACCCACTTGCTCCTGAAGCCCTCAATCCTTTTCCCGGGATTCGAAATGGCGATGGAGCTGCCGTACACGACGAAGCTCGCACACACAGAGACGAAGCCGCGAGAGGGCCGGAGGTAGAAGTAGTGGCGCAGCAGGGCCACTGAGGGCTTCACCCCCACATCAGCCTCACAATAGTAGGCGAAGATTGCCAGAAGGAGGACAGAATTGGGGTGGAGATGCAGAGCTTGAAGGTTGTAATTTCAGAGGACAGAAAAGAAGAACTCAGAGAAGGCAGGCACCAGACCGGCGACAATGGCGCTCATGAAGAGCGAATAGAAGGTGCTTCCTTGGCCCTCAGGTAGGGCAGAGCCGGCCTTGAACACCTTCGCCCCGTCGACGCCCTGCGCTGCTGCCAACTGGCGCACCCGGGCAAGGCTCGCCTCCGACACATTTGGCGAGTCTAGGGCGGACGAGTACCAAGCTCCAGCCGGGGCCTGGCGAGGCGCCATGTCTGGCTAGGGCCTGCAGGTGGAGTAGATCTGGAGATTTCGAAGGAAGGAAGAAGAGGCGCAAGAAAGGGGATCTGAGCAGCAACTGGAGAGAGCAAAGGAGGCAGAGGGCAGATGCCGCTCCTTATCTACTAGTGCGGTTGTGGAGACGCCCACGTCCAATCAACCGCCACGCGGCGCCCAAGGCCGCAGGCTGTTAGGGCCCGTGACGCTTTGCACTTGCCCTTTCGCCTCTCTGCTCGGTCAAGTCCGGGCGTGCCTTGGGCCCGGGGGCTACTGTCGGCGTTCTGGGAACGGGGGTCCCCAGACTTGGCTGCCTGCGGCCTGCGGCGTGGCTCAAAGGGGCCCCAGCACGGCCCATCTTCATCAGCCCAAGCTCAAGACCCTCGCGAGGGGCCAAGCCTCGCGGGGCGGACGACAAGGAGCTTCCTCAGGCACGGCCTCGTCAGGCTGGCTCACGAGGAGGAGGAGATTTCAAGGCAGGGTACCTCACGAGGTGCCCATGACACAAGCCATGACGACCAAGGGCGCTAGCCGGGCGCCAGCCCGCGCAGTGTCCTTCTTTCCTCTTTGGTGCAAGGGGAGCAAGCGCAGGCGAGAGCATCAAGCAAAGGCGTCCATTTCGGTGCAACAAGACCAAGACCAGTCCAACAGCAGGATGGAGGTCACCGTGGAGCCCAAGTCGGCGTCACCACCAGAGCCTTTGATAGGCGAGGACCAACTTTAGTCAGGATAAGTGTACTAGATGTTCCCCTTCAAATTGGCCAATTGTTGGCGCCCTTCCCGCTCAATATTTGGGAAGAGGCCCAGGGCCTTCGCCTATAAATAGGACTAGCCACCCACAGGGTAGAAAGATATAGATCGATCCATCCGACCGGCAAAAAGAGAGAGACCACAAGAACAGACCCTCGCGAGGCTGTTCTTCCTTGTATTGTTCATCATCAGCCCAAGAGGTAATCCACCACGCCACACACTAGAGTAGGGTATTACACCACAATGGTGGCCTGAACCAGTATAAATCCTGTGTATCTTGTGTTGTTCTTCTCGTAGTTTAGATCCTAGCGATTCAGCGAGGAACAGGTAGGTAGAAAGCGAAACCTCCGCGAGCACCCCAGTGTTCGAACCTCAAGGGTCTGCCGGAACCCTAAATCCGACAAGCGTGGTGATGGTGATGGTGATGTGATCCGTGTAATGCTTCGCCTAAGCACCGTGAAAATATGACCGAGGTGTAAACTTTGGAGGGGGCGCCGCACATGGCTTGGAGCAATTTGTGTGTCTTCTATGGGCGCCTCCCCACTTATATAAAGGAGGGAGGGAGAGGAGGCCGGCCCTATGCGTGCCCCTAGTGGGAGGAGTCCCACTTGGGCTCCTAGTAGGATTCGGGCCCCCCTTCCTTTTATCGGTGGGGGAAAGGGGGGAGGACATGGAGTAGGAGAAGGAAAGGGGGCCGCCCCTACCCCTTGTCCAATTCGGAGTCCTCCCTGGCAGGGCGCGCCAACCCCTTGTTGGCTGGTTAGCCTCCCTCCTATGGCCCATATCTTTCCCCGGGGGGTTCTGGTAACCCCTCCGGTACTCCCGTATGTACCGGATACATTCCAGAACACTTCCGGTGTCCTAATACCACCTTCCAATATATCAATCTTTACCTCTCGACCATTTCAAGACTCCTTTTCATGTCCGTGATCTCATCCGGGACTCGGACCAACCCTCGGTCAGCAAAACACATAACTCATATAATATAAATCATCATCGAACGTTAAGCGTACGGAACCTGCGGGTTCGAGAACTATGTAGACATGACCGAGACACCTCTCCGGTCAATAACCAATAGCAGAACCTGGATGCTCATATTGGTTCCCACATTTTCTATGAAGATCATTATCTGTTAAACCACTATGTCAACATAGGTTATTCCCTTTGTCATCAGTATGTTACATGTCCGAGATTCGATCGTCGGTATCTTAGTACCTAGTTCAATCTCGTTACCGGCAAGTCTCTTTACTCGTTCCGAAATGCATCATCCCACAACTAACTCATTAGTCATATTGCTTGCAAGGCTTCATATAATGTGCATTAGCGAGAGGGCCCAGAGATACCTCTCCGATACTCGGAGTGAAAAATCCTAATCTCGATCTATGCCAACCTAACAAACACCTTCGGAGATACCTGTAGAGCATCTTTATAATCACCCAGTTACGTTGTGACGTTTGGTAGCACACCAGGCACTCCTCCGGTGTCCGGGAGTTGCATGATCTCATAGTTGGAGGAATATGTATTTGACATGAAGAAAGAAGTAGCAATAAAACTGAACGATCATTATGCCAAGCTAATGGATGGGTCTTTTCCATCACATCTTTCTCCTAATGATGTGATCTCATTTTTCAAATGACAACACATGTCCATGGCTAGGAAACTTAACCATATTTGATCAACGAGCTAGTCAAGTAGAGGCATACTAGGGACACGATGTTTTGTCTATGTATTCACACATGTATCAAGTTTCCGGTTAATACAATTCTAGCATGAATAAAAAACATTTATCATGAATAAGGAAATATAAAATAACAACTTTATTATTGCCTCTAGGGCATATTTCCTTCAGAAAGTGACTACATGAAATTCCCGTGTACCCTCAAGAACACTTTGTTTATCACAAGAGACTGTTTTGGCCTGTCCTTTGCCTCAAAAGGATTGGGCTACCTTGCTGCACTTTTGTTACTACTACCGTTACTTGCTCGTTACAAATTATCTTGCTATCAAACTACTCTGCTACTTATACTTTTAGCACTTGCAGACATTACCTAGCTGAAAACACTTGTCATTTCCTTCTGCTCCTTGTTGGGTTCGACACTCTTACTTATCGTAAAGGCTATAATTGACCCCATATACTTGTGGGTCATCAAGCACCAGTCCACCCACATACCAAATTATCAAAGTAGCGAACACAAATCAAACCAACATGATGAAAGTGACTAGATGAAATTCCCGTGTACCCTCAAGAACACTTTGCTTATCATGAGAGACCGTTTTGGCCTTTACTTTGCCTCAAAAGGATTGGGCTACCTTGTTGCACTTTTGTTACTACTACCATTACCTGCTCGTTACAAATTATCTTGTTATCAAACTACTCTATTACTTACAATTTCAGCACTTGCAGACATTATCTCGCTAAAAACTGCTTATCATTTCCTTCTGCTCCTCGTTGGGTTTTACACTCTTACTTATCGAAAAGTCTACACTAACTCATTAGTCAGTTTGCTTGCAAGGCTTCTTATGATGTTTATTACTGAGAGGGCCCAGAGATACCTCTCTGATACTCGGAGTGACAAATCCTAATCTCGATCTATGCCAACCCAACAAACACCTTCGGAGATACCATTAGAGCATCTTTATAATCACCCAGTTACGTTGTGAAGTTTGATAGCACACAAGGCATTCCTCCGGTATCTGGGAGTTGCATAGTCTCATAGTCGAAGGAATATGTATTTGACATGAAGAAAGCAATAACAATAAAACTGAACAATGATAATGTTAAGCTAACAGATGGGTCTTGTCCATCACATCATTCTCCTAATTATGTGATCCCGTTCATCAAATGACAACACATGTCTATGGGTAGGAAACTTAACCATCTTTGATTAACGAGCTAGTCTAGTAGAGGCTTACTAGGGACACGGTGTTTTGTCTATTATCCACACATGTATCAAGTTTCCGGTTAGTACAATTCTAGCATGAATAATAAACATTATCATGAGATAAGAAAATATAAAATAACAACTTTATTATTTCCTCTATGGCATATTTCCTTCATTCTCCCACTTGCACTAGTCAATATTCTAGTTACATCGCCATGTGATTTAACACCAATAGTTCACATATTTATGTGATTAACACCCATAGTTCACATCGCCATGTGACCAATACCCAAAAGGTTTACTAGAGTCAGTAATCTAGTTCACATTGCTATGTGATTAACACCCAAAGAGTACTAAGGTTTGATCATGTTTTGCTTGTGAGAGAAGTTTAGTCAATGGGGCTGCCACATTCAGATTTGTATGCATTTTGCAAATTTCTATGCCTACAATGCTCTGCATGGAGCTACTCTAGCTAACTTCTCCCATGTTTAATACATATCTAGATTGAGACTTAGAGTCATCTAGATCAGTGGCGAAGGTTGCATCGACGTAACTCTTTACGATGAACTCTTTATCACCTCCATAACCGAGAAACATTTCCTTACTCCTCTTTAAGGTAACTAAGGATAATTTTGACCGCTATCTAGTGATCTATTCCTAGATCACTATTGTACCCCCTTTCCAAACTCATGGCAAGGTACACAGCAGGTTTGGTACACATCATAGCATACTTTATAGAACCTATGGCTGATGCATAGGGAATGACTTTCATTCTCTTTTTATCTTCTGCCGTGGTCAGGTTTTAGTCTTTACTCAACTTCACACCTTACAATACAGGCAAGAACTCCTTTTTGCTGATCCACTCTGAACTCCTTCAAAAATCTTGTCAAGGTATGTACTCATTGAAAGTCTTATCAAGCGTCTTGATCTATCTCTATATATCTTTATTCCCAATATGTAAGTAGCTGGTCTTTCATTGAAAAATTCTTATTCAAGTATCCTTCTATGCTATCCAGAAATTCTATATAATTTCCAATCAATAATATGTCATCCATATATAATATCAGAAATGCTACAGAGCTCCCACTCACTTTCTTGTTAATACAGATTTCACCATAAGTCCGTATAAAACCATATTCTTTGATCACCTCATCAAAGCGTATATTCCAACTCCGAGATTCTTGCACCAGTCCATAGATGGATCACTGGAGCTTGCACACTTTGTTAGCACCTTTAGGATCGACAAAACATTCTGGTTGCATCATATATAACTCCTCTTAGAGATATCCATTTAAGGAATGCAGTTTTGACATCCATTTGCCAGATTTCATAAAATGTGGCAATCACTAACATGATTCGGACGGACTTAAGCATCACTGCGTTTGAGAAAGTCTGATCATAGTCGACCCCTTGAACTTGTCGAAAACCTTTTTCAACAAGTCAAGCTTTGTAGATAGTAACATTACCATCAGCGTTAATCTTCTTCTTGAAGATCCATTTATTCTCTATGGCTCACCGATCATCGGCAAGTCTACCAAAGTCCACACTTTGTTCTCATACATGGATCCTATCTCAGCTTTCATGGCCTGAAGCCATTTATCGGAATCTGGGCGTCGGGTAACATCACTTCCAGAACAGGATTACCGTACCACTCGGGTGTGGATCGTGTTTTGGTTGACCTACAAGCTTCGGTTGTAACTTGATCTGAAGTTTCATGATCATCATCATTAGCTTCCTCTCTAGTTGGTGTAGGCATCACAGGAATGGGTTTCTCTGATGAGCTACTTTCCAAATTGAGAGAAGGTACAATTAACTCATCAAGTTCTACTTTCCTCCCACTCGCTTCTTTCGAGAGAACCTCCTTCTCTAGAAAGGTTCCATTCTTGGCAACAAAGATCTCGCCATCGGATATATGATGGAAGGTGTACCCAATTGTTTCCTTAGGGTATCCTATGAAGACGCACTTCTCCAATTTGGATTCAAGCTTATCAGGTCGAAGCCTTTTGACATAAGCATCGCATCCCCAAACTTTAAGAAGCAGCAACTTAGGTTTATTGCCGAACCATAGCTCATGCGGTGTCATCTCAATGGATTTAGACGGTGCCCTGTTTAACATGAATGCACCTGTCTCTATGCATAACCCCAAAATGATACTGGTAAATTAGGAAGAGACATCATAGATTGCACCATATCTAATAAAGTACGGTTACGACGTTCGGACACACCATTATGTACGTTGTGGTGTTCCAGGTGGCGTGAGTTGTGAAACTATTCCATGTTGTTTTAAATGAAGGCCAGACTCGTAACACAAATATTCGCCTCTGTGTTCAGATCGTAGAAACTTTTTCTTGTTATGATGATTCTTTCTTCACTTCGTTCTGAAATTCTTTGAACTTTTCAAATGTTTCTGACTTGTGTTTCATTAAGTGGATCACCCATATCTACTCAAATCATCAGTGAAGGTCAGAAAATAATGATACCCGCCACGTGCCTCAACACTCATCGGACCGCATGCATCAGTATTTATTATTTCCAATCAGTCATTGGCTCACTCCATTGTTCCAGAGAATGGAGTTTTAGTCATCTTGCCCATGAGGCATGTTTCGCAAGTATCAAATGATTCATAATCAAGTGATTCCAAAAGCCCATAAGCATGGTGTTTCTTCATGCGCTTTACACCAATATGATCTAAACGGCAGTGCCGCAAGTATGTTGCCCTATCATTATCAACTTTGCATCTTTTGGCATCAAAATTATGAATATGTGTATCACTATGATCGAGATTCAATAAACCATTAACATTGGGTGTATGACTATAGAAGGTTTTATTCATGTAAACAGAATAACAATTATTCTATGTCTTAAATGAATAATCATATTGCAATAAACACAATCCTATCTTGTTCATGCTCAATGCAAACACCAAATAACATTTATTTAGGTTCAACACTAATCCCGAAAGTATAGGGAGTGTGCGATGATGATCATATCAATCTTGGAACCACTTCCAACACACATCGTCACTTCACCCTCAACTAGTCTCCATTTATTCCGCAACTGCTATTTCGAGTTACTAATCTTAGCAACCGAACAGGTATCAAATACTCAGGGGCTACTACGAGCACTAGTAAAGTACTCATCAATAACATGTATATCAAATATACCTTTGTTCACTTAGCCATCCTTCTTATCCGCCAAATATTTGGGGTAGTTCCGCTTTCAGTGACCATTTCCTTTGCAATGGAAGTACTTAGTTTCAGGCTTCTCGCTGTGGTACAACATCATCGGCGCTGCGCTAGTTTTCTCGTTGGCGGCAGGATGACGGGTGTGAGGTCGGGTGTGGCAGTGTGGGCGTCGGGGCGGGGTCATATAGCTGTCCGGGCTACAGGAGTTGGGCGGTCGGGCCGACGACCGACATTATTGCTCATTAATGCCGGGGCCTCAGGACGGGGCGCGACGACGGGACTGGGCAGTGGGGGTGGAATGCGAGGCGGCAGTCAACAGGACGGGGCATCGGGTGGTGGCAGACGACGCACTTTGACTGGGTGACACGCGTCGGTTGGACCGGGTGACGTGTCGAAGCACATTTGCCGTCGGTGGCAGACGGAAAATCCTCCCATTAGCCACTCCTATAGATCGTGGCCCTTGGTCCGATGGATTTTGCAGTATGGGCCATCACCTTTCCCGGCCTTCTCGGCAGCCGCGGCCTCCCGGCAATCAGTGCATGCAACATCTTCCTTGTCGGGTACCTCAGTCTTGGCCTTCTTGCCGGTATTAGGCGTGCCTGATCCCTCAACGGTCATCACTCCCTTATCCTTGCGCCTTTTATTGCGCTTCTTGTTGTTCTTCTTCTTCTAACTAGTTGCCTCGTCATCATCCTCTGAGTCGACGTCGATGCCATCCTCTTCTCTGGGGAGCCGCCTCCCCTCCTCCACCCGAGCACACTTATCCACTAGAGTGTAAAGCTCCTTCACGGTCTTGGGCAAACGAACGTTCATCTTGGCATGTATCCGTCGATTGCGCACGTTGGACTGGAACGCAGCTATCACAGCCAATGGGTGGATGTCTGGAATATTTCTGTGGACTCGGCTTAACCTCTGCATGTACTTACGCAGAGTCTCTCCTTCTTTTAGTCAGAGAAGCTGCAAATCGCTGGGCCGCCCTGGTTCTTGATGGCCACCCGTGAAGGCGCCAATGAACTCGTGGCATAGCTCAGCCCATGTTGAAATGGAGTTCTCTGGCAGGTGCATCAACCAAGACCTCACATTTGGCTTGAGTGCCAGAGGGAAATAATTGGCCAACACCTTCTCATCTCTTCCTCCGGCAACCTGAACAGCAATGGTGTAGATGCTCAAGAACTCTGCCCGGTTTAGTCTCCCATCGTACTTCTCTAGTATCTCTGGCTTGAACATGCGGGCAGACGGCCAATGGACTTGTCACAACTCTCGAGTGAAGGCGGGGCACCCAGCCTCGAAAGGAAGGTACCCGTCTCCCCGAGCGCAAGCTCGTCGATGTTGGGGTCATCGCGCCCATCGGACAGGCGAAGGGTTTCATGGCGTTGCTTGATGGTGGCTGAGGGAGTCCTGGACTAGAGGTTGTCTGGATAGCCGAACTATCATCATCGGCCAGACTCCAAGACTATGAAGATACAAGATTGAAGACTTCGTCCCGTGTCCGGATGGGACTTTCCTTGGCGTGGAAGGCAAGCTTGGCGATACGGATATGTAGATCTCCTACCATTGTAACCGACTTTGTGTAACCCTAGCCCTCTCCGGTGTCTATATAAACTGGATGGATTTAGTCCGTAGGACGAAGAACAATCATACCATAGGCTAGCTTCTAGGGTTTAGCCTCCTTGATCTCGTGGTAGATCTACTCTTGTAACACACATCATCAATATTAATCAAGCAGGACGTAGGGTTTTACCTCCATCAAGAGGGCCCGAACCTGGGTAAAACATCGTGTCCCTTGTCTCCTGTTACCATCTGCCTAGACGCACAGTTCGGGACCCCCTACCCGAGATCCACCGGTTTTGACACCGACATTGGTGCTTTCATTGAGAGTTCCTCTGTGTCGTCACCGATAGGCTCGATGGCTTCTTCAATCATCATCAACGACGCAGTCCAGGGTGAGACCTTCCTCCCCGGACAGATCTTCGTATTCGGCGGCTTTGCACTGCGGGCCAATTCGCTTGGCCATCTGGAGCAGATCGAAAGCTACGCCCCTGGCCGTCAGGTCAGATTTGGAAGTTTGAACTTCACGGCTGACATCTGCGGGGACTTGATCTTCGATGGATTCGAGCCACAGCCAAGCGCGCCGCACTGTCACGACGGGCATGGTCTAGCTCTGCAGCCGGACAGTACCCTGGAGGCCGCGCTCGAGCCCGCTCCGATCTTCAATTCGGAGCCGGCTGCGCAGATCGAGGACGGATGGCTAGACACCGCCTCGGGGGCTGCAACCTCTGTGGCGATAGAGCCGAACACTAATCTTGTCCCTCATGAAGCCCATGACTCCGAGGTGCCGGACTCCTTGCCGGACTCCGAACCTCCCGCGCCCCCACCAACCGAATCCGGTTGGGCGCCGATCATGGAGTTCCCCGCCGCGGACATCTTTCAACACTCACCTTTCGGTGACATCTTGAGCTCGCTAAAGTATCTCTCGTTATCAGAAGAGCCCCGGCCGGACTGCAGTCAGGACGGTTGGGATGCGGACGAGAAAGAAATTCAACGCCCACCCACCACCCACCTAGTAGCCACTGTCAACGATCTAACCGACATGCTAGACTTCGACTCCGAAGACATCGACGGTATGGACGACGATGCCGGAGACGACCAAGAACCAGCGCCTATCGGGCACTGGAAAGCCACCCCAACTCACGACGTATACATGGTGAATACACCAAAAGGAAGCGATAATGAGGAACAACGGGACATGGCGAAGGACAACTCCCCCAGCAAACAACCAAAACGGTGACACAAGCGCCGCCCGAAGCCCCGCCTCGATAAAAACCGCACCCATACAGACCCGGCCCTAGACCAGGGCGAAGCAGTGGACGGCGAACACGCCACCAAGCAATCATCCGAACACGGTGAACTGGACAAGCAACCCATCCCCGGCGAAAACAAGAGCCTAGATGATCTCATGCCGAACACATCACCAGAGCATAAGAACCTTCATAAAAGGCTTGTCGCTACTGTAAGAAGTTTGAAGAAGCAAAAGCGGAAGCTCAAAACAGCAGAGGACACACTCAGAATGAGACGGAGCAAAGTACTCAATACCGCAGATAAATATGACGCTAGTCGCCAGGCAAAGAGTTACCCGAAGCGCAAGCTGTTGCCCGAATTCAACGAGGAGGCCTTAGAGCCCCCGCAGTCAAAAAAAGAAAGAGGCCGCCTGGCCGGATAGACGACCAGATGACAGGCTAAGAGCAGCAAGGGGCTCCGCATACAAGCCGGCACACGATCAGCATAAAGATCCTCGGAAAAAGGATGACCCGGTCAGGTCTATCTACGGGCCAAAAAAGAAGACTCCAGGAAGCAACACAACCCGCTGAGCATTTGAAGACAACGGCACACCCAAATACAGGGGCGCCGCAACCCACTATGTTTCACCGATGAGGTACTGGATCATGAATTTCTAGCGGGATTCAAACCCGTAAACATAGAGGCATATGACGGAACAACAGACCCCGGAGTCTGGATTGAAGATTATATCCTACACATACATATGGCCAGAGGAGACGATCTCCATGCCATAAAATACCTACCCCTCAAGCTCAAAGGGCCAGCTCGGCATTGGCTCAAAAGCCTCCAAGAAAATACCATTGGAAGTTGGGAAGAGCTCGAGGATGCGTTTCGAGCAAATTTTCAAGGGACTTATGTCCGCCCTCCGGATGCAGACGATTTAATTCACATAACCCAACAGCCCTGAGAGTCAGCATGCAAATTCTGGAATAGGTTCCTCACCAAAAAGAACCAAATAGTTGACTGTCCGGACACCGAAGCCTTAGCAGCCTTTAAACACAACGTCCGAGACGAATGGCTCGCCAGACACCTCGGCCAGGAAAAACCAAGAACAATGGTCGCACTAACAAGCCTCATGACCCGCTTTTGCGCGGGGGAAGACAGTTGGCTGGCTAGATGCAGCACCAGCGACCCGAGTACATCCGAAGTCAGGGATGGAAATGGGAAATCACAACGCAGAAAACATCAGCGCCGGAATAAGGAAGATGGCCCAAATAGCACAGCGGTTGTCGGTGTCAAAACCGGCGGATCTCGGGTAGGGGGTCCCGAACTGTGCGTCTAGGCGGATGGTAACAGGAGACAAGGGACACGATGTTTTACCCAGGTTTGGGCCCTCTTGATGGAGGTAAAACCCTACGTCCTGCTTGATTAATATTGATGATGTGTGTTACAAGAGTAGATCTACCACGAGATCAAGGAGGCTAAACCCTAGAAGCTAGCCCATGGTATGATTGTTGTTCGTCCTACGGACTAAAGCCATCCGGTTTATAGAGACACCGAAGAGGGCTAGGGTTACACAGAGTCGGTTACAATGTTAGGAAATCTACATATCCGTATCGCCAAGCTTGCCTTCCACGCCAAGGAAAGTCCCATCCGGACACGGGGCAAAGTCTTCAATCTTGTATCTTCATAGTCTTGGAGTCCGGCCGATGATGATAGTTCGGCTATCCGGACACCCCCTAGTCCAGGACTCCCTCAGTAGCCCCTGAACCAGGCTTCAATGACGACGAGTCCGGCGTGCATATTGTCTTCGGCATTGCAAGGCGGGTTCCTCCTCTGAATAATTTATAGAAGATTGTGAACACCAGGATAGTGTCCGGCTCTGCAAAATAATTTCCACATACCACCGTAGAGAGAATAATATTTACACAAGTTCAATCTGCTGACGTATTTTGTGGCATGATGTCACACCACTACCAAGCCTTTACTCGAATTGTTTTTATTGTACCACCTCAGCGTGTTTAGCGAAGCGGTTTCCTTGGCACGTCTTGTCGAAGGAGAGATCGTGTTCCCCTTATTCCGGGATTCCCATCAATACGGACGTGTGTAACCCAACCGCGCCATTGATTGCGGCGCTTGGGAGATAAGCGTGTTTTATCAGGCCGATGGGGACACATGTTTTTGTCCGCCCATATAAGGGATAAAGATCCAACCCTTTTACCTGTGCCTTCTTCCTCCTTGGCTTATCCATCTCTGCGAACTCGAGCTCCAGCGCCCAAGTCCGCACATCTCACCTCAACCTTCTCCAACTATGTCCGGAGCGGGAGGCAGGTGGATGGCCTCCTCCGTTACGGAGGGGCACATCCAGAAGCTGCGCAGCGCCGGATATTTGTCCAGCAACATCGCGCATCGGCTCCCCGACGAGGGAGAGCTCATCCCCACCCCCAGGCCCCATGAGAGGGTAGTATTTCTTACCCATTTCCTCCGCGGACTGGGCTTCCCACTCCATCCCTTTGTCCGGGGGCTCATGTTCTACTACGGCCTGGATTTCCATGATCTGGCCCCGAATTTCATCCTCAACATCTCGGCATTTATCGTCGTGTGCGAGGCCTTCCTCTGCATCCAGCCCCACTTCGGCTTGTGGCTCAAGACCTTTAGTGTCAAGCCGAAGGTTGTGAAGGGAAGCCAAGCGGAGCGCGGAGGCGCCATGGTGGGCAGGATGTCCAACGTTACTTGGCTTGAGGGCACTTTCGTGGAAACCATTAAAGGGTGGCAATCGGGGTGGTTCTACATCACCGAGCCGCGTGACCCCGAATGGGCAGCGGCCCCCGAATTCAGATCTGGCATCCCCACACGGCTCACCTCCTGGAAAGAGAGTGGCCAAACTTGGGGTGATTCGGAGGAGCTGACCGGACTCTAAGCCTGCGTCCAAAAGCTGGTGGACAAGAAGCTCAAGCTTGCCAACGTGGTCCAGGTCATGCTCATCCGCCGGATCCTCCCGGGCCAACGATGGGGCTTCAACATGTGGGAGTTCGATCCGGCGCAGCACCAGACTTTGAGCGGGCTCTTCGACACTACGTACGAAGATGTCTGGAAGGTGCTGTTCAAGGGCGCCGAGGCTCCCGCATCTGCTACCGAAGATCGGGGATTCAGCTCGCAGCGTCCAGCTGACGAGGTAAGCGATTTTGTCCTTTACGGGACGCTTGTTTTCCATAGTTTGACTCTATGCGGGATCTAAACTCCCTTTCCTTTGACAGGGCTGGCTGGCGAAGGCCGAGCAGACTATCTTTCCAGCCCCATTGCCAGAGGACCCAGCGGACGCCCGCCTAGCGGGGCTGCTGGCTTCGGCACCCCACGTGGTGCCGGAGAAGAAGGCCAAGAAGAAGGCCACCGGGACTCGGAAGAGTTCCTGTTTTCAGGTGCTATCGGTTGACGACTCCGAGGCCGACTCCTCTCACCAAGGTGAGGAGGAGAAGGAGAAAGCCTCTCCCCCAGTGGGGGGAGGGAAGAAAAGGAAGGCCTCCGCAACGAGGGAGGCCGAAGGGTCCAAGAAGGGAAAAACTCTTCCCCCGGACTGCTCTGCCAACACCAGTGACGACGACGAGGACTGGCCTCCAAGGGCCAAGCCCCTGGCAAGATCGTGCGTATCCGGACTCCCGAATAACTTCATGTTTTCTCTTTTTTGCCACACAATGTCTTTCTAATGCTGCATACAACCCTGCAGTCCGCCCAAGGACGATCTTCCTGCTTCGTCGAGCGGGTCCTTAGGTGCGTCGGATATGGATTCTCTTCCGACCGCCTCCACCCCGCGTGACATGGACGATGCCGAGGTGGGATCCCGGGAAGGGACCCGCCAGGAGGAGGAGGCCCCGGAGGTGTCGCAGGAGAACCTCCTGGACTTTGCACCGGACTCGGCTCCGGATCCCATAGTGGCTCCGGAGTCCGGTGGGCGGCCCCTTCGTAAGAAGGGCAAGACCATGACGCCAGCAGCCTCCGTCCAACCGGAGGCGCCGGATAGCTTGCTGGAGGCGCTCAATGGCGCCTCCATTGAAGAGGAACACCGCACTGTTATGAGTGCGGTGATTCAGAAGGTGCAGCTTGCCAAGAGCGGGCTGACCGAAGCCTGCAGCAGCCTTCTAACAGGCTTTGAGGTAAGAATTTTGATATATGTAAAATAGTACCGCATAGACAGTAGCCCCTGATGCTCGGTTCGGTGTTCGGAAAGAAAAGCCGGACTAAGGATCTAAAAAGATATACACAGGAGTCATAAAAAATATGTCAATATGGGATTGCAGGCTGCGCTGCTGACCTCTGCCGCACTGACTGCAGAGGTCAATACTTTGAAGGAAAGCCTCGAGCGGTCCGAGAACGAGCTCGGCCGTGCCAAGAAGCAGCTCGAGGACAAGGAAGGTGAGTAACACCTTATTAAAATTGTACCTTATAGAAAAGGATTTTGGTTGCAAAAAGAATGACAAGGATAACGCGGGTATTGCAGGGGCCACTAACAAGGTGGCTACCATGAAGGAGGCGGTGGCCGCGGCCGAACGCAATGCGGCTGCGGAGCGCATCGAGCGAGAGAAGCAGGAGGCGCGGGTGGCGGAGGTACAGCAAGAGCTCCAGGATCTCGTGAAAAAACATGAGAGCCTGGAGTGTGACTCGAAGACTCGAGAGTCTGAGCTTGCAACAGCTCTTGAGAGTGCCAAAGCCGCTAAGGCCGAAGCCTACAAGGCCCTCCAAGAAATCGAGGCGTTGAAGAAAATAGCAGCGGGTAAGGCATTTTTCATGCAAAATAAGCATGTGAGTGTTAATTACCTGTTGCTTACCCGAATTCGGAGCTCTCTAGGAGCATTCGCAGATCTTCCTCGCAGCGTGTCCGATGCTGCCGCGTTCTACCAGGCCGAGGAGGGGAGCTCAACGGAGAAGGTCTTCTGGTCTCAGTATGCTGAGGCCGGACATCCGGTGCCCCTTAGCGACCAGCTGAAGTAGCTGGTCGACCTCCACAAGGCGGCCGAACAGGCCATGAAGGGCCTGATAGTTTGGCTGTGGCCTAAGGAGGCCATGCCTGGGAGCTACTTCGGCCTGGTGCGGCGGCTGGTGGATGCGTGCCCGTGGGTTGAAGTCATCAAGCACTCCGCCAGTATTGAAGGTGCCCGTCGGGCCCTTGCCCGCGCAAGGGTGCACTGGGGCAAGATGGATGCCCAGAAGCTCGTGACGGACCTGCCACCGCAGGGCAAGGAGCATCGCACGCCCGAGATGTATTATAAGAGTGTGGTGAAGGGCGCCCGCACTATTGCGGGTGAGTGCTCCAAAGATGTAATATTTGAGTAGACTCGCATTTTGTTATCCTGTGCGCTGAAAACTTAGTTCATTTGCGCTAAGCAACGCATTTTAATTTAAAATATTACCTTCTGTGCGGCTGTTTATCAAATCTGAGAGATGGCAAGTCGTCGGCTTCAGCCCCCATGCCACGAGTGCTGGGGTGTTCGGGATGAATTTGAGCACTCTTGTTCCTATATTTGGGTCCATCTAGGGAGGCGCTCAACACAACGAACAAGGCAACCGGACTTATAATGCTTGAACACTCTCACTTTGCCATAGAATTCTATAATTTTAAATTTCGGTGAGGCCCCTAGTCTTCGGAAGGCCGAACTTGGGGCGCTATCGACGCCTGGGCCGGACAAAGTCGGCTCCTCGCTCTAAGCGGCATAAGTCTTTAAGGACTCACAAAAAACCTCTCGAACAGCGACCAGCTCTCGCCTCATCATGACGGTCAGTTTTAGCTTTCTCCACTGAGGCGCTCGCCCAACTCAACCGGGGCGCAATCGTAGTGGTTCTCCCAGTGCTACCTTAGCCGATACAACGAAACATAAGGTACCAAAACATGGGAGCCGGGCAAATCCAACTATTGACCCAAGACATGATTCGGAGCCGATGCATATAATGCTATAAGTTCGGTGTGCCGCACAAGTGTTCGGACTTATCACACCATGATGCGGGAAACATAAGCCCCTAATGTATTTAGCCGTACCAAAACGTACGGATGCGACATGTCACAAATGAACATATGTATAAAAGAGAAATGCAATTGGAAGAAAAAAGGTGCTGCATTACTTATTCAAGAAAAAACTGCTGTAAGTGCAGAACGGTACAAATGGTGCGATAAGCAAGGGATGGGACTGTTAAACATGTCCCCCTCCAAGGGTAGGCTGCGGAATGGTGCATAAAACAGATTTAATGCTCGTAATGGAGACCACCTGGATATTCGTTGTAGCCTTTCTCCTTCCCTGGCTGTTGCATCGTGAGTTCGGCAGGTCTGCTGCCGGACAGGGCCTCTGACGAACGGAGTCCTATGGGTAAAAAAAAGAAAAAAAAATAACGACACACTTGAGAGCCCCTGGTGTGGTTAAGCCGTATTCTGGGCCTATCGTGGTCGTGCCCCTCTCCCCATGCCCATGGTATCTTCGGAGCATAATGGTGTATGCGAAGGACCTGTCTTGACGTTTTGTAGGGGTTGGGGTTGGGGCCGCACTGCTACGCGTGCTCGGAACGTGCCAGGTGGTCTTGTTGTATGTTACTCCGGGCGCGTTTAGCCGTGTCCGGTCGCTTAGCGGCCGGACTCGAAAATTGCCTTAAGAGGCTGCACTGTACTTCTGCCGCGAGAGCCGCTGTATGTTCCTCCGTTCGGAGAGAGCGTTCAGTGTTTCTGTTGACCGTGATGACTCCTCGAGGGCCTGGCATCTTGAGCTTGAGGTATGCGTAGTGCGGCACTGCGTTGAACTTTGAGAACGCGGTACGTCCGAGCAGAGCATGATAGCCGATGCGGAACGGAACTATGTCGAAGATTAACTCCTCGCTTCGGAAGTTATCCGAAGACCACTTCCAGTGTAACTGAGCCTGTACAATTGGCTTCCACACCTGGTATGACGCCTTTAAAGGTCGTCTTGGTAGGTTTAATCCTTGAGGAGTCTATGCCCATTTTGCGCACTGTGTCTTGATAAAGCAGGTTCAGGCTGCTGCCGCCGTCCATCAGGACTCTGGTGAGGTGAAATCCATCGACGATTGGGTCTAGAACCAATGCGACAAATCCACCATGGCGGATGCTGGTGGGGTGGTCCTGTCGGTTGAAAGTGATCGGGCAGGAGGACCATGGATTGAACTTCGGGGCAACTGGCTCCATCGCGTGTACATCCCTGAGTGCACGCTTCCACTCCCTTTTGGGTATGTGCGTTGCGTATATCATGTTCACCGTCCGCACCTGTGGGGGGAAACCCTTCTGTCATCTATTGTTCGGTGGTCGGGTCTCTTCCTCGTCATCGCTATGCAGCCCCTTGTCATTGTTTTCGGCAATTAACTTGCCTGCCTGCTTGAATACCCAACAGTCCCTGTTGGTGTGGTTGGCTAGCTTTTCCGGGGTGCCGTGTATCTGGCACGAGCGGTCGAGTATTCGGTCCAAATTGGACGGACCAGGAGTAGTTCTTTTGAATGGCTTTTTCCGCTGACCGGGTTTAGAGCCTCTGAATCCGGCATTGACTGCCGTATCTTCACTGTTATCGCCGTTAATGCGGCGTTTGTTTTTGTTGCGACGCGACCTGCCATTATGGTCCTTGAAATTCGGATTGCCAGAATTTTTGATGAGGTTATTGCTGCGTGCTAGCCAGCTGTCCTCACCCGCGCAGAAGCGGGTCATGAGTGATGTGAGGGCTGCCATGGATTTCGGCTTTTCCTGTCCCAGGTGCCGGGCAAGCCACTCGTCGCGGATGTTATGCTTGAAGGCTGCGAGGGCCTCCGCATCCGGACAGTCGACGATTTGGTTTTTCTTGGTTAAGAACCGTGTCCAGAATTTTCTGGCCGATTCGTCTGGCTGCTGAATTATGTGGCTTAGGTCATCAGCGTCTGGTGGTCGCACATACGTGCCTTGGAAGTTGTCGAGGAATGCGGCTTCCAGGTCTTCCCAACTCCCGATTGACTCTGCTGGCAAGTTGTTAAGCCAATGCCGGGCTGGTCCTTTAAGCTTGAGTGGGAGATATTTGATGGCGTGAAGATCGTCACCGCGGGCCATGTGGATGTGAAGGAGATAGTCTTTGATCCAAACCGCGGGGTCTGTTGTGCCATCGTAGGATTCAATGTTTACGGTTTTGAACCCTTCGGGGATTTGATGATCCATTACTTCGTCTGTGAAGCATAGTGGGTGTGCGGCGCCTCTGTACTGGGCGATATCATGACGGAGCTCGAAAGAGCTTTGTCTATTTTGTTCGGCCCGGCCAGACTTACTATGTCCGGCGCGACGGTTGTCGTCACGTATCATGGGGCGCCCACGCGATCCATAGATCGATCTTGATTGTCTTGCCTTATCCTCCAATATATCTCGCAAGTCCGGAGCGTTCCCTGTGGCTTTGTGCTCTTCGAGCGATGCCAGGGTACGGTTCTAGTGAAGGGCCTAGGGGCCTCTCTGTCGCGACCACGGGGTGGTCGGTCAGCCGTATTGTCTGCTGGTGATGCAGGTTCATACGCCTCCTCCTCTAATTGGGGGAGCAGCTTGCGTTTAGGGTAAATTTTGGAGGGGTGTTTGAGATCATGCTCTTCGTCCGCGAGGACTTCAGTCCATCTGTCGGCTAGCAGATCTTGATCAGCTCTAAGCTGTTGCTGCTTTTTCTTGAGGCTGTTTGCCGTGGCCATAAGCCTGCGTTTAAAACGCTCTTGTCCGACGGGATCCTCAGGCACGATGAATTCGTCGTCGTCGAGGCTTGCCTCGTCATCGGAGGGAGGCATATAGTCCTCTACCTCTTCTTCTGCCGCTCTCTCATGAGGGCTGGCGTCTCCGTCCTCCTGTGCTGAATCTTGCTGGAGTGGGTTGTCTTCGGCACTTTCCGGGGTGTTATTATCTCCGGTGCCGGAATCTTCATTTTTGCTGTGGCAGGATTTAGAGCGGCGCCGCTGATGCCGGCGCTTGGGCTGTTTCTTGGAGGGGTCATCCTCCGCTGTTCCTTCGCCATTCCCATCCTTTGGGATATCCACCATGTATATGTCATATGATGAGGTGGCTTTCCAATGCCCGGTAGGCGCTGGTTCTTGGTCGTCTCCGGCATCGTCGTCCATACCGTCGATGTCTTCGGAGTCGTAGTCTAGCATGTCGGTTAGATCGTCGACACTGGCTATTAAGTGGGTGGTGGGTGGGCTTTGAATTTATTCGTCGTCCGCATCCCAACCGTCCTGACCGCAGTCCGACCAGGGCTCTCCTGATAGTGAGAGATACTTTAGTGAACTCAAGATGTTGCCAAAAGGTGAGTGTTGAAAGATGTCCGCAACGGTGAAATCCATGACCGGTGCCCAACCGGATTCGATTGGAGGGGGCGCGGGAGGTTCAGAGTCCGGCAAGGAGTCCGGCACCTCGGAGTCACGAGCTTCATGAGGGACGAGGTCAGTGTTCGGCTCTATCGCCGTAGAGGTTGCAGCTCCTGAGACGGTGTCTAACCATCCGTCCTCGATCTACGCAGCCGGCTCCGAATTGAAGATCGGAGCGGACTCGAGTGCGGCCTCCAGGGTACTGTCCGGCTACAGAGCTAAATCATGCCCATTGTGACGGTGCGGTGCGCTTGGCTGTGGCCCGAACCCATCGAAGATCAAGTCCCCGCGGATGTCAGCCGTGAAGTTCAAACTTCCAAATCTGACCTGACGGCCAGGGGCGTAGCTTTCGATCTGCTCCAGATGGCCAAGTGAATTGGCCCGCAGTGCAAAGCCGCCGAATACGAAGATCTGTCCGGGGAGGAAGGTCTCACCCTGGACTGCGTCATTGTTGATGATTGAAGAGGCCATCGAGACTATCGGTGACGACACAGAGGAACTCTCAATGAAAGCACCAATGTCGGTGTCAAAACCGGCGGATCTCGGGTAGGGGGTCCCGGACTGTGCGTCTAGGCGGATGGTAACAAGAGACAAGGGACACGATGTTTTACCCAGGTTCGGGCCCTCTTGATGGAGGTAAAACCCTACGTCCTGCTTGATTAATATTGATGATGTGTGTTACAAGAGTAGATCTACCACGAGATCAAGGAGGCTAAACCCTAGAAGCTAGCCTATGGTATGATTGTTGTTCGTCCTATGGACTAAAGCCATCCGGTTTATATAGACACCGGAGAGGGCTAGGGTTACACAGAGTCGGTTACAATGGTAGGAAATCTACATATCCGTATCGCCAAGCTTGCCTTCCACGCCAAGGAAAGTCCCATCCGGACACGGGGCGAAGTCTTCAATCTTGTATCTTCATAGTCTTGGAGTCCGGCCAATGATGATAGTTCGGCTATCCGGACACCCCCTAGTCCAGGACCCCCTCAGCGGTCAACACCGGATTCAAAAGCTCTCAGCCGAATACTAAAACACTGCCCCTCAAGGACAACAGCGATGAGCTATCCAACCTAAACAAAATTCTGGATAGGCTATGTCAAATACATAGTACCTCCGGGAAGCCTGCAAACCATACCCACAGAGATTGTTGGGTCTTCAAACAGTCCGGCCGACTTAACGCTGAACGCAAGGGGCTCGACACACCAAGCGAAGACGACGACGAACCCCACACGTAGCACGCCGAAAAACAGAAGACTTTCCCACTAGAGGTCAAAACAGTGAACTCACTTCATGTGATAACACGAAAACACAGTGCGGCACCTGCCATACCAGGACACCACCCGCAGAATGGGGATAGACCCTACCAAAATTCGCCGTAGCAGCACTTCCTTCAAAGGAGTGACGCCAGGCCTTTAAGCCAATTGAACAGGCTCTGTGCCACCAGAGGTTGTGTACGGTTCGTCCAACAACCTCCGTCACGAAAAGCTCACTCTCCATATCGCCCCATTTCACAGTGGCTTTCAAACACTATTGGGACGCGAAGCTTTCGCCCGCTTTAACGCAATAACACATTACACGTCTCTTACGCTTAAAATTCCTGGTCCACGCGGCATAATCTCATTAAAGAGTAACTCCGAGTGTTCCTAGACCACGGAGAACGTGAGGCCGCCTTGACAGCCACACACTAATCTGACCTTGCAGATCAAATCCCCTAAAAACAGGTCATTCAGACCTCGGACACAGTTAGGCGAGTCCGGCGTAAATAAACAAGGGGCTTCCCAGCCGCATACCCCTTTACAAGGGGCTGCGCGTATAAACGATGATAGCCAATAAAGCTCAACTTTATTCATCTTCCAAATTATAGTTTATTTTCAATACATCCTTTGCACGATATTTCTTCCAAACTAAGTCCTTCTCTTTTACAGATGAAGCACGTGCTACACCCGTCCAGGATACAGCACAACGGAGACACAGG
This sequence comes from Triticum dicoccoides, assembly GCF_002162155.2. Taxonomy (NCBI): domain Eukaryota; kingdom Viridiplantae; phylum Streptophyta; class Magnoliopsida; order Poales; family Poaceae; genus Triticum; species Triticum dicoccoides. Next base: position 92,416,682 of record NC_041393.1, read on the forward strand.
CGCAGACATGCAGCAGGGACCCGTTGCAAGGATTCTTTTCAGATTAAGACCCTGCGTAAACCTTTCTTACTGTCTCTTGTTGATACACATCCCCCGGTTTTCTACCATAACCGAGGAGGAGGCTGGCGTTTTGGCATCGGCCGCGTCAGAAGTTCCCGCCTGTACCTGGGCACTAGGGGCTTAGGGCATTGTTTTGCCCGGTATAATAAAGACCGAACACCTCAGGGAGTGTTCGGCGTCTCGAGTTAGGCCTTATATGCATCAGCTCCGAATCATGTCTTTGGTCAAATGTTTGGTTTGCCCGGCTCCTGTGTTTTGCTGCCTTACGTTCCGCTCCATCGGCTAACGCGGCACCAGGAGAACTACTGCGATTGTGCCCCGGTTCGGCCGGGCGAGCACCTTAGTAGAGAAAGCCGAAAACTGACTGTCATAATATAGCGAGAGACTGGTCAACCACTCGATCGACTATTGAAATGTTTAGAATTTCTCCGCTTTGACGAAGGACCGCTTCCCGGTCAGGCACATACGGGCTCCGAGTTCGGAGAGCGCGGTGCCTCTAGGGGCTATATAGTAGCCCCACCTTCGAGCTCCTATGGCTAAGTGAAAGCGATAAAGCATTATAGTCTGGTTGCCTAGTTTGCTATGCTATCACCTCCTTCAAAGGACCAAGACGTTGGATTAAGTGTGAAAAAGCGCTTTTCTTTTTTGCAAATACCCCCGCACCATGTGCGTGGGGGCTGAAGCCAAAGACTGCAACTTTCAGGTTATTCATACATATACGGCCGCACAGGAGATAGTTCAATACTTGAATGCACAAGTATAAAAAGCTATTGCATTATAAACATGATCTCACAAATCATACACGTCATTTGAAGATGACATCTTTCGAGCACTGCGACTCTATTAAACGAGCGCCTTGCACGACTTCCTCAAAATAGTGCTCGGCGGGTAATCGGCTCTTGTCCAAACCCCGGGATGCAACAGTGGTGGCATCCATGTCCGCCCAGTATGTCTTCACACGGGCGAGAGCCATCCGTGCACCTTCTATGCATGCCGACCGCGTCATCGCCTTGATATGCGGCACCGCCCCAAGGAATTGCTGCAACAAGCCAAAATAACTCTTAGGCTTGGGCCTTTCCGGCCACAGATGAGCGACCACATCCGTCATGGCAAGTCCGGACAATCTATTCAGCTCAGCCCACTCAGCCAGCCGATCAGTTAACGAAAGTGGACGCTCCGGACTATGGAATTGAGACCAGTAAAGCTCTTCCATTTCGTGATCCTTCTGGCTTCGGAAGTGCACGACTGCGTCCGCCGCACTCGCCGCCAAATCCAGATAAGGATCCTCCGCACCACACAACTGGACCAGCTGAGCATACTTCGGATCCGTGAACTTCCTACGCAGAAGAAAGGGCTTTCCAGCCGCAATATCTCCGGCTTGACGCAGTTCCTCCTTCATAGCCCGCATCTCACTCCGGGCATCCTTGACTTCGGCGGCGGCCTTCTTCAGGCCCTCTTGCTCCACTCGGTGTTCTCCTTCAAGAACCTCACAACGGTCGGTAGCATCTTTTAATTTCAAGGCCATTCTGGCTAACTCTTCCCTGCTTTGGCAGTGAGCAGCCTTTTCGGCTTTTAGCTCTTCTGCTGCCTTCAAGGCAGCCGCATCACTTATCCTGGCTTGCTCCTTGGCTCGAGCAAGCTCTGCTCGAAGATCTTCCACAGCAGCGGCGCCATTTGCATCACGCATACAAATTGTAAGGAACGGACGCTAGCTCCCTTACTAGGCAACCGCGGAGCAACCACCTACCTTGCGACTCGTTAAGTCGTTTATTGACCAGCGCGATGTCCGCATCCGCAACATCGAGTTGCCTCTTCAGTTCGGCAACTCCATCAGTCCGGCTGGCCACTGAGCGCTCTGCCACCTGCATAGGAAAGGCGACATTCTATAACTGAGATTATGATCCTTGGCACGCTATCGCTTTCGACAGCATACCAAGTCTCAGGGGCTACTATCTATACAGGGCGCACTTCATGTGCAAAACTGTCAAAAGGTATGTCATTTTTTGCGTACCTTAAACCCCGTCAGCAATCTTCCGACGGCCTCGTACAACCCGCTCTCGGCAGATGAGATCCTTTCAATCACCATACTCATTAATGTGCGGTGATCTTCTGAGATAGACGCCCTCTTGAGCAAATCCTGCAGCTCCACTGGCCGTACTCCAATGGGTGCCGGACTCTCCGGCCCCGCCGGACTCGGGGAGACCCTCTGTAACGACACCTCAGGGTTGTCCGCCCCGCTCGACGGGGCGGCAGATGGAGGCGTCTCGCTCTCCATCATCTCCGGACGAAGGTCCCCCGAAGTTGAGCTCTGCTGAGATGAGCTGAGATCCGAACTACAAGGTGAAAACTTCGGTTACCTTTGGAAATAATATAGGGGCGTTCCCTATTATAAAACTCCCCCTTTTTTACTTACGGCTCGCTGGAGGGCTGATTCCTATTGGGAGACTGTGCGGCCGGGGCTCTTCCCGGCACAGGACCTTCCGGTGCAGATTTCTTTCCCCGCTTTGAGGCCTTGGCCTCCGGGTCTTCAGAAGCAGTCCTCTTTTCCCCCTGAAAGGAGGGACTCTCGACTCCCCCCTTACTGAAAGCCTCCTTGGTGGAGGTGGTAGTTTCCCTGTGCCCCCCTTCGCTCTCCTCCGAAGGCGCAAACTCCAACATTTTGACTAACACGGGATCCGGCGTGGTCTCAGGGAGGGGGGCAGACACCGTATCAGTTTTGCTTGCGCTATCCACTCCTTTCCAAGGGATAGCTGGTTAAAAGGCAAACCCATGATAAATAAATGAACAAAATGTCCGGACACAGGGCTACTTACTTGAGTATCCGGGCGATTGCAGCTTAGGCCAGCGTCCTCGGTCAGGTCCGGACGCATCTCTTGCGATCCGAAGAACAGTTTGTACATCTCCGCGGGTGTCAAACCCATGAAGTGTTGGAGAGCTCGTGGCCCCTCCGGATTAAATTCCCACAGACGGAGGGGGCGACATTTGCAGGGCAGAAGGCGCCAGATCAGCATAACTTGTGCCACTGCGACCAGATTAATCTCCCTTTCTTGGAGGCCTCGAATCCGGTCCTGCAACAGGGGTACGTCTTTGGACGGCCCCCAGTTAAACCCCTTGTTGACCCATGACGTCAGCCGTTGTGGAGGGCCCGAGCGGAAGACGGGTGGCGGCTTCTGCCTGCTGCCCCTTGGAGCGGTGACATAGAACCACTCCTGTTGCCACGAGCCGAGCTCCTCCTGAAAAGAGCCCTCGGGCCATGGAGCATCGGCCCTCTTGCTTATAACCTCCCCGCCGCACTCTGCCTGACGCCCCTCAATCATCTTCGGCTCCACGTTGAAGGTTTTGAGCCACAAGCCAAAGTGAGGGGTAGTGTGGAGGAAGGCTTCGCAAACGACAATGAATGATGAGATGTGGAGGATGGACTCCGGAGCCAAGTCATGGAATTCCAGCCCATAGTAAAACATGAGCCCCCTCACGAAGGGATCCATCAGGAAGCCTAAACCCCGACGGAGGTGAGACACGAACACGATGCTCTCGCGGGGCTCGGGAGTAGGAATAACTTGCCCTCGGGCAGGCAACCTATGCGAAATTTCGTAGGTCAAGTACCTGGCGTCTCTCAGCTTTAGCACGTCTTCTTTCGTGACGGAAGAGGGCATCCACCGGCCTCGTAGGTCGGAGTCGGACATTGTCGAAGGTCGAAGGTACCCGAATCTGGAGCCCTGGGTGTTGGAACTCGGGAGCGAGGGGCGGATTCGATTGAGGATTGAAGAAAAAGAACAGGCCTTGGTCTCATTATAAAGAGGAGGAATACCAAGAGCCGTCCCCGTGACCGTTTGGAACCCGCCTTCGATGGAGGGGGCGTGGCAACGGGCGCGGTTGGGTTACCCACGTCCGTATTGATGGCAATCCCGGAATAAGGGGAACACGATCTCTGATTTGACAAGACGTGCCAAGGAAACCGCCTCGCTAAACGCGCTGAGGTGGTACAATAAAAACAATTTGAGTAAAGACTTGGTAGTGGTGTGACGTCACGCCATGAAATACGTCAGCAGATTGAACTTGTGTAAATATTATTCTCCCTCTACGGTAGTATGTGGAAATTATTTTGCAGAGCCGGACACTATCCTGGTGTTCACAATCTTCTATAAATTATTCAGAGGAGGAACCCGCCTTGCAATGCCGAAGACAATATGCGCGCCGGACTCGTCGTCATTGAAGCCTAGTTCAGGGGCTACTGAGGGAGTCCTGGACTAGGGGGTGTCCGGATAGCCGAACTATCATCATCGGCCGGACTCCAAGACTATGAAGATACAAGATTGAAGACTTCGTCCCGTGTCCGGATGGGACTTTCCTTGGCATGGAAGGCAAGCTTGGCGATATGGATATGTAGATCTCCTACCATTGTAACCGACTCTGTGTAACCCTAGCCCTCTCCGGTGTCTATATAAACCGGATGGCTTTAGTCCGTAGGACGAACAACAATCATACCATAGGCTAGCTTCTAGGGTTTAGCCTCCTCGATCTCGTGGTAGATCTACTCTTGTAACACACATCATCAATATTAATCAAGCAGGACGTAGGGTTTTACCTCCATCAAGAGGGCCCGAACCTGGGTAAAACATCGTGTCCCTTGTCTCCTGTTACCATCCGCCTAGATGCACAGTTTGGGACCCCCTACCCGAGATCCACCGGTTTTGACACCGACAGTGTCGCACGCGCCTTCCCTCCGCCTGTCCCCCGGGGCCCGCCGTTGGGCTTGGCACGTTCGAGGGTCAGACGAGGCCATCGTGACATCGTCGGGTTCTTGGTTGCACGGCTTCCGCGGTGGCTGCCGTGGAGGGGACTGCACCGTGGGAGCGGCCCCTTCGGTATGACCAGCAGCGCGGGCCGTTGTCGTCACCTGGGGAGGCCTTGGCAGGCCAGCTTGTTGTGATCCGCCCGCCTTGGCGAAACCAATCAGGCTTTGGATGGTGGCTCGCCACTCATCCATCTAATCGGCTGCCGGCGGAAATCTCAATAGTACTTGGGCCTGCGCCATGGCCTCCGAGGCGGTGCTTGGCATGGGTGACGATGATGTAGACCGCAACGTTGCCCGGCTCCTGACGATGCCGGTAGCGACCACACCGTGCTCTCGTCACTGCCAGCCAGCCGCTTTGATGGTGTGGTGAAGAGGTGGAGGCGCTTGAGGACCAGCGGATCTGTTGAGCACAGCGGCTAGGTCAGCTCGCTCAGGGGGTGGTGCATGCCCAACAATCATGCCCGCAGCAGGAGTGGCCGGAGAGTTGTTATTCGCCCCAGAACAAGCGCCACCGCTGCGGCTGTGCCCTTCGGCCAGGTGGAGCGGTAGTGACAGAATAATCTCTCCACCCATACCTCGTGGAGTGTCCACGCCAGGATGGTGCTGACGATGTCCTTCTCCGGTGCCTCTTGCTCCTGTTTTGGCCGCATGGGTGATGGTGACAATGCCGCCCGCGTCGACCATGTTCCCCGCAGCGTCCACACCCTCGTGTGTCCCCGTAGCCCCCGCGGTGTCGGCGGCCACGCGTGACAGGGCCTTTGAGGTGGACGGGTGAGCTGCGGCACTAGGCTTCTTCTTGTGCGCCATGGTCGATGGAGCCGTCAATGAAGAAAATTACGATGAAGACTACGTACTCTTCTCGGGTTCGTGCAAGCTCACTCCCCATACCTGGCGCGCCAAAAATGTCGTGGGAAACCACTGCTGCCTATGGTGCTATGATCCCCTTTTGGTTCGGCAGGGGGAATGGGCACGTTGCCCAAAGAGCGGAGAACGTCGCACAACATGGTAGAGATCACAGAGGTAGTTTTTACCCAAGTTCGGGCCGCCGCGAGGTGTAAAACCCTACTCCTGCTTTGGTGGATTGATGGTGGACTGTGGTGGAGAAAGCAGTGCTCTTGCCCGGCAGGGTTGCCTCGGGGCCAGAGCAGATACGCGTGTATGAGTATACAGGGGTCAAAATCCTTTCTATGGTGGTCATGGGCCTCCTTTTATAGATCAAGGGGTCACCACAGTGGCAAATCAGTCTTTACGTACTGATTAGATAGCAAACAGTGCTATCATACCTAACTTTGCAGGCGGACAGAGCGCATTAAATGCGCTGCTTAGTGTCACATCACAGCATGCCTGGCAAGCCTTATCGGGCTGTTGTGCCAGCTTCGTGCCTGCTTGCTTGTCACGTCTCAGAACAGGTGTCATTTGGAGGTTTTTTCCATAGGAAGTGGCTGCCATGTGGCAGAAAACAATCACTTAGTCACTTGGGGGCTTGACACCGCACCGATCAAGGACTTGCGTCGCTGTGAGGTGGAGTGGTGGAGCCCAGGCGGGGTGGTTTGCCTTCGCCGTGCGGGAAGGCCTGCCGGGGCGATCTGGAGGCTTATCTTCTAGGCAATCCTCATCCTTGCCAGGCTCGCCTGCCTGGCAAGGGAGTTTTTTCCCGTAGTGACATCTTTTCTCTATGCTTGACTTGGTCTTCTTGATCTGCACTTTGATTCTCGAAAGAACTGATCTCTAGTGCTTGGTCTGATCTCGAATGCTGCAATCTCGTCCTTAGGCCTGTGCACAGTCTGGGCAACAGACCCAGAGTTTGTCGCACCGACAACACCATATTAAAATAGAACTCACATCAATCACACCATACACAACTAATCCGTAGGACAAAAGGAATTTACTGGAAAATCATAGGATGTGAACACATTGTTGGATAATAATATGTGGCATAGAGCACCATGTTTAAGTAGAGATTATAGCGAGAAAAGGGAGGCTACACTTCTGCATAGAGGGGGAGAGAGTAGGTGATGACGGCCGCGAAGTTTTTGATGTAGATTGCTGTCATGATTGTTCCCCCGGCAGCACTCCAGCGCCAGTGGGAGAGAGGTGGAGAGAGCACCCTCCTTCATCATCTTCTTCTTCTTCCTTGGCCTCCCCACTATACGGGATGAGGTTTTCCCCTCTGGTCCTTGCCTGCCATGGCTCCCAGAGGGCAGGAGCCCCTTCCAAGATTTGATCTATCTCTCTCCCTCTCTGTTTCGCGTTCCTATTTTCTAGCTTTCACCATTTCTTCTATTCCCAGAGATCCGTAACTCCAATTCGGCTGAAATTTTGAGAGGATTTTCATCCGGATATTAGCTTTCTTGCGGCAGAAGGACACTGCCAACTGATCTTCGAGGTGTCCACAAGCCTGCTCGGCGCGCCCCTGGGTAGGGGGCGCATCTTGTGAGCTTGTGAGCCCCTCGAGTATTATCTTGTGTTGATTCTTTTTCCCATAAATAATATATAGTCTAAAACACATATCCATAAAATTTTATCGCGTTTGCACTTTGTTTGATATGGACTTCCTGCGAAGCAAAAAACATGCAACAAACAAGAACTAGCACTGGGGACTGGATCAATATGTTAGTCCAAGAAAACCATATATATTGTTGCTAAATGTACGTGGAAGTAGTAAAATATTGACATGAAACAACAAAAATTATAGATACAATAGAGACGTATCTATACTTCACTTTGTAGACGGGGAAATGGTGCCTTGTCGTCCCAACGCAATCCCGTCAGGTAGTGTTTTCTATGTAAGACAAATAGTACATCCTACAAACACCATATAATACTTGTAACTACTAGATAGAGATTAGGCGCCCTCCCGCCACTGATGCCATAATAGCAATGGTAGGAAGTCGGTGGCGGACGGCCCTGGGCGCCTCGCTCGCCAGTACTGGTCTTTTCCCACCCGCCACTACTAGACATTTCTGCAGTAGTGGGAGGGGGAAATAGGATTCCCCTACCTCACCCCCTAAAGGACTAGAATGAGGGCCCGACCTCCCCATTAATGTTAATGGACGTGCTCCCGGTCGAACTAGCTGCATGATCTAGGTGCACCATCGCTCATCAAACCCTTTGAGCTCCATCACCAAACAGAAGAAGGACTGATCCATGCGATTATAGGCCTTCCGAAAGTCGAGCTTAAGGAAAACGCCCTTACGATGTCACCTGCTAACCTATTGGACAATTTCATGAAGGGCTAGGATCCCATCAAGGATGTGGTGGCCCTTCAAGAATGGAGACTGGAAGGGTGTGCGAGACGCTCCGCAATAGGTGGCAGACACGTCACACACATCTTCGTGTAAATGCGCTCAAGCACATTAATCCCCGTGATCGGTCTAAATTATCGGATATCCTCGCCCCAAATATTTTGAGGATCGGGGTTACTACACCAAAGATCGGGCACGCCATGTCAAGAGTCCCAATGTAGAATTCATGTAACATCTTCATAACCACCGGCTGAAGCTGAGGCCAGAACTTCTGGAAGAAAGCCACCGATAGGCCATCCGACCCAGGTTGCAGATCTCGCCCTCATGTCCGTGATAGCACCACCGACCTCCTCCGGCAGGAATGGCAGTGTCATCTCGCCATTCTCAAAGGCGCCTATTACTCATACAGGACGTCTACCAAAGACGATCACTTGTGAGTCTGACTGAAGCGGCTTTCTACACGACATTTCAGTTGTGCGTGAGTAAAACAACTCGTCGCTGCTAAAGTATATACCACAAATGAACATTCCAAGACCCGCACCACATGTGTCCGAAGAGTTACCAGTAATGAATAATTATCAAGGTTTGTCAGTGGTAAGCACTTACCACTAGTAATTTTTCAAGTTACTAGTGACGACCAATATGTGTACGTTTCCTGGAGCCGGAGACTACATCATTTTTGTAGTAGCTGAAGAACTTGTAGTTTATTTTTCTATAATACAAGTAAGAAAAACACCGAGAGAAAAGTTGAAGTAGAAGAAATGTAGTATTGAAAATCCTGGAAGATGTTTTATTCATCATAGCATGCATGGGAAAAATACAACTATTTAGAACGTGGGAGGAGGAGTACAATGTCTTGGATCACGACCTGCACAGGAGGTCCCAGAATCAGCTGGTGATGCTATAAGAGAGTTCTTCGGAGTCACCGAGTAGCGCATCCATGCTTGACTGGTTTCTCCTATTGGAGTAGCTGCCACTGCTCGGTCCTGGTGCAGGACCGAGGAGATCATCATCAAACTAAGAACCATCACTACTACCACAACTTTTGACATTGTCCTTCACAATAATATAGTGAACAAACTATCAAGAACTAGATTGATGTAACATACTATTGTTTTGTTGCTATGGTAACAAGATGACACATATATACTAATCAATTCGACATATTTAGGGATAATATCAATGTATATCTAAATATTTTATTTTTGATAAGGAATATCAATACATATAAAATTTATTTATACTAGCAATCCAACACAATTAGTATTAAAATTATGACATGGGAGTTGGCATGCAAAATTTACTAGGTTATGCCTGTATAGTATATATTAAACGCCACAATTAATAATTACCTATATTTTATTTCTATTATATGGCTCATAATCAATTTGGTGGCTGCATTTTCTAAATTGAATCCAATACAGACTCATTAGGTAGGATTTGCTAAGTATTGCCATATAGTGGCTAACCACGAAAAAGTAACAAACTAATCTTCTAGCTTACTAGAGATTTGTTCCTTTCTAGCCTGTGTAATATTACATTTATTAAAATACTACAGACGAAGATGCTCATACATATGGACACACACTCACCCTACCCCTCTGAGCATCTCTGAGAGACTGAGCTGGCACATCATCTTGAGGTTGACGAAGTCACCAGCAAAGCTTTCATAGCCGATGGTGTTGGTGCAACAAACCCTGGGTCTGTTCCCAGACCATGCACAGGCCTAAAAGAACAAAGTTGCAATGACCAAGACAAGACCAAGCTGAAGAGATCAGCTCTTTGAGAAATCAGAGGGCAGATCAAGGGGACCAAGTCAAGCCAAAGGAACAAGACACCACTAAGGGAAAACCTCCCTTTCCGGGCAGGCGAGCATGGCGAGGTCGAGGTGGCCCCAAGAATAAGCATCAAGACCGTCCCGGCAGGCCTGTCGGGCACAACAAAGGTAAACCACCCCCGCCAAGGCTACACCGCTCCACTTCACGGCAACACAAGTCATCGATCGGTGTGGTGTCAAGCATACAATTGACTGAGTGGTTGTTTCTTGCCACATGGCAGTCACTTCCTACGGAAAACACCTCCAAATGACACCCATCCAGCGACGTGTCAAGAAGATAGACAAGAAGGTGGCAGAACAGCCCGGCAAGGCTTGCCGGGCATTCCATGATGTGGCACTAAGCGGCACATTTAATGCACTCTGTCCTGTCTGCAGAGTTAGGTATGATAGCATTGTTCGCTATCTAATCAATGCATAATGACTAATTTGCCACTATGATGACCCCTTGATCTATAAAAGGAGGCCCATGGCAACCGTAGAAAGGATTCGGACCCCCGTGCACTCATACGTGCGTAGCTGCTCTCGCCCCGAGGCAACCTTGGCGGGCAAGAGCACTGCATTTTCACAACAATCCACCATCAATCCACCAAAGCAGGAGTAAGGTTTTACGCCTCGCGGTGGACCGAACCTGGGTAAAACTGTCCGATCTCTACCGTGCTGCGCGACATTCTCCGGTCTTTGTGCAACGTGCTCATCCCCAGTACCAAACCACAAAGGGGCTCATGGCCCCATAGGTGGCCGTGGTTTCCCACGACATCTTTGGCGCGCTAGGTAGGGGGATCACTTGCACCAACCTGAGAAGTGTATGCAACGCGTCACCTTCATCACCATTCTCTTCATCGACAACTCCATCGACCATGGAACCCAAGAAGAAGCCCGGTGACGCAACTCACCCGTCCACCTCGATGGCCCCATCGCATGCGGCTGCCAACACCGTGGGGGCTACAGGGACGCACGCGGGTGTGGCTGCTGCGGGGAACGTGGTCGGCACAGGCGGCGTCGTCACCACCTTTGCTGCGGCCGAAGGAGGAGCAGGAGGCACCAGGGAAGGATGACATCAACAGCACACCAGTGGCGACGCTCTACGAGGTACGGGTGGAGAGATTATTCAATCTGTACCACTCCACCCAGCCGAAGGGCACATCCGCAGCGGCGGCGCTCATTCTAGGGCAAATCGCAACTCTCCTATCGCTCCCCCTGCGGGCGCGATCGCAGGGCATGCACCACCCCCGGAGCAAGCTAACCCAGCTGCTATGCCCACCGGAGCCGCTGGTCCTCAAGCACCTCCACCTTGTCGCCACGCCATCCAAGCGGCTGGCTCGCAACGATGAGAGCACGGCCTGGTCGCCACCGACTCCATTGAGAGTTGGGCGACGTTGCGATCTACATCATCATCACCCATGCCAAGCACCACCTTGGAGGCCATGGCATGGGCCCAACTGCTATTGAGATTTCCGCCGGCAGCCGATTAGATGGACGAGTGGTGAGCCACCATCCAAAGCCTGATTGGTTTCACGGAGGCTGGAGGATCACAACGAGCTGGCCCGCCATGGCCTCCCCAAGCGATGATAACGACCCGCGCTGCTGGCCGTACTGAAGGGGCCACCCCTACAGTGCAGTCCCCTCCGTGGCCAGCACAGGAACCACGCAACCAAGAACCCAATGACGTCTCGATGGCCTCATTCGACCCTCGGGCGCATCAAGGCCAACAACGAGCCCTGGAGGATAGGCAGAGGGAAGGCGCGCACGTCACCATCAAGCAATGCCGTGACACCCTCCGCCAGTCCGATGGGCGCAATGGCCCCAACGTCGACGAGCTTGCGCTCGGTGGAGGCGGGTACCTGCCTTTCGAGGTTGGGTGCCCCGACTTCACCCGAGAGCTACGACAAGTCTGTTGGCCATCTATCCACACGTTCAAGCCAGAGATACCAGAGAAGTATGACTGAAGGTTAAAACCCAGCAGAGTTTTTGAGCATCTACACCATTGCTATTCAAGCTGCCGGGGGAAGAGATGAGAAGGTGTTCGTCAATTACTTCCCTTTGGTACTCAACCCAAATGTGTGGTCTTGGCTGTTGCACCTGCAGGAGAACTCCATTTCAACCTGGGCTGGGCTATGCCATGAGTTCATTGGTGCCTTCACGGGCGGCCATCAAGAACCAAGGCGGCCCAATGACTTGCAGAACCTCCCACAGAAAGAAGGAGAAACTCTGCGGAAGTACATGCAGAGGTTCAGCCGAGTGCACGGGAATATTCCAGGCATCCACCCGACATCGGTGATAGCTGCGTTCTAGTCCAACATGTGTAATTGTCGGATACGTTCCAAGATGAATGTTCGACTGCCCAAGACTGTGAAGAAGCTTTACACTCTAGTGGATACGTTTGCTCGGGCGGAGGAGGGGAGGTGGCTCCCCGAAGAAGAGGATGGCGTCGATGTCGATTCAAAGGATGATGACGAGGCCACCAGTAGAAGAAGAAGAACAAGGAGCGCAACAAGAAGCGCAAGGATAAGGCAGTGATGACCATTGAAGGATCGGGCACTCTTAGTATCGGCAAGAAGGCCAAGACTTAGGCACCCAGCAAGGAAGTTGATGCGTGCCATGATTGTCGGGAGGCCACAACTACCGAGAAGGCTAGGAAAGGTGATGGCCTGTTCGGCAAGATCCATCGGACCAAGGGCCACGATCTCCAAGAGTGTCATTAGGTCGAGCATATCGTAAAGAAGCAGAGGGCTGAATATGAGAAGCATGATAAGGAAAAAATGTCAGAATGGCGCTGGCGGGAAGGGCCGAGGCGGCGAAGCAGGACGCCCCGGCAAGGCTCCTGGAAATCAATGGAAACCCGCCAGGGTCCGTGAGAAGGAGGACTGCAATGATGAGGGTGATGGAGGAGATGAAGAGGAAACCAGCGAGGAGGAATTCCAGAAAGCCATTGACGCCGTGTGCATTGACAGAGGTGCATCTTTGCACTCCTCTCACTGCAAACTTAAATAGTGCCCGTGTGAAGTCAATGTCGTGGAACCACCGACAGATTCTCGGAGGCCGCTCATGTGGTCCCGCACGCCCATCATCTTCAACAAAGAGGACCACCCTGACCGCACCACTGCAGTAGGGTGCTTGCCATTGTTGGTCTCACCAACAATCCACAACCTCAAAGTCAAAAAGATGTTGGTTGACGGCGGGGTTGGGTTGAATCTGATTTCTCCAAAGGTCACCAGCAAACTCCAGATAGCAGTGGAAGAGCTCAAGGTTACTGGCACGTTTCAAGGAGTCAATCCCGGAAGGAGTCGCCCTAAAGGGGAGATTAAGCTGCTAGTGACATTTGGGGGAGAGTTGAATTATCAGACTGAGAAAGTTGTGTTTGGTTTGGTCGACCTCCCCCTATCGTACAATGGGATCCTTGGTCGCCGAAAGTGCAACTATCCCTCGGTGGTTTTGGTAATTCCTAACAACATATAGCTCATTGAACTAATGTTATTTCTACATAAATATTTCAGGAAAGCTCAATGGATGGCATGGCATGGATGAGAAAAGTGGACCCCTCAAAATGCTAAGGATAAACGGATTGGCTCAAGCTCAAAGCTCAAGACTGTACATTTTATATTTTAGTGATCCAAGATCACATTGAGTCTATAGGAAAAGCCAATACTATCAAGGAGGGATGAGGTGTTGCTTAATGGCTTGCTTGCTCAAAGTGCTTAGTGGTATGCTCCAAAGCCCTCAACTACTTTCTCACATCCACATATGACCTAAACCAAAATTCAAACTCGGCCCCACCGATTCTTTCTGTCCGGTGCCACCGAGTTCAGATGTCATAGCCACTGCCACAAACCCTAGGCAAATCGGTCTCACCGATAGGGTTCTCGGTCTCACCGAGCTGGGATTGTAATCTCTCTGTTTCCCTTCGTAACATTTTGGTAACACCGAGATGGGCGATCGGTCCCACCGAGATTGCAATGTCAACTCTCTGTTTCCCTTTCGTAACATTTCGGTCTCACCGAAATGAGCGAACCGGTCCAACCGAGTTTACCTGACCAACTCTCTGGTTAGCTTATTACCAAAATCGGTCCCACCGAGTTTGTGTAATCGGTCTCACCGAGATTACGTTATGCCCTAACCCTAACCATATCGGTCCTACCGAGTTGCATGTCGGTCCCACCAAAAATCCTAACGGTCACTAGATTTGCTGAATCGGTCTGACCGAGTTTCTCAATTCGGTCCCACCGAGATTGGCAAGGTGTGTGTAACGGTTAAATTTTGTGTGGAGGCTATATATACCCCTCCACCTCCTCTTCATTCGTGGAGAGAGCCATCAGAACAAACCTACACTTCCAACTTACATTTTCTGAGAGAGAACCACCTACTCATGTGTTGAGACCAAGATATTCCATTCCTACCATATGAATCTTGATCTCTAGCCTTCCCCAAGTTGCTTTCCACTCAAATCTTCTTTCCACCAAATCTAAATCCTGTGAGAGAGAGTTGAGTGTTGGGGAGACTATCATTTGAAGCACAAGAGCAAGGAGTTCATCATCAACACACCATTTGTTACTTCTTGGAGAGCGGCGTCTCCTAGATTGGCTAGGTGTCACTTGGGAGCCTGTGACAAGATTGTGGAGTTGAACGAAGGAGTTTGTAAGGGCGAGGAGATCGCCTACTTCATGAAGGTCTACCGCTAGTGAGGCAAGTCCTTCGTGGGCGATGTCCATGGTGGGGTAGACAAGGTTGCTTCTTCGTGGACCCTTTTTGGGTGGAGCCCTCCGTGGACTCGCGCAGCCATTACCCTTCGTGGGTTGAAGTCTCCATCAACGTGGATGTACGATAGCACCACCTATCGGAACAACGACAAAAACATCCATGTCTCCAATTGCGTTTGAATTCTCCAAACCCTTCCCTTTTACATTCTTGCAAGTTGCATGCTTTACTTTCCGCTGCTCATATACTCTTTGCATGCTTGCTTGAATTGTGCTAAGTTAGCTAAAATCTGCCAAAGACTAACATTGGGAAAAGGATAAGTTTTTATTTGGTCAAGTAGTCTAATCACCCCCCCTATAGACATACTTCCGATCCTACAAGTGGTATCAGAGCTTTGGTCTCCATTTGCTTTGACTTCCATAGCTTTTGGTGGTCATAGATTTGGTTTCACAACCTAGGAGAGTATGGCATCTAGCGAGGGAAACTATCACCGTAGAGGTCCTTACTTTGATGGTACTAATTTTGCTAGTTGGAAGCATAAGATGAAAATGCATATTCTCGGACATAACCCCGCCGTTTGGGCTATTGTGTGTATTGGCTTGCAAGGTGATTTCTTTGATGGGAGAGAACCGAACCGTGAAGCCAGCGTGAATGAGTTGAAGATGCTGCAATACTACACTCAAGCTTGTGATATCCTCTTCAACAGATTGTGCCCCGAAGAATTCAACAAAATCAGCCGTCTTGAGAATGCAAAGGAAATTTGGGATACTTTGATTGATATGCACGAAGGTACCGACTCCGTTAAGGAATCCAAGTTGGATGTGCTACAAAGTCAACTTGACAAGTTCAAGATGAAGGATGGTGAAGGGGTCGCTGAAATGTACTCTAGGCTTGATCTCATTACAAATGAGATTGCCGGGTTAGGAAGTGAAGAGATGACCGACAAATTCATCATCAATAAGATCCTAAGAGCATTGGATGGAAAATATGATATCGTGTGCACATTGATCCAAATGATGCCCAATTACAAGAATCTCAAGCCAACGGAAGTCATTGGAAGAATTGTTGCTCATGAGATGTCACTCAAGGATAAGGAGGAGCTCCACAAGAAGTCAAGTGGTGCTTACAAAGCCTCATGTGAAGCCCCCACATCATCAAGTGAGAAACAAACCTTCAATGAAGAATTGAGCCTAATGGTGAAGAACTTTAACAAGTTCTACAAGAGTAGAAGCAAAGAGAGAAGCTCCAAGTAAAGGTCCTACAATGACAAAAGATCTAGTCGAGAGCGTAACTGCTACAATTGTGGAAGATCCGGACACTATTCCAATGAGTGTACGGCTCCCTACAAAAGAAGAGAAGAATCACCTATGAGGAGAAGTAGAAGAGAAGAATCACCACCAAGAGAGAGAAGGAGTAGAGATGATCATTATGAACGAAGAACATCTCATAGAGGCAAGGATTCAGAAAGGAAGGACAAGTCATCAAGGAGCTACGCAAAACGAAGACATCAAGCTCATGTTGGTGACTGGGTATCCGGCTTCGACTCCGACAATCACTCCGAGAGAAGCTATCACTCCGACTGCGAACATACTCAAGGTGAAGGTGTTGTCGGTCTAGCACTTGTGTCAACCAACTCCTACGACATATTTGATTCACCAAATGAAGGACTCGGAAGATGCTTCATGGCTAAAGGCCCAAAGGTAACACACCCCGAGTATGTTGATTTCAATAGCGATGAAGATGACTTGTTAGGTGATGATGATTTACTTATTGGGAACTCTAGTGATGAATACTATGATGAAACGTCAATTAATCATGCTAATCAAGATAAAAGGAATGACAATGATAAGGAGAAGATTGAGCTCCTAACTAAAGATCTAAACACTCTTAAGTTAGCTCATGAAACTATCTTAGGGGATCATCGAGAACTTTTAAGGACTCATGAGAAGTTATGCTTTGAAAAGCTCAACCTTGAGCAAGAGCATGAGTTATTAAAGGCAATCAATGATGATCTTCGCAAGAAAAGTTCTTCTTACATTACCAAGCATTTACTCTTATCTACTTATATGCCTCAAGTCAAGTCTAGTAACAAGAACAAGAAGGATTCTCCCTCTAGTAGTAACAATAATCCTGTTAAATCCAATGTTGTTGCTTCTAGTAGTTCTCTTGATTCCACTAATGATTCTCTTAGCCAAGTTACACTAGAGCAAGAAAATAGCTTATTGAAGGGAATTATAGAGAAAGGTGTTTACAAAAGCCTTGTCGGGAGTAAGCAATTCGAGGAAATTGTACGCAAGCAAGGAAGGCACCGGAAGAACCAAGGTGTTGGTTTTGAATGAAAGTTCAATGCCAATGGAGTTGAGTAAGAAGAAGATTAATACCCCAAGACGAAGTTTGTTCCTCAACAAGAGAAGTATGATCCTACTTCCTTCAAAGGGACACAAGCTCAAGATGATCTTCCACCACAAGACCACAAGAAAAATGGCAAGGGTGAGCTTCAAGAGGATATTGATGCATTTGAAGAAGCTCCCAAGGCCTTGGTCAAGTGGGTTCTGTCGGATGTTGGGTTCCGTCAGACCCTTGTGGTTCGAAATCTATGGTGCGCACGAAAATCTCTCCCCTATCTATCTACGTCCGATCATCTCGTGATATCTAAGCTGGAAACGATGAACAACACAAGGGACACGAGATTTATACTGGTTCGGGCCACCGTTGTGGTGTAATACCCTACTCGAGTGTGTGGTGTGGTGGATTGCCTCAGGGGCTAATGATGAACAGTACAGGGGAAGAACGGCCTCACGAGAGGTGTTCTTGGGCTGGTGCGATGAGCTTCTTGGGTGAGTTCGATTGCCTCTCTCTCTCTCTAGTCTTCCCCCCCCCCAAATTTGGATCCCCTCAAATTTGGATCCCCTAACTCTGGATCCCCTAACTCTGGATCCCCTAAATCTGGATCCCTCCACTCCGTGGTGGCTAGTTCTATTTATAGAGGCCCTGGGCCTCTTCCCAAATATTGAGTGGGAAGGGCGCCAACAACGGCCATTTCAAAGGGGAACATCTGGTACAAGTTATCCTGACTAAAGTTGGTCTTCGGTTGCCAAAAGAGCTAGCGATGACGCCGTCTTGGGCTCCACGGTGACCTCCATCCTGCCGCTCCGCTGGTCTTGGTCTTGTTGCACTGAAATGGCAACCTTTGCCCAATGCCTCGGTACTCCATGTTTGTGCTTGCCCCCTTTGCACCAAAGAGGAAACAAGGACACTGCGCAGGCTGGCGCCCGCCTGGTCTCGATCGTCATGGCTTGCGTCACGAGCACCTCGCGAGGTACCCTACCTTGATCTCTCCACCTCCTCGTGAGCCTGCCTGGCGAGGCCGTCCCTGAGGAAGCCTTGCATCGTCCTCCCTGCGAGGCTTGGCCCCTCGCGAGGGTCTTGAGTCTTGTGCTGATGAAGACGGGCCGTACTGGGCCACCACTTGAGCCACGCCGTAGGCATGCAAGTCTAGGGACCCCCATTCCTAGAACGCCGACAGTAGCCCCTAGGCCCAAGGCGCGCTCGAACTTGGCTTAGCAGACAAGCGAAGGGGCAAGTGTGGAGTGCCACGGGCCCCATCAGCCTGCGGCCTTGGGCGTCGCGGGGCGGTTGATTGGACGTGGGCGTCTCCGCTTCCCCATGCTGCCTCGGCAACTGCTCGACTTGACAAGTCCCTGTGCACAAAAATGGGTCATGATTACCTGAGATCGTGGTGGCTGACGGTTGGAGTGCTGCTCCGAGAAAGGCGGCCGGGGTACCGGCGTGGCGAGGGCCAGGCTGGCCAATCGCCTCCCCAGCACCTCCTTAGGCAGCAGCGGAGGAGCCAGAGGATCCAGCGACTCCACCGAGCTTCTCGCGACTCCGGAGACAAGCGACGACAGCTACGAGGCCCCAAGCTCACGTCGCGCTCGGAGCAGGGCAGCTGCATTAGGCCGCCGGCGCTACTGATCTGGATGAGGTTGGCGCTGGCGCCCGATGGCCCACTGTTGATGATGGCATCTCCTGCGGAGGCGTGTGTAGTTAACGCTCCTTAGTACCTTTTGTTCCCTTCGAGGAACCGAAATGACACCCCATGGGGGTATGTAAGGCGCCTGCTATGTCTTTTGTGAATTGTACATCCTTATCGTGAATCAATGCAAGAGGCGTGTTTTGCCCTGGCTCAGCTCCCCCTTTCTTTCCTGACGAGGGCTTGGTGCTCTACGCTGACAGGTCCCGGTCCCCAGGCAGGCTTCAGCCGTCACTGGTATGCCAGGTCGCGATGCCGTGGTCAAGGCCAGGAGGTGACTGGCCCAAGGTCCAGTAAGAGCCCCTGAGTCGCGATGCTCAGGAGGTTCCCCTTAGCGCTCAAGCATCCTCCGCTGGGCGAGAAATGCAGGCAACGTTGCCGTGACAGAGCTGCAATAGGCGAGGGTTTAGCGCTGAGTCGATTTAGCTTTTGCGTGACTTATCTCATAGGTTTCGAGTAGTTCTTTGGTGAGGTGCCGGGCCTGCATGCCGGCAGCTGGGGTGTTGCTGGGTTAGGCCCTCGTGAGCTTCTCCCCTCTTCCCCGCACTTTCCTTCGTGCTCTACGTCCTCAGGTCCCGGCTCCCGAGCGAGCTCAGCTGCCGCTGGTATGACAGGTCGGGATGCCGTGGGTCAAGGCCAGGGGGTGAGGGTTGGAGAGCCAGTAAGAGCCCATGAGTCGCAATGCTCAGGTGCCCCCCTTTTAACGTGCGAGTGGATCGTGCGGGAGAGAGGGAGAGGGAGCTCGCGACGCCGCCGACGCTACTCCTAAAGCAGATCCTGCACACTAATCATGAGGGAAAACAAGGTCTACCGTTACAGATGCTAGCCAGCCATTGGTTGCTCCGAGGGAGTGATTGGGGCACTGAGGGCCTGGTGAGGTGGCGCTACGTGGGGTTGCCACGGCCAGAGCTCGGCCACTCAGATTTTTCCGTGTTGCAGGGACGGACCCATGCGCAAGCACCGTGCCAGAGCGAGCGGCTCCAAAGGCAGGTGTCAATCGAGCAGGCGATTATCTCAAGCAGGCCAATCATGAAGGAGAAAATCCACTTAGACACATGCGGAAAAAAGTAAATGCCACTGGGTCAGGCCCTGAGCGGCTTGGGGATGATGCACCCCAGGGGCGCCCCCAACAAGGTAAGCAGAGAACATAAGCAAAACGGATACATGCCGCAGGGACGGACCCACTCGACCTGGGAATGATGCAGCCCTGCGGGCGCTCCCAGCTGAAACGAAAACTGAAAAGAAGTCACCTGATACTTTTGTAGAGCCTGTGTTGGAGTAGCTGACGATGCGGGGCGAAGGGGGCGATCCTCACGAGCCCATCGGGACTCCAAGCCTCGGGAGGCTCGGGCAGCCCGACGAGGTCCATCTCCATCTCCTCCATGAGTGCGCAATGCTGAGCTTCCAGAATGCTCCTCATCAGGCGCTGGCAGGCTGCAGCCGCGTCCCACAAGCTGAAGGGCATGCGAACGTAGCTGTGTGGTGGGCCCGTGCAATGCCCCACGCGCGAAGTCCAGAAGCTCTCCTGAGAAGTGACTCGATTGAGCCCTGGGTAGTCAATGCAGACGTGCATCCCTCCATCCTCGCCTGGATGGGGAGCTACGCCGGGCAGAGGCGGTTGCCGTGCATGACTCTCAATCGCTCCAACTCCTGAGCGTCCTTGGTGATGAACTCCTGAGGGTTGGGTCTTTCCTTCCTTACGCCTTCCCGAGGGAAGCATGCCGTGAAGCACGCCTCCAAGTGGTGCCCAAGAGCCTCCCTCGTGACCTTGGCAAAGTCGGTGGCTCCCTAGGAGAGAGCCCCCGAGCCCTGCCCGAGGAGGGCACCGGGCGCGCCTTCCTATGCGATGGAGGGTGGCGCCCCTTTGGCGGGCTCATGTCCAGATGCAGAGCCTTCGGGGGTGCCTGCCTCCTAAGGCCTTGAACCGGGTGATGTATTCTTCTTGGGAGCTGCTCCAGGGAGGTTTCCACTCTTGCTGTCCGGGTCCTCGATCGACGCGGCCTGGAAGGCGCACTCGAGGGAGCAAACCACATCCTTCTCTTCACAGGGGACCATGATGACCCCATCGCTTCCTGGCATCTTGAGGACGTTGTAGCCATGGTGAGTCACTGCCATGAACTTGGCCAGGGCTGGGTACCCGAGGATGGCATTGTATGGCAGGCGAATGTGGGCGACGTCAAAGTCAATGAGCTCGGTGCGGTAGTTGCTGCGCTGTCCAAAGGTGACAGGAAGGCGGACCTGCCTTATTGGAACAGTGGAACCATCAGTGACTCCTAAGAAAGGCTTGGTCGGCTGAAGCTGATCATATGGCACTTGGAGATTGTTGAACGTCTCGACGGACAAAACGTTGAGTCCTGCTCCGCCATCGATGAGGGTCCTGGTGACTTGCACATTGTTGATGACTGGGGAACAAAGAATTGGGAGGGCACCGGCCGTTGCCGCGCACTTGAGCTGATTCGCTGAGCTGAACGTGATGGCGCACGTAGACCACCTGAGAGGGCGCATGGCTTCAAGCTTGGGGAGGACTACATTCACCTCACGAGCAAATTGCTTGAAGATGTGCTGTGAGGCTGGGGCCTGAGCACCGCCTGGGATGCAAGCGATCGCACGTGGCTCCTGGAAGCCCCCAGCCCCCTCGTCCTGATGATGGTCTTTATTCCTCCTTGATGGTGGTGGCAGAGGAGGAAGGCCTGCGTTGCCCTGCGGGCGGTCCTCGCGAGGCTGATTTCTCCAAGCTCCCTCGCGAGGCTGGTCCTGCCGGCGGTCCTCGCGAGGTTGGTCATGCTACCCTTGGCGAGGGCCACGGTCGTCCCATCGTCCTCCACCTTTTGGTTCGCCTCGGTCGTAGCCCCGATCGTTGCGCTCAGGGCGTCGTCCGACGTGGCCTTCTCGTACGGCCCTAAGATCTTGGCATTCGTTGGTGTTGGGGGTGTGGAGATCATGGTACACACAGTAACGGCTGCCCTTGGACGACTCCGGCTGGTCCCTGCCGCGCTTGGTGTCCGGCTCTGCCGCGAGCACAGCTACTCCCTTGCGCTTCACATCTTTGGCCTTGGCTTTCTTCTCTTCTGGGTCTGCTGCTGGGAGCTCGAGAAGGGAGAGGCGTCCCTCCTTAGCCCTTGCGCACTTGGTTGCTAGGTTGAACAACTCCAGTGACGTACACACATCTTCATGGATTGCCAGCTCCTCCTTCATCTTGACATCGCGAACACCATCAGAGAACGCAGAGATAATGGCCTCCTCAGTCACCCTGGGAATCTTGAGACGAGCGTTGTTGAAGCGCTGGATGTACTTCTGCAAGGTCTCTCCAGGCTGTTGCTTGATGCGGCGCTGGTCACGCACGGCCGGTGGGCGGTCGCGAGTGCTCTGGAAGTTGGCGATGGGCCATGGGAAACCAGTTTGCCATGACCTTTTTGTCCCCATTGGCGGCTTCAATGCCCGGCTCGTAGAGCTGCAGGAACTCCGCGGGGTCTGTAGTGCTGTCGTAGCGAGGAGGCAGGTCAGGCTTGAACTTGCCTGGCCAGGCGACGCTGCGTAACTCAGGGGGTGAAGGCGCGGCAGCCTGCGGTGGCCACCGGAGCCCTGTGCTGATGTTGGGCTTGCTCCTGGGGATTCCCGCGGACCGCTGCCTGGAGCAGCGCGGGGTCTTGACGTGGTGGCACAGGGATGCGTTCATGGCACACCGGTGCCGGGAGCACGCGAGCACCTTCTTGGGGACGAGGGATTTCTTGGCAGCTTCTTTCTTGTCGTGCGGGCGCCGGACGCGGTGGATCTCATTTTGGGGCTGCGTGCCTTGGAGCTAGGGCGCCTTCTTGGGGAGGAGGAGGCGGAGGCACCTCCTGGTCTGCGCCTCCTGCGCAGGATGGTGGGCGAGGCAGCGAGAGGGACGGCATAGGAGAGCCCCCTGCAGCGCTAACAAGCTCGGTGATGCGAGCGAGCCAGTCCTCGTAGAGGTCGTTGACGGGACGGTAGTGCAGGAGCTCACAGGCCAGGAGCAACGCGACGTGCGCATCCGTGGGGGCGCGACGGGCATGGGACGATGAACCGGCTAGAGTCAGCGATGGGGTGGCGGTGCGGCCTTCCCGCCGCACCGAAGGATGCAGAGACGAGGCCTACTGCTCGTTCCCCGCTGGGCCGGTGGTGGCGTTGGCGGCAGTCGACGGGGAACAACGGGGGCACCCGCCGACGGGCGCCGTCTGGGTGACGCGGGCGGCGAGAGCAGCCCGACGCTCGGCGCGAGCCCGGCGAGCGTCAGCCATGGACACGACGGAAGATCGAATGCGAACAACAGAAGAGAGGTTCCGGTGCACCCCTGCGTGGCGCGCCAAATGTCGGATGTTGGGTTCCGCCAGACCCTTGAGGTTCGAACTCTGGGGTGCGCACGAAGATCTCTCCCCTATCTATCTACGTCCGATCATCTCGTGAGATTTAAGCTGGAAACGATGAACAACACAAGGGACACGAGATTTATACTGGTTCGG
The DNA here is from genome assembly GCF_002162155.2 of Triticum dicoccoides. Classification (NCBI taxonomy): domain Eukaryota; kingdom Viridiplantae; phylum Streptophyta; class Magnoliopsida; order Poales; family Poaceae; genus Triticum; species Triticum dicoccoides. Next base: position 92,439,825 of record NC_041393.1, read on the forward strand.
GCCACCATTGTGGTGTAATACCCTACTCCAGTGTGTGGTGTGGTGGATTGCCTCAGGGGCTGATGATGAATAGTACAGGGGAAGAACAGCCTCGTGAGAGGTGTTCTTGGGCTGGTGCGATGAACTGCTTGGGTGAGTTCGATCGCCTCTCTCTCTCTCTAGCCCCCCCCCCCCCAAATCTGGATCCCCTCAAATCTGGATCCCCTAAATCTGGATCCCCTAAATCTGGATCCCTCCACTCCGTGGTGGCTAGCTCTATTTATGGAAGCCCTGGGCCTCTTCCCAAATATTGAGCAGGGAGGGCGCCAACAACGACCATTTCGAAGGGGTACATCTAGTACAAGTTATCCTGACTAAAGTTGGTCTTCGGCTGCCAAAAGCACTGGTGATGACGCCGTCTTGGGCTCCACGGTGACCTCCATCCTGCCGCTCCACTGGTCTTGGTCTCGTTGCACTGAAATGGCAACCTTTGCCTGATGCCTCGGTACTCCACGTCTGTGCTTGCCCCCTTTGCACCAAAGAGGAAACAAGGACACTTCGCAGGTTGGCGCCCGCCTGGCGCCTGCCTGGTCTTGATCATCATGGCTTGCGTCACGAGCACCTCGCCAGGTACCCTGCCTTGATCTCTCCGCCTCCTCACGAGCCTGCCTGGCGAGCCCGTCCCTGAGGAAGCCTTGCATCGTCCGCCCCATGAGGCTTGGCCCCTCGCGAGGGTCTTGAGTCTTGTGCTGATGAAGACGGGCCGTACTGGGCCACCACTTGAGCCACGCACAGGCCGCAGGCAGGCAAGTCTGGGGATCCCCGTTCCCAGAATGCCGACAGGTTCCCAAGACTACGTCAAGTTCTACCTCATCAAGTACGACTACAACTCCAAGGATTCCCATCAAGATGATGTGGATCCCGAAGAAGAAGAACTAGAGAGTTCTTGAGGGTGACTCCGCCAACATACTTCACTCATATCATTTTGGCAAGGACAAGTGCAATCAGCTTCCACATCTTGCACTAGTTCATGGAGTCACAAACCCTCTTGTTAGTAAGACAAGGGACAAGGTAACCTAATGCTTTCATAGACATCATTTTGTGTGTGCATCACTCTATGTCTATGGATATCCTTGTTTGTTCCTTGTGGGACTAACCCGTGTAGGTATTGAAAGTACTACTCACTCCAAAGGATTGCTCCAAATGATCTACATCAACAATGAGCATTAACATCTTCAACACCTACATGAAGTCATCATCGACAAAACCCAAGGTTAGTTCATCCCTCTAAGGGGGGATCTCACATCTAGGGGGAGATTTACTCTAAGAATTGAGTTAAAGCAACTCTAATGGTGTGAACACAACAATGCATTATGTAAAAGTGGCAACCCCACTTGAGCTTAAACGTTGAGTATGACCTATGATCAAATGTTCTCATTTGATTCCTAAGTCAACATACTCATATATAGATGACCTAGTCATCGCCAATTGCTTGATAGATGCTAGAATGGTTGTGCATGCTTTGCCACGTATTTCATTTGTCATTTGATTGTGTGAGCATGTTGGTTGCATATTTACTCATTCGAGGACATACACTTGTTGTTTTGATTGTTTGGTGTCTTTTCTTTTGCCAAGTGGATGGACAAGAATGCGTAAGTACCTTCTCTAGCTGTCTATGCTTTTCTTGTCTCAAACTCTATTCATGGTACATCACAAAGTTTGATCAAGTCAGATTCAAACCACTCTATGTGAGGAGCACTCGGAGTCCCTGATTCTTCATAGACTTAAACTTCCAAAACTTCTTTGTGTGTTTCGGTCTGACCGATTCTTCCATTTCGATCATACCGAGATCACTAGGTAAATCTAGGTTTTCAATCTTGGTGCAACCGATTTGAACTTTTCGGTCACACCGAGTTGCAGTAACTGCTTGTAGTAATGCATCTCGGTGCCACCGAGTTGTCCCACTCGATCACACCGACAGGGTCGGGCTATATATATCCACGGGAAATTTTTTGGAAATTTCTCTGACTCTTTCGCCTGCGCTCAGCCCGCTCTGCCTCCCTGGGTCTCCGGATCGTCCTCCTCGTTGCCAGCCGCCTCCCACCGCTGGTCTCTGCGACCGTCAACGGGAATCATCTCCGCCGTTGCCGCCGTAGCAAGTCCATCGCCAAACTAGGGTATTGTAACGCCCCGGATACAACTTTCCATAATCGTAAATCCAACTCTTGCCATTTCCGGCTATGTGATATGTTATTTTTCTCCGTGGTTGGATTTTGTCTTTGTTTTGCATTTTGTTCATGTCTTGCATTTCATCTCATAGCATCATGCGCATTGCATCTGCATGTTTTCATAAAATTAGCATCCGCTCATAGTTGCCGCTCCTCGCTTCTCTCCGTTGCATTCGCTGACCGGTCCGAGACCAACCGTGTTTTTGTTTCCCTGTTGTCAAACCACCTAACCTCTCTGCAAAGCCACCGACCCCCTCCTGCGCGCGTCCGAAAACTGCTCCAAACCCGAACCACTCAATCATCACCGTTGCATTCAGATCATCCCCAAACATCTATAAAACATCTTCGTTTTATTTATTGGACTCCCTAACCTATTTTTCCCGATCGTCCGATTTCGATCGGAGGGACGAAATAGCCCCAAACCAAAATCCAGTGCTACTCCCTCCGTCTAGGTGTGCAAGTCATCTTACGAAAACCAAATAATCCCAAAGCACTTAGGCGCGGTACATTAACTCTCATATCGTTTCTTGTTTCGTGACATATCAACCAATAAGAGATGTGGGTCATGCATGCATTAAATGATTTGAGACTACCAAACACGACATGCATTGGTCAGTTTGTTGCATGCATTGTTATTAATTAGCAAAAACACATTAAGTTCTCTCGTTTTTCCCCTCCACCTTGGTCACGGTGCGCAACGTAAGATGACTTACACACCTAGACGGAGGGAGTATTTATAGACCAATCCCCTAGGCAGCAACCCTAAATCCTAGGACATTTGTCCCCCTAGCCGCCGCCACTTACAGCCTCCTCCCTCCTCGGATCTGCCGCCGCCACCCATCAAATCCATCCATCTGCAGCGCCACCCACCTCCCTCGTTTTCATCACCGGACCAATCCCGCGGCCTCTCTTCGAGCGTCTGAGACCCTGCCTCATCCCCAAGCTCCAGCGTCGTGCCCTCTCCCCCCGCATAGGAGCCCGCACCCGCCTCGGTTCACCTCCGGCAGCTCGTCGCCGGAGACCCACCAGGCTAGTCCTCGCGCCCCTCTCCTTCATCTCCCTCTTCTCTAATCTCTCTCTCTCTCCCGGAGCTCTCATATCTCTCCCTTCGATTTCTTCTAGCAGGAACAGGACGAAGCCCCAGCTCCCGTCGCCGCCCTGCTTTGTTCATCATCGTCTCCGCCCGATCCGGCGAGGCCCTATGTCTCCGGCCTCGTCCCCGCCTCCATGGCCGCCCCGCCATCTTCAGCGTTGCACCGCCGTTCCCTGCATCAGCTCCGCCTGACGCCATGGCCGACGACCTCCTCTGCGCCCCATCGACCACGTCAGCGCACGGCTCGTCGCCGTTTTACCCAGCCGCCGTCAAGTTCGCGTCCGGCCTCGGATTCGGACGAAATCGAGCTTCCCCGACTGGATCCGCTCCTCCTCGCCTCATTTGTTTCGCCAGGAGCTCGCGCCAAGTCCGCCATCGTTGTTCTGCTTCACGGAGACGAGGACGAGCATGAGCCCTTGCCTCTTGCCGCGTCCGCACCCTGCCTCCTCTCCAGCGTCGCGCCCAAGTCCCACGTCGCCGGCAGCCGTTCCCGCCGTCCATCGCCATGAACCTGCTGCTGTCGCCTCTGTTCTGCAGTTACGAGAGCAGCAGCAGCTCGCCCGTTCCTTCGTTGACCGCGTCTCCAGCGCCTGGGCCAGCGCCTCCCCAGGCCCAGTGCCCCTTCCAGCCTCCCTCTCCATCGACTGGGCCTGACCCATGGGTGAGCAGCCCCCAGCACCCATCCTCTTGTTTTTTTTCACCTATCGGGCCAGCCAGATTCGGCCCAGTGTAGTTTTTATTCAGATCCGCGAATTTGTCTTTTATCCAGTGCATGCATAATTACATGAGGATGCCATTATTTTAAATTGCTCACAAGTAAATAACCGTGCATCGGATTTAAATGATTTAAACATGTAAAATGCTTAGAATTTTGTGTAGATTAATAATTTGCCACTTTCATCCATGTTAAATATGTTTAAAATGTTCTTTGCATTTATTTTGCTAAATGCCATGTTAAAATGATTTATTTCATAACTAAATAACCGTAGCTCCGTTTTAAATAAACTTTATATGTAAATGGGGTAGAAAAATGCCTAGTTTAACATGGTGGACCTTATTTTCCTGTTTAAAAACTCTAAAATATGGTTTTAGGCATAACAGTACCAAACTCAAAATATGAACATGGGGATTTGCCGGAATTGTTGGTTGTTGTTTCCGGCCTCATTTGAACTTGCCTAAATAGTTAGTTTACTTTTGCTTCACCTCTTGCCATGTTTAACAACATTTAATATTGTTGGGTACATAAACGGGAGAGAACTAAATAAATGAATGTGGTGTTTTGTCAATATGCAACTCGTTGCATATTGATCTCCACTTAACTTGTAGTACTGCTTGTTGCACTTTACCATGCCATGCCTCATTAAACCGAACATGCATCATACTTGATTGTGCATCATGCCATGTTTATGCTTGTGCATTTACCATGTTGTTTGTTTCTTTCCGGTGTTGCTTCTTAGTTCCGGTAATGTTGCGATTGTGAGGATTCGTTTGACTGCTCCCGTTCGTCTTCGTCATGGACTCGTTCTTCTTCCTTGCGGGATTTCAGGCAAGATGACGGCTACCCTGGATCTCACTACTATCATTGCTATGCTAGTTGCTTCGTTCAATCGCTTTGCTGTGCTACCTATCATTTGCTCTTCAAGCCTCCCAATTGCCATGTCAGCCTCTAACCTTTTTCGCCCTTCCTAGCAAACCGTTGTTTGGCTATGTTACCGCTTTGCTCAGCCCTCTTATAGCATTGCTAGTTGCAGGTGAAGTTGAAGATTGCTCCATGGTGAACAGGATTATGTTGGGATATCACAATATCTCTTATTTAATTAATGCATCCATATACTTGGTAAAGGTTGGAAGACTCAGCCTTATGCCTGGTGTTTTGTTCCACTCTTGCCGCCCTAGTTTCCGTCATACTGGTGTTATGTTCCCGGATTTTGCGTTCCTTACGCGGTTGGGAGATTTATGGGACCCCTTGACAGTTTGCTTTGAATAAAACTCCTACAGCAAGGCCCAACCTTGGTTTTACCAGTTGCCTCACATAGACCTTTTTCCCTTGGGTTTCCGGAGCCCGAGGGTCATCTTTATTTTAACCCCCCCGGGCCAGTGCTCCTTCGAGTGTTGGTCCGAAACGGGCAGACTGCGGGGCCACCTCGGGGCAACTCGAGGGCTGGTTTTACTCGTAGGCTGACCTATCCAGTGTGCCCTAAGAACGAGATATGTGCAGCTCCTATCGGGATTTGTCGGCACATCGGGCGGCTTTGCTGGTCTTGTTTTACCATTGTCGAAATGTCTTGTAAACCGGGATTCTGAGTCTGATCGGGTCTTCCTGGGAGAAGGAATATCCTTTGTTGATCGCGAGAGCTTATCATGGGCTAAGTTAGGACACCCCTGCAGGGTATAAACTTTCGAAAGCCGTGCCCGCGGTTATGGGCAGATGGGAATTTGTTAATGTCCGGTTGTAGATAACTTGACACCAGATCCGAATTAAAAAGCATCAACCGCGTGTGTAGCCGTGATGGTCTCTTTTCGGCGGAGTCCGGGAAGTGAACACGGTTTCTGGGTTATGATTGACGTAAGTAGGAGTTCAGGATCACTTCTTGATCATTGCTAGCTTCACGACCGTTCCGCTTGCTCTCTTCTCGCTCTTATTTGCGTATGTTAGCCACCATATATGCTTAGCCGCTGCTGCAACCTCACCACTTTACCCCTTCCTTTCCCTTTAAGCTTTGCTAGTCTTGATACCCATGGTAATGGGATTGCTGAGTCCTCGTGGCTCACAGATTAGTACAAAAATAGTTGCAGGTACAGGTTATGCGATGATCATCACGCGAGAGCGATGCTTGCTTGCATTGAGTTCGTCTTCTGCTTCTTCGATCAGGGGATAGGTTCCAGGTCGGCAGCCTGGGCTAGCAGGGTGGATGTCATTTGAGTTTCTGTCTGTGTTTCATCCGTAGTTGGATGGTGCTCTTATGTAAGATGATGTTGTATTTGTGTGGCATTGTATGCCTTATGTATGTATCCCCATCTATTATGTAATGTTGATGTAATGATATCCACCTTGCAAAAGCATTTCAATATGCGGTTCTATCCTTGGTGGGACCTTCGAATCTCTTTAGGATAGTATCGCATATTGGGCGTGACAAGTTCGTATCAGAGCCTCGACCAACCATAGGAGCCCCCTTGATTGTTGGTCGTTGTTGAGTCTAAAAAAACTATTTGGAGTCTTAGGATTATATATATCGGAGAGTTGGAATTCTTTTTACTCCTCGGCCTCCTTCGTCGCTCTGGTGAGGACTCCTGACGTAGATGTTTTGTCTTTCCTCTCCTCAAATTTCACTAAAAAAATTTTAGGATCAGGCGGGTATCTTGGAATCGTTCCGATGGTTTTGTGACGAGAACATTGTTCTTGGTGCCTCCTGTCTATTATGTGGCATTTACCCAGGGAGTTGAGCTCTGAGGTGTTGTCGTCACAATTTTATCGTCGCAGTTCTGGAATACCTGAGTTTTGCCGACATCGAAAATCTCTTTTATGCAGTTGTTGGTGAGATAACCTCGACGTCACCCAGTACTGGGGCGGGAGTGTCAGGACCCCGATTCTATGCCACACCGATCTAGCGTGCAACACCTCATATCACTTTGCGGCCTCACGCACGGTATTCCCACGGGTGTCGCCTTACCATGACCGGGACCGTTTGTGCCTTTTGGCACACGTATATGATAGTGTCGCTAGCATCCATATGACAAAGAACACGGGCTGACATGGCTAGTGGTGAACCCAAAGTGGCACTAAGTTACAGGGACAGGCATACATGACCCAGCATCGAACGTGTCGGTCATCAGCGAGTGAATCCGGGCTGTAGCAACTGGGCTAGCAGGACTCCGGTAAACCGGGCTGTAGCAGGCTAACAGGACTCCGGTAGACACCGCGTGACATTTCCCCGAAGGGACAGACACAAGAACAAAGAAGGACACATGCCGGCCAGCCTAAGTGTTCCGGAGCAGTAGCAAGCTACCAGGGCTCAGTGGAAGCACTAGGAGACATTTCCCGGTAAGAGAGGCTACTAAGGATAAACAACTAGATAGTCAGATCCCACACATAGCAATACACATTACACGTACGCATATCATGCAAGTATGTGCTGTACAACATGGCATCACAGCATAACTCAACAACTCATATAGATAAAGGCTCAGAAGAGCCAACATAGCATTTATTGCAAACAGGGGTCAAAGGACCCATCATACAGAGCATACAAGCAACAAGCGGAAGCATTACATGTATGAGTACAGACATCTACAAATGAAAAAGGCTGAAGAGCCTGACTATCTACAACATCCGATCAAGATCGTAGCTGAGGTACAAGCTACTTGTCGAAGTCCACGAGAACACTAGTAAGACCGAAGTCTCCGCTGCAAAAACATAAATAAAGCAACATGAGTACAAAGGTACTCAGCAAGACTTACATCAGATCCTATCATACATGCATTTGTATCAAGAGGGTAATGTGGGGTTTAGTTGCAGCAAGCTAGCTTTGACTCTGTGGCTATCCTGTTCTACGACTACCAGAACTTCTTTGAGGTGATATGGCGCACACGAGTCCACTAATCACCACACAATACACTACTATGGATTCATCCCCGTCTCCCTACGAGTAGGCCATCCATAGCACTCACACTTGTCTTGAGCATTTTAGAGTATCCACTTTAAGTTGTCTATGTACCATGTAAGCATCCAAGAAGTCCATAACCGCGGACCTGGCTATTCGAATAGATCATGTTAACCCTGCAGGGGTGTACTTCTTCACACACGCTCTCGCCACTTACCGCCATGTACACGTCATGTATCTCGGCAACCTTCAAGCGGAAGCCTGGCGAGGGTGTCGGCCACGACCTGACTAACCACACAAGACTCTAGTCCAGGTTTATTGCCTATTCGGGTTCCATCCGCAAGGAGATCCGGCCGGGGTGTCGCTCAAGGCCCCAAACGATGTGTGCAGGGTTCCCGAGCCCACCATCCGGGTGCCACTCGGTACACCAGGCCACGTGTGCCTAGTCTGTCCCAAGCCCACCCTGCCGGGTGCCACTTGGTAGAAAAATAGCACTACCTACAAACACCAAAAACTAGTTTCGACTCCTGGACAGAGATCAAGTCAGTTAATAAGTCGAGAGAGTCAATTAAGGATCCCAATGTCTGGTAGTATCGAGTCATTGGACAACATACATAGAATTCAGTGCTTAAGGACGGCTCCAGTATGACAACCCACCATGTACTCCTACATGGCCTCTCACCGCTACCTTTACCAAATCGTGTTCACACACTTCACTCTCAGCATCAGAACATAGAACACTGCACTCCAATTCATTTCCAATGAATCAGACCTGACACACTCTAAGCAATAGTAGGCATGGCATGGTAGGAACACAACAATGGCTTCAATCAACTCCTACACATGCTAGTGGGTTTCAACTATTTACTGTGGCAATGACAGGTCATGCAGAGGAATGGGTTCAACTACCGCAGCACAAAGTAGCAGATGAATCGTTGTTGTCCTAATGCAATAACTGAGAGCAGGAGCGAGAGAGTAGGATTGTATCGGAATGAACAAGGGGGTTTGCTTGCCTGGTAGATCAACAGGGTGGCACTGCTCCTTAGACAGGTACTCTGGAACACTCTCCGGAGCAGGACCTATCGAGAGGTAACGGTGCCAACAATCAATACACAAGCATATGCAACAATATGATGCATGAACATGGCATGTAGATGTGATGCTGATTGAGCTAATGCAACTAGCATTCTGTCTGAATGAAGTCCATTTGAACCAAGGGTTCAAATGCAACTCCAGACTTAACATTTATAAATGCCATTCATATGTTTTCACCTATACAGCATGTTTAGGTTGGTTTGTCATGCACGAAACTGGTACAAATGGAAAGATTGCATTTTTCTGATAATTTTTCATATATAAATTATTTCAATCTGAGTTACGGTTGAATTTCTATGATTTTTTGAAGTTTAAATCATTTTCTGGAATTTCCTGATTTAATTTAAATCCAGAAAAGAATTAACTGCGTCAGCACTGCGTCACTGTGATGTCAGCGAGTCAACTGCGGCTGACCAGGTCAAACCTGACCAGTGGGGTCCACACGTCAGTGACTCAGGGTTAAACAGGGGTTAGTTTAAGCCTAATTAAAAGATTAGGGCGCCGGGGCCCACTGTCAGTGTCAGGGGGTTAGATTAGGTGGTGATTAGCTTAAGCTAATCACCTGACGAGCCGGACCCACCTGACAGGCCGGCGCGGTCAAGGCGGTCAACCCCACCGGCGTTAAGCCGCCGACGAGGCCCGAAACGGCGGAGCGCCGCGGAAACGGGCTACGGTGCCCCGTTCGCAGCGTGGCTAGGCTCGTTTGAGAGCCCAGACCAGCGCACGTCAGGCGGTGGTGCCAGCCGGGCCTGGGGTGGCCGGAGGCGACATCGAGGAGCTAGGCCGCGGCGGCCGGAGCTCAGGTGAGGCGCGAGCTGCGCTGTGGTGCGCGTGCGGGAGAGTTGGAGTGCTGGTGTGTGCGTGCGCGATGCGGCGAGGGCGATGGACACGCCCGGTGGACCAAAAGGTCGCCGGAGGCGCGTCAGCGGCGAGCGCAGGTGACGGTGGGTGCGGTCGAGCTAGGTGCAGTCGCTACAGCGTGCGAGGAGGAGAACGGAGAGGGGGAGGAGGAGCGTCAGCTCACAGCGGTTGCAGCAGGCGTCGAAGCGGGCTCGGGGACGGCTGGAGTCGGCGGGGCAGCGAGGACGATCTCCGGCGACCGGAGACGAAGATGACAGCGATGGCGGCTCTCCAGGGCTTCCCACGTCGCGTGGATCGATGGAGAGGTGGACGGCGACGTGGCGGAGCTTCTGAGCTGGTCGGAGAGGCGAGGGAGAGGCGGTGGCTACGGTAACGGCGAGCAGCGGCGACGATGGCGTTCGGCCGTGCACGTGGGAGAGAAACCAGCGGAGGGGGAGGAATGAGAGAGAGGGAGAGAGGTGCGGGGCGTCGCGTGGCATCGTCCGGGTCATCCAGAGCAACGAGGGGCAGGACAGGCAGGCAGGGAGGAGGTGGTGGCGCGGCTGCGGCATGCTGGCCACACAGCTGCTCCTACTGGCAGGAGCTTGAAGAAGCTCCTGTCAGCTGGGCTGGGCCGCCTGCTGGCTGGGCCGGCCTGCTAGGCCGCTGGGCTGCACAGGGGCTGCAGGTAAGTCCAGGTAGGATTTCCATTTCTTTTTCTTTTCTATTTTTCTGACATTTGTTTTGATTTAATAATAATATTAAATCATTTTATTTACTTATGCCAATTTTTGTAGGAACTAGTGGTATTATTCCAGAGCTCCTCAACAAATGGCATAATTTTTGGACATATATTATATGTATAACAAATATATATCCAATGCAAATAATTATGCATTAATTCCAAATGCCCAAAATAAATACTTATGAGCTCCTAAAAATATTGGTTTGATTCTTATCTCTGTCCAATATTTTCAGAGAGCAACATGAGCATTTTCTTGGACCTTGTTGGAGCAATTTTTATTTGGGTCATTTCCAAAAATGATTCTGAGGGTTTCACAAATCCTCATTTCAAATTAAATGGAATTTAAATATGATGCACAAATGACTAGCTAGTCTAGGTCATACCAGAACTAGGGATGTGACAGGGAGTTCGGGAGTATTGCCATAACTCGTATAATGGATGCTTTTCGAAGGTTGAGGTACACGATTTCCGAAGGTTTCTTGGTTATGTGTTGACGGATGGATACAACTGGATGTAGGTATTGTTAGTTTGGGTGAGATATATTGCTTCCCCTGTATCCCCAACACCAGATTGCATAACAAGAAAGTTTCGGGAGTTTATAGGTGTGAATTCAAGTAGCTCCTAGAATATCTTTCCGACAGATGCATGATATGGGATTGGGTAAATCTCTATCATATGTATTTGTTCCGGCTTATTCTGCAAGCCAATCCTTTGTTTTGTTTTCAGTTGTGGTATTCGAGTTGCTTCGATGTCAAGTGTTGATTCCATACCTTTCCTAAGCGGTGTTCTCATATTTCTATGGGAGTACTAATCCTTTTGATCATCGAGATTGACATGTCAATTCTTTTCCAAACCAGCGTGCTTCTCTTCAAGTGGATCCCATCATTTTTCCCAGCCGCAAGATCAACTCTAAGTTTTCTCATCGGTGTTTGTTTCATCCATCCCAAGTTGTCTTTGTTTTCCCCACCCTCCCACCCTTTTTATTCAAGGACTCAGATTTCTTAATCATTTATCCTTTTATTTGTGGGAAGTCTCTTCATTCTTTTCTTTCAATGTTCTTATCCGGTGATTTCCCATGAAGATGCTCAACAGTTTCAAGTTCATCATCCTTCATTGTTGTTTCTTCTCCGATGGATCCAATTCAAGCTTTCGATATTCATCATATTCCTTTCCTCGTTTCTAATGCTTTCTCATGCCGATGCACCTCTTAATCATTCACTTCTTCCTATTCATTTGTTTTGGAGTGCTGAAGATATCTCACAAGACTCATGTTTCCATTCTTAATCCGTTCAAGGTATTTGGAGATTATTATCTCATTCAAGTCATTTAATTCAACCGATGCAATCTCTTTTCAAAATTATTTCAATGCCGTTTCTTCTGAGTGGGCCCTAACCCACAGGCCTTTTTCCAGGATCTTACCTGACTCTTCTAATTATCAGGAGCCACTCCCAAAGTCTTTCGAAGTTTGACGTAAGAATGAATTTTCATCAGTCATATTCCTTCTCCAAGATCGCTTTCAGAATATTTTCATCGTTGGTTCATCATTTCTATTCTTCTTTGTTCCGGAGTATCTCAACAATTGTCATGGTGGTTCTCATCATCTTTCTCAACATGTGAAGACCGAAGAAGAGTTTCTCTTAAATCTTGGTCCATTTTCTTGAAGATTCATGGTTCTAGCTTCATGCCATCCTCATAATTGTTTTTGATTGTGGAAATTCTTTTCACCCATCCGGAGCATTTCATGAGTTGTTTCCATTTCTTTCCTCCGAAGGCCATCATGTCATAATTCTTCATTCTCAGCGTGTAGCTATCGTTCTCCAAATCTATTCGGTGCATCATTCAAGTATTCTCTAATAAGTTCGTGGTCTCTTTGTTCTCTTGTATCCAAATCCCCTCAAGTATATTCATTCGTTTTCCAATTCTTCCCGGTGAATTGTGCCTTTGCTACTTTCATTTTCAATTCTTACGGCGGTTCGTCCAAGATTTCACTTCCTTTGTTATCATATCAATTTATTCATTGTTTCCAAATCCCACCGGTGGTTCCATCAATACCTTCTCAAGTTTACGCTATATCTTTCTTAATCCTTTTTCAAGGGGAATAAGTAGTATGCCAAATCCGTTACTTGTCATCAATTAAATTTGATGAAGGATAAGCATACAATAAATCTTATTCTTATTTCCTCGAGGTGACTCAATTCTTTTTACGGAGATTATTCATGATGAATAAAATCTTGATTACAAGTGATTCATCTTTCTTTCCGGAGTTGGTCATCATATCACATTCTCGGTTCGAGAGGCTTCATCTTTCTTTTCGGAGTTCCAAGCTCCCTCAATTATCTCGTCGCGAAGCTCCATCTAAATCATTGCAAGGGTTCACCTTGTGTTTTCAACCTCTATTTCTTTCTATCATCCTTTTATTACTGGAGTTCTTCAGGGAGGATCTACATGGTGCTTCATCAAGGATTTAATTCATTCTCGAATTGTTCTTCAAGATTCTTGTTGGAGGAGTTCAAGCATTCTTCATCTTGCATTCCAAAGTGCAATTCTTTCTGTCTTATCTTTTGAGGTGGTGTTATGTCACTCTTGACAATTTCCTTCATGTTTCATGATTCATATGTTGTCAAGAATGAGGTATTTTAAATCCATCATTTTCTCTTTGTTCAAGAGATCTTTTCGACCAATCAACTTCTTCGTCGGAGTTATCTTGTGTCAGATTTCACCTAAAGCCTTTCCTTAAGGGTTGTTGCTATTTGTGGTGATTATGCATGACCCAAGCTTGCTCTTTATCCTCTTGGTGGAAGAAGTTTTCATCTCTTTGGTGCTGTCAATCAAATCAATGGTTTCCATTAGTGGCCGGTTGTCACCTCATAGTCTTGAGATGTTTTCCATAAGCCCACCACAAGCTTATTCTTTTCGTGGTTGGCTTTCCAACAACTTCATTCTAACCTTCTTGGAAGGGTGCTCTCCAAGTTCTTTTGTGGCAGAAGTTGGCATTTTCTTCTCCATTCTATTATTCCAATGATCTATCTTCTATTCTTTCTTCCGGAGGCATTGTGATGTTGCGATTTTCACTCTTCATCTCGAATTGTGACGATCATGTTATTTTCGTGCTTATCCATTTAACCGGAGTGTTGTGTTCTAATTCAAGTTCTTTCAACTTGTCAAGTTTTGCCTCTATTTTCAACCAGAGTGCTGTTTGAAATCCTTCTTACCCATTGTGCCATTCTTTCAATAGTTCCAGAGGTAGTGTGTTGTTGATTTCATCAAGTATCATCCCATCTTCTCAAGCTCATGTTCTATTCCTTCCATGTTCAACCGGAGTGCTGCCCAAATTCTTCCTCTCTCATCTTGTTTTAACCGGAGTGGTTTTGAATTCTATCATGTCCATTAAACTCTTGATTCATGTCTTTGCAACCTTCAAGTTATCGTAATGTTCCTCGTCCCTCTTTTCTAACGGATTGTTTGCAATCTCATTCATCTCTGTTGTACTCTTTCTTTTAAATTGCTCAACCTCTCAAGGTTCATGGTTTCACTCGTTTGTGGAAGAAGCAACTTAGTTTTACCTCTTCTCTTCCTCTTCCGTTTCTCTCCGGTGTCATCCTAGATCTCGGGACGAGATCCTCTCGTAGTGGTGGAGTGTTGTAACGCCCCGGATACAACTTCCCATAATCGTAACTCCAATTCTTGCCATTTCCGGCTATGTGATATGTTATTTTTCTCCGTGGTTGGATTTTGTCTTTGTTTTGCATTTTGTTCATGTCTTGCATTTCATCTCATAGCATCATGCGCATTGCATCTGCATGTTTTCATAAAATTAGCATCCGCTCATAGTTGCCGCTCCTCGCTTCTCTCCGTTGCATTCGCTGACCGGTTCGAGAGCAACCGTGTTTTCGTTTCCCTATTGTCAAACCACCTAACCTCTCTGCAAAGCCACCGACCCCCTCTTGCGCGCGTCCGAAAACTGCTCCAAACCCGAACCGCTCAACCATCACCGTTGCATTCAGATCATCCCCAAACATCTATAAAACATCTTCGTTTTATTTATTGGACTCCCTAACCTATTTTTCCCGATCGTCCGATTTTGGTCGGAGGGACGAAATAGCCCCAAACCAAAATCCAGTGCTATTTATAGACCAATCCCCTAGGCAGCAACCCTAAATCCTAGGACATTTGTCCCCCTAGCCGCCGCCACTTACAGCCTCCTCCCTCCTCGGATCTGCCGCCGCCACCCATCAAATCCATCCATCTGCAGCGCCACCCACCTCCCTCGTTTTCATCACCGGACCAATCTCGCGGCCTCTCTTTGATACCCAGCAGCCGAGCCGCTCACCTGCGAGCGTCTGAGACCCTGCCTCGTCCCCAAGCTCCAACGTCATGCCCTCTCCCCCCGCGTAGGAGCCCGCACCCGCCTCCGTTCGCCTCCGGCAGCTCGTCGCCGGAGACGCACCAGGCTAGTCCTCGCGCCCCTCTCCTTCATCTCCCTCTGCTCTAATCTCTCTCTCTCCCAGAGCTCTCATATCTCTCCCTTCGATTTCTTCTAGCAGGAACAGGACGAAGCCCCAGCTCCCGCCGCCGCCCTGCTTTGTTCATCGTCGTCTCTGCCCGATCCGGCGAGGCCCTGCGTCTCCGGCCTCGTCCCCGCCTCCATGGCCGCCCCGCCATCATCAGTGTCGCGCCGCCGTTCCCTGCATCAGCTCCGCTTGACGCCATGGCCGACGACCTCCTCTGCGCCCCGTCGACCGCGTCAGCGCACGCCTTGTCGCCGTTTTACCCAGCCGCCGTCAAGTTCGCGTTCGGCCTTGGATTCGGACGAAATCGAGCTTCCCCGACTGGATCCGCTCCTCCTAGCCTCATTTGTTTCACCAGGAGCTCGCGCCAAGTCCACCGTTGTCGTTCTGCTTCATGGAGACGAGGACGAGCATGAGCCCTTGCCTCTTGCCGCGTCCGCAGCCTGCCTCCTCTCCAGCGTCGCGCCCAAGTCCCACGTCGCCGGCAGCCGTTCCCGCCGTCCGTCGCCATGAACCTGCTGCTGTCGCCTCTGTTCTTCAGTTACGAG
Organism: Triticum dicoccoides; assembly: GCF_002162155.2. Classification (NCBI taxonomy): domain Eukaryota; kingdom Viridiplantae; phylum Streptophyta; class Magnoliopsida; order Poales; family Poaceae; genus Triticum; species Triticum dicoccoides. The sequence goes on from NC_041393.1 coordinate 92,455,462, forward strand.
AGCAGCAGCAGCTCGCCCGTTCCTTCGTTGACCGTGTCTCCAGCGCCTGGGCCAGCGCCTCCCCAGGCCCAGTGCCCCTTCCAGCCTCCCTCTCCATCGGCTGGGCCTGGCCCATGGGTGAGCAGCCCCCAGGGCACATCCTCTTGTTTTTTTCACCTATCGGGCCAGCCAGATTCGGCCCAGTGTAGTTTTTATTCAGATCTGCGAATTTGTCTTTTATCCAGTGCATGCATAATTACAGGAGGATGCCATTATTTTAAATTGCTCACGAGTAAATAACCGTGCATCGGATTTAAATGATTTAAACATGTAAAATGCTTAGAATTTTGTGTAAATTAATAATTTGCCACTTTCATCCATGTTAAATATGCTTAAAATGTTGTTTGCATTTATTTTTCTAAATGCCATGTTAAAATGATTTGTTTCATAACTAAATAATCGAAGCTCCGTTTTAAATAAACTTTATATGTAAATGGGGTGGAAAAATGCCTAGTTTAACATGGTGGACTTTATTTTCCTGTTTAACAACTCTAAAATATTGTTTTAGGCAGAACAGTACCAAACTCAAAATATGCACATGGGGATTTTCCGAAATTGTTGGTTGTTGTTTCCGGCCTCATTTAAACTTGCCTAAATAGTTAGTTTACTTTTGCTTCACCTCTTGCCATGTTTAACAACATTTAATATTGTTGGGTACAAAAAAGGGAGAGAACTAAATAAATGAATGTGGTGTTTTGTCAATATGCAACTCATTGCATATTGATCTCCACTTAACTTGTAGTACTGCTTGTTGCACTTTACCATGCCATGCCTCATTAAACCGGACATGCATCATACTTGATTGTGCATCATGCCATGTTTATCCTTGTGCATTTACCATGTTGTTTGTTTCTTTCCGGTGTTGCTTCTTAGTTCCGGTAATGTTGCGATTGTGAGGATTCGTTCGACTGCTCCCGTTCGTCTTCGTCATGGACTCGTTCTTCTTCCTTGCGGGATTTCAGGCAAGATGACCTCTACCCTGGATATCACTACTATCATTGCTATGCTAGTTGCTTCGTTCTATCACTTTGCTGCGCTACCTATCATTTGCTCTTCAAGCCTCCCAATTGCCATGTCAGCCTCTAACCTTTTTCGCCCTTCCTAGCAAACCGTTGTTTGGCTATGTTACCGCTTTGCTCAGCCCTCTTATAGCGTTGTTAGTTGCAGGTGAAGTTGAAGATTGCTCCATGGTGAACAGGATTATGTTGGGATATCACAATATCTCTTATTTAATTAATGCATCTATATACTTAGTAAAGGGTGGAAGACTCGGCCTTATGCCTGGTGTTTTGTTCCACTCTTGCCGCCCTAGTTTCCGTCATACCGGTGTTATGTTCCCGGATTTTGCGTTCCTTACACGGTTGGGTGATTTATGGGACCCCCTTGACAGTTTGCTTTGAATAAAACTCCTCCAGCAAGGCCCAACCTTGGTTTTACCATTTGCCTCACCTAGACCTTTTTCCCTTGGGTTTCCGGAGCCCGAGGGTCATCTTTATTTTAACCCCCCCCCACCCCCGGGCCAGTGCTCCTTCGAGTGTTGGTCCGAAATGGGCAGACTGCGGGGCCACCTCGGGGCAACTCGAGGGCTGGTTTTACTCGTAGGCTGACCTATCCAGTGTGCCCTGAGAACGACATATGTGCAGCTCCTATCGGGATTTGTCGGCACATCGGGCGTCTTTGCTGGTCTTGTTTTACCATTGTCGAAATGTCTTGTAAACCGGGATTCCGAGTCTGATCGGGTCTTCCTGGGAGAAGGAATATCCTTCGTTGATCGCGAGAGCTTATCATGGGCTAAGTTGGGACACCGCTGCAGGGTATAAACTTTCGAAAGCCGTGCCCGCAGTTATGGGCAGATGGGAATTTGTTAATGTCTGGTTGTAGATAACTTGACACCAGATCCGAATTAAAACGCATCAACCGCATGTGTAGCCGTGATGGTCTCTTTTTGGCGGAGTCCGGGAAGTGAACACGGTTTCTGGGTTATGATTGACGTAAGTAGGAGTTCAGGATCACTTCTTGATCATTGCTAGCTTCACGACCGTTCCGCTTGCTCTCTTCTCGCTCTTATTTGCGTATGTTATCCACCATATATGCTTAGTCGCTGCTGCAACCTCACCACTTTACCCCTTCCTTTCCCTTTAAGCTTTGCTAGTCTCGATACCCATGGTAATGGGATTGCTGAGTCCTCGTGGCTCACAGATTACTACAACAACAGTTGCAGGTACAGGTTATGCGATGATCATGACGCGAGAGCGATGCTTGCTTGCATTGAGTTCTTCTTCTGCTTCTTCGATCAGGGGATAGGTTCCAGGTCGGCAGCCTGGGCTAGCAGGGTGGATGTCGTTTGAGTTTCTGTTTGTGTTTCATCCGTAGTTGGATGGTGCTCTTATGTAAGATGATGCTGTATTCGTGTGGCATTGTATGCCTTATGTATGTATCCCCATCTATTATGTAATGTTGATGTAATGATATCCACCTTGCAAAAGCGTTTCAATATGCAGTTCTATCCTTGGTGGGACCTTCGAGTCTCTTTAGGATAGTATCGCATATTGGGCGTGACAGGTATGGACTTGATCCTTGTGCTAATCTCACTCCGATTCTTAGCACATTGTGTTCGCCATGTATCTTGCCACGATTGAGATCATCATATCCAGCGAAAACGCTCCGTAGATTAGGTTTGGATTGAAAATTTAGGGTTAGGTTTCCGCCGAAACCATCTCGGACCGACCGAGTTGTAGAAATCGGTTGCACTGATTTGGCCAAGGCCATTGCACATGTGATTCTCGGTCTAACCGAGAATTGCAAATCGGTGTGACTGAGTTCAGGACTTTCTGAAACCCTAGCAGTCTCGGTGCCACCGAACTATGACTCGGTCTGACCGAGTTCACTAGTTTATGTTCCAAAAGCTGCTTCGGTATCACCGAGTTTACAAATTGGTAGATCCGAAATGCTTTCTGTGGAAAACTAAAACTAAGTTTTTGACTCATTCTTTTGCAAAAAACCTATGTATTTTGTGATGCTCATCCTATCTACCTCATCTATATCTATTCACAGGGTCTGCTGTCAGTGTTTGCAACATGTCTGATCAAAGTGACAGTCATAACAAGTCTGACGAGCAGGTTCACATGAGTGAGGGCACTAGTCCCTATAGAAGCTATGATGGTAGCAGGAGCACACCCAGCAACATGCCTAAGGCAGCCACCAGGGCCAGAAAGAAGAAAACCTCAGAGTCTGAGGATGAAGACTATGTGGCTCTAGAGGATGAGGCCACTTCCAAGAATAAGGTGCTCAAGAAGGAATATGGCACAACTGCTGCCACTAAGCCTGGTATGAGGACCAAAGCACCTGCTAGAAGAATTCCCATGTCCGAAACAAGAGGCTCCACTCAAGTGCCTTTGGAATCTAAACCAAAAGAGGCTACTGAAGAAGGGAAGAATAGGAAGGAAAGGGTCAACAAGACCATGGCCAGGGTTGTTGGAAAGCCTTCCATAATGGAAGAGGAAGAATAGGAAGAGTTTGCTGCACCAGCACCTAAAGCTCAGAAGCTTATGGGTGATGCCATCAGGTCAGGGGCTGCTTCATCAAATCCCAAAGAAGCTCCCAAGGCAGCTGCTCCAAAGCCTAAAGCTGCACCCAATAGGAATACTAGGAACATTCCTGCTGGAGAAAAGAACAAGGCCCCAGTGCCTGAAGTTGCTGTTGAAGAAGAAGATGATGAGGAACAATGCTTGAGAAAGTTGAAGCCCAAAATTCTAGATCACAATGATGTTCATCCTGTAGCTGAGGATATGAAGCTGAGAAAGGATGCAGGACTCAGGCAGTGGAGATTAACTGATCCTTATGCAGTCAGGAGGAGAACTGCTGTGGTCTACAGGTTCCATACTAAGGAAGCATGACTTCTATGAGACAGTGCTGCTTGACAAGAAGCCAATTGTCTGTGACATGAGATGGGTGGACTGGAAATATATCAAGGAAAATGAAGAGCACTATCCTGGAGTGTATGACAGTTTCAATGCTTGTGGAGTGGATGACTTTGTTGGGCAGAAGCTCACAAAGTGGAATGATGAGCTCATAATGCAGTTCTACTCCACAACACACTTCTATCCAGATGGAAGGATAGTATGGATGTCTGAAGGTACTAGGTACCAAACAACTATTGAAGAATGGGAAAATCTGATCAATGCACCTAAGGAGAAAGAGGATGACTTGAATGTCTATGCCAAGAAGATGAAGGATCACAACTCTATGGCACATATGTACAGGGAGATCCCAGATGCTGCTATTGAAACACACAAGTTTGGATCAGTACATTACCTTCTGTCAGGATTGCCAACCATCAACTGGATCCTCAGGCACACTCTTCTGCCTAAGTCAGGTGAGCACAAGATGATCAGAGGCCATGCTATAATCTGCTTCACATTTTTAATTTGCCTCAAAAGTTCAAGGTCATGAGCCTCATAGTGGAAACTATCAAGAGGACAGCTGCTGACCAAAAGAGAAGTTGTGGGTATGCCCCACAGATCCAGGAGCTAATCTACTCCAAGATGGGCACTGGCACATACCTCTTGGAAAAGGATCACATGCCCATCTATCCAGATTTTGAGGACAACACAGTGGTTATGGATGAAGATGAACCATCTTCTGTGCAAGCACAAGCAAAGAAGGAGAAGGCAAGGACTGAAAAGGCTACCAAGATGCCAACCATTAATGAGGCATCTCAGTACTTCCTGAAGAGCAAGCAAGATCTGCTTGGCTACTTGATTGCCTCCACTCTGAGGATTGAGAAGGGATTGGCCACCCTGACTCAAAACCAGGAGAGCCTGGAGAGGATCATGGAACAGAAGTTCTATGACTTGGATATGAAGGTCGCTGAGATACAATCAGTTGTTGAGCAACTTCAAGATGACATGCAGGAGAGGAAGGGCAATACTACCACTGATGCGTTTGCTAGAGTGCCCATAGCTCAGAGATCTGCTGCAGTGCCTGTTCCAGACACAAGAGCAACTTCATCTGCACCAGCTACAGATTTAGTGCCACCAGCTCCAGCACCTACTCCACCAGCTCCATCTTCATCAACTGATGCTTTCGTCCTTGGCGTTATCTCTACACCACCACCTGAATACCAAGCCTGAGAGTCGATTTAGTCCTGTGCATTTTCTATGAACTTTTTGGTAACTTGTTGCCAAAGGGGGAGAAAAATGTATAGATCATAGGCTTCGAGAGAGAGCATTGCTTTTTATTCTCTCTTGTTTTGGTGGTTGAACTTTGTTTGCTTGTTTGATATACCTTATGCCTGTGTGATACTTGGATGATCATGTGTTTGATCATATGCTACATTAATGCTTGTTGGATGACATTATCCTTTTATCTCTATATGATCATTCACTTTGCTTGGTGATGAGTGCATGTATGTTAATTATTATCATTTTGAGTGCTCCACCAAGATGTATGTGACATGGAAGAGTAACTCATGATCCTAACTCATTGTGCATTTGCAGTCCAAAGCAAATCTTAAACTATGCACAAATTTTGGGGGAGCTCTAACATTTCACATACTTCTCAAAGCGACAATGTTTTTCAATCTTATTATCATTTGTCGAAGCTTTGATCTATATGTTGTCATCAATTACCAAAAAGGGGGAGATTGAAAGTGCAACTATCCCTAGGTGGTTTTGGTAATTCCTAACAACATATAGCTCATTGAGCTAATGCTATTTCTAGATAAATATTTCAGGAAAGCTCAATGAATGGCATGTCATGGATGAGAAAAGTGGACCCCTCAAAATGCTAAGGATAAAAGGATTGGCTCAAGCTCAAAGCTCAAGATTCTACATTTTATATTTTAGTGATCCAAGATCACATTGAGTCTATAGGAAAAGCCAATACTATCAAGGAGGGATGAAATGTTGCTTAATGGCTTACTTGCTCAAAGTGCTTAGTGATATGCTCCAAAGCCCTCAACTACTTTCTCACATCGACATATGACCTAAACCAAAAGTCAAACTCGGCGCCACCGATTCTTTCTATCCGGCACCACCGAGTCCAGATGTCATAGCCACTGCCACAAACGCTAGGCAAATCGGTCTCATCGATAGGGATCTCGGTCTCACCGAGATGGGATTGTAATCTCTCTGTTTCCCTTTGTAACGTTTCGGTAACACCGAGATGAGCGATCGGTCCCACCAAGATTGCAATGTAAACTCTCTGTTTCCCTTTCATAACATTTTGGTCTCACCGAAATGAGCGAACCGGTCCGACCGAGTTTACCTGACCAACTCTCTGGTTAGCTTATTACCAAAATCGGTCCCACCGAGTTTGTGTAATCGGTCTCACCGAGATTAAGTTATGCCCTAACCCTAACCATATCGGTCCTACCGAGTTGCATGTCGGTCCCATCGAAAATCCAAACGGTCACTAGATTGGCTGAATTGGTCCGACCAAGTTTCTCAATTCGGTCCCACCGAGATTGGCAAGTTGTGTGTGACGGTTAGATTTTGTGTGGAGGCTATATATACCCCTCCACCTCCTCTTCATTCATGGAGAGAGCCATAAGAACAAACCTACACTTCCAACTTACATTTTCTGAGAGAGAACCACCTACTCATGTGTTGAGACCAAGATATTCCATTCCTACCATATGAATCTTGATCTCTAGCCTCCCCCAAGTTGCTTTCCACCAAATCCAAATCCTGTGAGAGAGAGTTGAGTGTTGGGGAGACTATCATTTGAAGCACAAGAGCAAGGAGTTCATCATCAACACACCATTTGTTACCTCTTGGAGAGTGGCGTCTCCTAGATTGGCTAGGTGTCACATGGGAGCCTCTGACAAGATTGTGGAGTTGAACCAAGGAGTTTGTAAGGGCAAGGAGATCGCCTACTTCATGAAGATCTACCGCTAGTGATGCAAGTCCTTCGTGGGTGATGGCCATGGTGGGATAGACAAGGTTGCTTCTTCGTGGACCCTTTTTGGGTGGAGCCCTCCGTGGACTCACGCAGCCGTTACCCTTCGTGGTTGAAGTCTCCATCAACGTGGATGTACGATAGCACCACCAATCGGAACCACGACAAAAACATTCGTGTCTCCAATTGCGTTTGAATTATCCAAACCCTTCCCTTTTACATTCTTGCAAGTTGCATGCTTTACTTTCCGGTGCTCATATACTCTTTGCATGCTTGCTTGAATTGTGTTCAGATTGCTTGACTTGTGCTAAGTTAGCTAAAATCTTCCAAAGACTAAAATTGGGAAAAGGATACGTTTTTATTTGGTCAAGTAGTCTAATCACCCCCCCCCTCTAGACATACTTCTGATCCTACAGTCGCCCAGCCCTGGCCAAGTTCATGGCGGCATCCTACTATGCCTACAACACCTTGAAGATGTTGGGGCCGGTTGTCATCATTTCTATTCCATCAGACGAGAAGGACACAATCATTTGCGTGGACAAGATGTATTGGGACGCAGTTGCGGCATAGGACGCGGAATCCACTGTTCCCGTCAAGAAAAAGAAGAAAGCTAACAAGGGCTCCAATGAGGATTCCAGGAAGCGTGCCTCTTCAAAGTGTGTTGCGCCTGTTGATGACTTGCCGTAGAGTTCCAATAGCAAGAGATCGAAAGCTTCTACGTCTTCTGTGAAGAAGGTCCCGGCAGGGCTGGCTGGCACTGATGGTACCTTTACTATCAGTGCCACCCTTGATGACAAATAGTAAAGCACGCTCATTGCCATCCTACGGGCTAATGTCGATGTGTTTGCATGGCAACCATCTGCCATCCCTGGTGTTCCTAGGGAGGTAATCAAGCACCACCTTGTTGTCTGCCCACATGCCCAACCCGTTAAGCAGAAGGTCCGAAAGCAAGCTTTGGAACGGCAGCAGTTCATTGCGAGGAAATTAAGAAACTTGAGGCAGCTGGTCTGGTCAGAGGAGTATTGCATCCAACGTGGTTAGAAAACCCAGTGGTAGTGCGCAAGGCTAATGGGAAATGGAGGTTGTGCATAGGTTTCACAGATCTGAACAAGGCCTGCCCGAAGGACCCATTTCCCTTGCCGCGCATCGAACAGATTGTGGATTCCACCTCCGGGTGCAAGCTGCTTTCTTTTTTGGATGCCTTCTCTGCATACCATCAGGTCTTTATGTCCAAGGAATATGAAGAGAAGAATGCGTTCATCACCCCGTATGGCACGTAGTGCTTTGTACGGATGCCTTTCGGGTTGAAGAGCGCCGGATCCACCTTTGCAAGGGCAGTCTAGATTGGTTTTGAGTCACAATTGCACATAAACGTTGAAGCATGCATAGATGATATTGTGGTCAAGACCAAGGACAGATCAACCCTCATCCATGATTTGGAAGAGAGCTTTGCTAATCTGCGCAGGATCAACTTGAAGCTGAACCTGGAGAAGTGTGTGTTTGTTGTCCCTTCCGGCAAATTACTTGGCTTCTTTGTGTCTCATCGTGGGATAGAAGCCAACGCCGACAAGATCAAGGCTATCAAGCAGATTCAAGCACCCAAGACACTCAAGGATGCAAGGCGTTTGACTGGATGTGTTGCCGCGCTCAGTAGGTTCATTTCCAAGTCTGCCTAGCGTGCCTTGCCGTTCTTCAAAATCTTGAAGAAGGCATGACCCATGGAGTGGACTCCAGAGGCAGACGCTGCACTGCAAGATTTGAAGGCCTACTTGTCCTCTGTACCCACTTTGGTAGCTCCCAAACCACAAGAGTCGTTGCTGCTATACTTGGCGGCAACTAATCAAGTGGTTAGCACCGAAATAAACTCAAGCAATATGATGTAAACCCCATCTTTTTATCCTCGATGGCAACAATACAATACGTGGCTTGCAGCCCCTACTGTCACTGGGAAAGGACACCGCGAGATTGAACCCAAAGCTAAGACCTTCTCCCATTGCAAGAAAAACCAATCTACTTGGCCAAACTAACCCGATAGGTCGAGGAGAATTACAAAAATATCAAATCATGCACATAAGAATTCAGAGAAGATTCAAATAATATTCATACATAAGCTGATCATAAATCCACAATTCATTAGATCTCGTGAAACACACCGCAAAATAAGATTACATCGGATAGATCTCCAAGAACATCGAGAATAACATGGTATTGAGAATCAAAGAGAGAGAAGAAGCCATCTAGATACTAGCTATGGACCCATAGGTCTGAGGTGGACTACTCATGCTTCATCGGAAGGGTAATAGAGTTGATGTAGAAGCCCTCCATGATCGAATCCCCCTTTGGCAGGATGCTGGAAAAGGCCCCTAGATGGGATCTCACGGGAACAGATGGTTGCGATGGTGGAAAAGTGTTTCCGTGGATGCTTCTAGTGGTCTGGGGATATATGTGAATATATAGGACAAAAAATTAGGTCAGGGGAGTCCCGAGGGGCCCACAAGGCAGGGGGCGCACCCTACGCCCCTGGGCACGCCCTCCCCCCTTGTGGCTGCCTCGTGCTCTTCGAACTTGATCTCCAAGCCTCTTGGGTGTCTTCTGGTCCAAGAAAAATCATCGCGAAGGTTTTATTCCATTTGGACTCTGTTTGGTATTCCTTCTCTATGAAGCTCAAAAACAAGGGGAAAACCCCAGAAATTGGCACTGGGCTCTAGGTTAACAGGTTAGTCCCAAAAATAATATAAAATAGCATATTAATGCATATAAAACGTCCAAAATAGATAATATAATAGCATGGAACAATCAAAAAATTATAGATATGTTAGAGACATATCAGCAGCCCATTGGAAGACAGATTACCCTTATGTGACACCCGTTCAGAAGCATGTCAAGCAGATAAGTAGGAGATGATTATGCGGCATGGCAGGCTTGCCGAGCTTCGCCCTCAGCATGACACCTAGTAGTGCATTTAATGCACTTTGTCCTAACTGCCAGAGTTAGGTATGATAGCACTGTTAGCTACCTAATCATTATATAATGACTGTTTTGCCACTGTGGTCACTCCTTGAGCTGTAAAAGGAGGTCAAAGGCAACATAGAAAAGGATTCGGACCCCTCACACTTGTACGCATGTAGCTGCTCCTCCCCCAAGGCAATCTTGCCGGGCTTTGCACGCTGTTGTATTCCTCCACTCAATCCACCAAAGCAGGAGTAGGGTTTTACGCCTCACGGTGGCCCGAACCTGGGTAAAAAACCATCGGTGTCATCGTTGTCGCGCTGCCTCATGGCTTCCGCTCTTTTTGTAATGTGACCTTCCCACTTGCCGAACCACAAAGGGCCTCATGGCCCCATAGGTGTACATGTTCCACCACGACATTTTTGGCGCGCTAGGTAAGGGGAGCATTTGCGCGAACCCGAAGCTGTGAATAGCATGTCAATCGTCACCATCATCTTCATCGTCACCGCCAGGACGATGCAATTTTGTAGATTTGTCCCTTCCAAACTCCGCCGCTCGTTTCCTCCGCAGTGGAGGTGCCGGTGAGGTCGAGGGACAACCGCGCTGCATGAGTACTATGGTTGGTACAAGTGATGTGGCCACCATGTTGCCAGTGACAAGAAGATGGCGTGAGGCGTGCGGCTGTGCCTCCCTCCTGGCGATCTCCCGTCGGCACACTTCGTACCCCAAAGAGGTGTTGCTTGGACGGACTGACCAGAGAAATGATGCGTGATTGGCCTCCCCCTCCTTTCACACTCGCCAATGACCGGGTCGAACAATGGTGATGTCGGCAGCGTCGATGAGCCCGCGTAAAACTCAGTCCTGTATTTATTCCACCAAGGATAAATCCTAAGTTGAGTGTTGCTGTGAATCCCTTGGTTGACGCCCCGGCAAGCACTACAAAAAAATACACTTCCGTGATGATACGTGTTTGTCACAGTAGGTCATGTTTTTTGTCATGCATGTACATCCATGATGATTTTATGACAGAATCAAGATAGTCATACCTGTGCTGTCGTAGAAGTGTTCCATGACATTACCAAAACTATCATCACCGAAGTGTCCAATTCCATGACAATAAATCACGCGTCATAGAAGTGCTTTCGTCAAGGGTGACCGACACTTGGCATCCACCATAACGGGTCGTCGTTAAGCTATCGGGTTCCGGTTTGGATCCGATAACCCGTTAACAGCCCCGACCAATGGGGATTTTACACGTGTAAAATTCCCATTCGCCAGAGGATCCACGTGTCGGCTCAGCGTTGGGACAGATGTCATCCACTCATAGTACCGGAGGTGCCTGTGATACGTCTACATGTGGCAAGGCCCACCAGTGGCCCATTTCGGTGAAAAAGGTCGGCCCAGTAAAAATTAGTAGGCCGGGCCATATAAGGCCTACTTGTGTCAGGTCCATTTAAGCCCACGACCCATACGAGATGTGCCAATTCGGCCCGTCAATGACTCGTTAATGATTTTTCACCATTGCAGCCCAACGTCAGTTCGAGCCCGTTAAGATCCCGCTATATATTTGGGCTCAATATCGGCCCATGTGGTTTCGGCCTGTTAACGGCCCATCTAAGGTATGGGAAAATTTTGAGGATGTACGACTTTTGACCTTTTAGAGACCCATTTAAGTGCTGGGCCAATTTCTGGTCCGGTGTGTCTTTCAACCTGTTAACGGCACATAAATGAGCTGGGCCACTTGCAGTCGGACCTGAGTCTTGGCCTTTTTATGGCCCATGCTCTTCATGGTCTAATACCAGCCCGGTTTCTCTTTTGGCCTGTTAAAGGCCCACAACACAGTTGGGCCATATACAATACGACCTTACTTTCGGCCTCTTAGCGGCCAATGCTCTTCATGGTCCAGTACGAGCCTGCTTTCTCTTTCGGTCTGCTAAAGGCCCACGGTATAGTTGGGCCATATGTAGGCCAACCTTAGTATCAGCATGTTAACGGCCCATGAAATTAAATGGGCCCACCTGTTGCTCGCTTCGATGTCGACCTGTTAACGACCCGGGAGGTAACAGGGCCGAGCATTAACTATCGGCCGGATTGACCTTTCGGCCTGGTTACGGCCCATTAACTTAATGGGCCCACTAAAGTTTGAACATGTGTGTAGGCCTAATTAGATAATTTGAGCCCATTACGATGAGCAATTATGCACAGGACCAAAACCGATCAATGAAAGGCCTATGAGAATTTTGGCCCCTGAGTGCCCATTAGGGAATCCCATTAAGGGCAGTGGGTTGCTTCCTTCATATAAGGCCCGTGACTATTCGTGCTAACTAATAATTTCACTGCTTTTTTAGCTTCCTAGCGACCAGTTAGCTGGAATGCGAGGCGTGCTAAGCAAAGGTATGGCATACAAGGAAAAACATTGCACATCTAGCATATATTACAGGAAATTACATCCACTGGGCAATCAAAGATTAATGCCAGTGCAAATAAATGAACAGAACCTAACGATTTACAACGTCACAATCTGCAACCTCAGCACGGATGATGCCCAGAATCACGTGAGCAAGTTCTTCCTTCTTTGCTACACTGTCTCTGAAAACATTGATCAGTTGTTGTTGCGCAAGAATGTGCACCTCTGATACCTCCATGATTTCCATCACTGCTTCAGCCAGTAATTGGTTCACAAACATATACCTTTTCTGTTGCATTCAAGACACAGGAAACTAAACAGATTTAGATGGTGATTTTGGAAGGCTTGTATTATTGATAGTGGAGAGTGTCTTGACAACTACATCATAACATAAACTTTGAGGGAAACCGAACATATTAATCAAGAATTATTGCCATATTACCTGGCCTAGATTTATTGGAAAGAAACAATGGGGTTGCCTTGCTGCTTTCAGAGTTTGTCTTCTTATCTTCAGTAGCCTGCACCAAATTAACACACTAGCATTGCTATCATTGTCCAGGTCAGATAATAGGAAAGAAACATTGACACAACGAACGTTTGGGCAACCAGACCACACCAGCCTACACCAAATTAACACAATATGGCACAACTATCATTAGCCAAGTAAGGTAATACGCAAGCAACATTAACACAATGAATGAATGGGTAACCAGAGCAACACTACAGTTCAGTAATGTGCATGATATGAGATAGTACACTCATGTAGCTCAGTATGCAAAACTACCAGGCAGTTTTCCTTACAAAAATCAATATTGTCACCTTTAATTATACATTTTGCTACAACTAAATTTAGAGAAGATGAAGCTTGGATTCATGCCGATTAACAAAATACATGCTGATGCAAAAATAGAGTGATATATAATAGGTACTTACATTAGCATTGGAGCATAGAGAATTCCCGCAAGATACTTTCCTCAAAGACGATACCAGAAATTCTTCTATCTGTTAAGCTTATTTTCTAAAAAAAAGATGGGTAATAAACATGTAGAAAATATGATCAACATGCTATAAAATTTCATGATGCGAGGATACGCACACGCTTCTTAGAATGGAGTTGACATATTTTTGCAGGACTAGAGCGGACTAGTTCTTTGGTCACTGGAATATGCTTATTATCAGTAGGAGTTGGGTTTATCTGTGCTAGAGCAGTATCTATGAAAACTGGAGTTGGTTTACTATCTTCTGGCATTTGGATATTTTGCAAAGACCTTGTTTGTAACCCTTCAGATTCTAACATAGTCGTCTTCCCCCTGCATGCCTTATATAGAAGAATGGTGCTTCAATTATAAAACATGCTACAGTAGAGAGATGGAATATGTACTGAAGAACAGAAAGGCATGACATATTGACATGTATTCCCTCCATCCAGAAATAAATGTATGAGTCTAGGCGTATTTCCACTACTGCACAATGCTGCTAACGCGACACTATGATAAAGATCCTTTGAGAAACTGTGTGTGATGCAATAATCACAAATGGTGGTGTCAGAGAACCGTAAAAAATGTCCAAAATGTTTGCGATGATGGATGCATCAAACACGGTTCAGATTTTAGTTGCGTGTGGGATGCAGGGCATACGGTTCAGTTCAATTAACTATTTGCGATGAAGTGGAACAAAAGAAATGGGCAGCCAAATGAAGGCGTGTGCGATACACAACATATGTTTTACTAGGATGAACTGTTTGTGATTAGGCAACACAAAAGAAACAGTTAGGCAGATCAAGGTGTGTGCGATATACGGCATGCGGTTCACTCGGATGAACTGTTTGCGTTGAGACAAGAGAACAGAAACAGTTCAATATAACAAGATGTGTGTGATACATGGCAAACATGTATGTAATCAAAAATGTGTGCGAAGACCGATAATAACATAGACGATTGCTTCTAATAAGACGTATGTGATATGCTATGTCTACACAACATGTATTGGCCATTGGAGGAAGGGTGATTATCCGGATACGCCGTAAGGATGCGAAGAGGCATCCTATATCAGCAAGGACTAGTTGTTCCACCAGTAGCTCATCTATGAGAACTCTCAAGTCAAGTGTGCTCAGGGTGGATCAGCCACGGGATGGGTGACTGGATGGGAAGTTGTGTTGATGTTAAATTAACTGATAGGATGGGTCATATTGGTCAAATGACAAAAATGACCCATTCCGTCAGCTAATTTAACCTCGAGGTCCTTGTTTTTTATTTTTATTTTATTTTTTAACATATGTTAAAGAAAGTCTACCGCATTACTTTTTAACAATGTGTATATGTGGCATACAGTTGATCCATCCGACCTGTTTATGATGGAATAAGCCATGTGTGTTGTGGGAAAATGCTTGCTAGTGTACAACCGTTTGCGATTGATGAATTCATCACCCACGGGTTCCCTAGTGTGGTCCATGTTCATCTCATCATTATCTACTTCTTGTGCTAGCTCAATGTTCCTTTATATTGTAAGTTTCCATTAATTGATGGTGTTCTATGAACGCACCACCATTTCCCGCCATTTCCTCCCCTGTTTCCTATCACCCAGCGATATTGCACATAAACCTAGGCGTGGCGCGACGCACGGAGGCAACAAGCGTAGCCTGTAGCACATCCACCTTTTCCAAGCATGGCAATGCACCAAAGCGCCGCCTCTGCCATCAACCTCATCGACGAGGAAAACCATAAGATGCCATGGCCCGTCGAGGCCGCGGCGCTCCCCGGCAACGCGATGGACGACGCTGTGATGCGCGTCATCGCCAGGGTTGAGTAGACCTTTGGCGCATGGCGCTTCAGCGCCACGGATCAAGATAGGCATGTCAGCGCTGAGAGGCTGCAGCTCGCCGCACAACATGATCGATGGCGCGTTGCAGAGCAAGCTAGGTGCGTCCGCGTCGATAGGATGCGGCTCGCTGAACGGCGAGAGTGTTGGAGTGTTGCAGAGCGAGAGGCGCGGCGTGCCGCACAGTAAGAGCAGATCCATCGGCGCTTGCCTGCTGTCGACGGGGCATCGTAGCTAGGTACACGTCCTGTCAGTACCCCCATTCCTCGCCAGGAGTGGGCACAGGCCCTCTGTGTCGTACTTGCACCAGAGTCCGGCCACGTCGTACTTGCACTGGACACCGCCGCATGGGTCGTGCCGTTTGCCTTGTCAGTGGCCCGCTCTATGCCAATGCGCTGGTCGGTAGGCTCGACCGCCTCCTTGGCCCAGGTGTCCACCTGAGCGCAGTAGAGGAACATGATCGTCGCGTCCTCGAGGTGGTGATCTCCGATGAAATAGCCAACTTGGAGCTCGAGATCGCGCTCCAGATGTACCGCGAGCATGCCGACCGCTTGGACGAATGCCTGCAGGAGTTCAGGCAGAGCCAAGAGCTACCGTAGGCAAGGGCTGCTGGTCATGGTCTCATGGACGTGTTTTATTTTGTTCAGTCATTTCAACGTGGATAGCTATGTATTCACAGCAATCATACTATTGCTCTGTTTCAATGTGTGTACTTCGTTTTCCGTTCTTATATGTTCTGTTTCAATGTGTCTTTATACACTTTCCATTCTTTATATGTGGATGATAACAGATAGATTCAAATTAGTATACAATATTGGATAGAGAATGGAATTCATAATATATATAATATTAATTGTTCATTAATTCATCACAGAATATATACAATATCAGCACATATACGTGATGATACTTAACTACTTGGTACAATGCATAAAATTGAAACAAACAATACTAAAACTAATAATCCCTCCTTGGGCTAGTATTCTGGCAGCCCCTCGCCACCATATCCCAGCTGCACGGCGTCCTCCCAGAGCAGAGGCAGTACTCTGCCTCCTCCGCATTGCAGCGCTTGACGTGCTGATCTGTCTGTTGCAGGCGGACGCGCGCGAACGATCTTGCCATTTCATTGGGCGCCCACCGGAGCTCCTCGTCGGTGGCACACTGGAGCTTATCGGCCCAGCTCCATTCAGCGATGAGGCACCTAGCGCCTGTGGCCTTCCTCGCGAAGTATCCGTCTTCGTACACCTCCTCCGCACGATGATGCGCCCGCCCCCAAACCTCCTCCGCCTCCTTTTTCCAGGCTGCATCACGGGCTTCACAGGCCGCTTGGTAGCTGGCATCCTCCTCCGTCATCTCCTTCTTGAAAGCCACCTTCCTTTCTTTCTCAGTCGGCGGCAGTGACTTCCAAAGACAAAGATCATACTAGCCCCAAAACCAATCCAAAGTTGGGGGGTCCGGCGCAACCTCATTCGACGACGCGTAGGTGTCCTCATCACTGCTCTTCGAGTGAGCCTCCTCGGGGGGTGGCGACTCCTCGTCAGCGCGTGGGCAGACCGACGGCGCCATGGCAGAGATTTGAGATAGAGAGAGAGGGGGCGAGGAAGGGGAGGATCTAGATGAGAATGCAAGCGGGACGACGTGAGCAAGGTAGTACTTATTGGCGGCCATAATCTAGATCATCGGGAACAGTACACGCACTGGTCGCCGGAATTTACGAGTACTACAGTGTGAATTACACACGATTCCCATAGCAAAATCTGTGTGTGAACATAAGAGCTGACGGTTCCCAATGCAGAACCATGTCTGATTAATAAATCCCGCCACCCACCTTCCAAAACTCGAGGCATGGAATAGAGTGCTAATCATGTGGGGCCGGTTGTCTTGCCAGATTTTAGATTTTCTTTTTGAACACCAGATATTTACATCGTTTGATGATTTTTTAACTCGCACACAAGTACAGAAATATGATTTTTCAAAGTGTTATGGTTAGCCGTTGTATGTAGATGTAGTTCCAATTTGAATTACGGTCATTAAATGGCTAGGAAATCACTTAAATGTTTTCAAAAGGTCAAATGACCCCTGAAATTTTCCAGATTTTTACATGACAGTTAGTATCAGTGCACATTATATGTAGAAACATTTTGAAGGCCGTAAGAGGAAGCTATCTGTCGTTCATCATCAAAAATGCATTGTTCCTTCTCGGAACCACGAGCCTTCTAGTGAGTTGCTCCGGTTTGTGAGGGGTGTGTGTGTCCAAACTTTCGTCATGCAAGCCAATTTTTGTACCACATCATCTTGGTGGCATGACATTACATCAAGCAAGGTTTCATGTTTTTCTGATCGTTTTTTATTTTTTGGAATAATAATACCATGGCACTCCATGCATGTACATGCATGTGTCCATGTCGTGAGACCAATATGTTTGACAATTCCTTCTAATTTACTGCACATGGAATTAACTTGCACACAAGTACACAAATATGATGTTTCAAACCATTATGGTTAGTCGTTGCATGTACATGTAGATCAAATTTGAATTACGTACGGTCATTAAATGGCTAGGAAATCACTTAAATCTCTTTAAAAGGTCAAATGACCCCTGAAATTTTCCAAATTTTCACATGACAGTTAGTATAAGTGCACATTACACGTAGAAAAACTTTGAAGGCCATAAGAGGAAGCTATCCGCCGTTCGTCATCAAACATGCATTGTTCCCTCTCGGAACCACGAGCCTTCTAGTGAGTTGCTCCTGTTTGTGAGGGGTGTGTGTCCAAACTTTCGTCAAGCAAGCCAATTTTTGTACCACATCATCTTGGTGGCATGACATTACATCAAGCAAGGTTTCATGTTTTTCTGATCATTTTTTAATTTTTTGGAATAAAAATGCCATGGCACTCCATGCATGTATATGCATGTGTCCATGCCGTGAGACCAATATGTTTGAAAATTCCTTCTAATTTACTGCACATGGAATTAACTCGCACACAAGTACACAAATATAATTTTTCAAACCGTTATGGCTAGCCATTGCATGTACATCTAGTTCAAATTTGAATTACGTACGGTCATTAAATGGCTAGGAAATCACTGAAATCTCTTTAAAAGGTCAAATGACCCCTGAAATTTTCCAAATTTTCACATGGCAGTTAGTATTAGTGCACATTACATGTAGAAAATTTTTGAAGGCCGTAAGAGGAAGCTATCTACCGTTCGTCAGCAAACATGCATTGTTCCCTCTCGGAACCACGAGCCTTCTAGTGATTTGCTCCGGTTTGTGAGGGGTGTGTTTCCAATCTTTTCTCAAATAGGCTAATTTTTGTACCACATCATCTTGGTGATATGACATTACTGTTGGGGAACGTTGCATAAAATAAAAAATTTCCTACGTTCACCAAGATCAATCTATGAGTTCATCTAGCAACGAGAGAGAGAGATGCATCTACATACCACTTGTAGATCGCGTGCGGAAGTGTTCAAGAGAATGGGGTTGAGGTAGTCGTTCTCGTCGTGATCCTATCACCGGAGATCCTAGCGCCGAACGGACGGCACCTCCGCGTTCAACACACGTACAGTCAGCGTGACGTCTCCTCCATCTTGGTCCAGCAAGGGGGAAGGAGAGATTGATGAAGATCTAGCAGCACGACGGCGTGGTTGTGGATGCAGCAGGACTCCGGCAGGGCTTCGCCAAGCAACTACGGGAGGAGGAAGAGGTGTAGCAGGGGGAGGGAGGCGCCAAGACTCAGGGGTGCGGCTGCCCTCCCTCCCCCCTCCTTTATATAGGCCCCCTAGGGGGCGCCGGCCCTGGAGATGGGAATCTCCTAAGGGGGCGGCGGCCAGGGGGGTGGAGTGCCCCCCAAGGCAAGTGGTGCGCCCCCACCCTAGGGTTTCCAACCCTAGGCGCAGGGGGGGCACACCAGCCCACTAGGGGCTGGTTCGCCTCCCACTTCAGCCCACGGGGCCCTCCGGGATAGGTGGCCCCACCCGGTGGACCCCCGGACCCTTCCGGTGGTCCTGGTACAATACCGGGTGACCCCGAAACTTTCCCGATGGCCGAAACTGCACTTCCTATATATAATTATTTACCTCCGGACCATTCCGGAACTCCGAACAACATTCGGTTTGCTGCATACTCATATTCATACAACCCTAGCGTCACCGAACCTTAAGTGTGTAGACCCTACGGGTTCGGGAGACATGTAGACATGACCGAGACAGCTCTCCGGTCAATAACCAGCAGCGGGATCTGGATAGCCATGTTGGGTCCCACATACTCCTCGATGATCTCATCGGAGAACCACGATGTCGAGGATTCAAGCAACCCCGTATACAATTCCCTTTGTCAGACGGTATGTTACTTGCCCGCGATTCGATCGTCGGTATCCCAATACCTCGTTCAATCTTGTTGCCGGCAAGACACTTTACTCGTACCATAATGCATGATCCCGTGACCAGACACTTGGTCACTTTGAGCTCATTATGATGATGCACTACCAAGTGGCCCCAGTGACACCTCTCCGTAAAACGGAGTGACAAATCCCAGTCTCGATCCGTGTCAACCTAACAGACACTTTCGGAGACCTGTAGTGCACCTTTATAGTCACCCAGTTACATTGCGACGTTTGGTACACCCAAAGCACTCCTACGGTGTCCGGGAGTTACACGATCTCATGGTCTAAGGTAGAGACACTTGACACAGGAAAAGCTCTAGCAAAACGAACTACACGATCTTGTGCTATGCTTAGGATTGGGTCTTGTCCATCACATCATTCTCCTAATGATGTGATCCCGTTATCGACGACATCCAATGTCCATAATTAGGAAACCATGACTATCTATTGATCAACGAGCTAGTCAACTATAGGCTCACTAGGGACATGTTGTGGTCTAAGTATTCACACGTGTTTTACGATTTCCGGATAATACAATTATAGCATGAATAAAAGACAACTATCATGAACAAAGAAATATAATAATAATCCTTTTATTATTGCCTCTAGGGCATATTTCCAACAATTACCTGAAGAAAGGTTCCATGTTTTTAATTTTTTGGAATTTGAATGACATGGCACTCCATGCTTAATTGTGCCACAGCCGCTAGACCAATATGTTTGAAAATTCCTTCCAATTTACTGCACGTGGAATTAAACTAAACACAAGTACACAAAACATGACTTTTCAAACCGCTTTGGTTAGCTGCTACATGTACATGTAGTTCAAATCTTAAATTACGGTCATTAAATGGCTAGAATATCAATTAAATGTCTTAAAAGGTCAGATGAGCCCTGAAATTTTCCAAAATTTGACATGATAGTTGTATTAGTACTACAAATTTTCTCGTACATTTAAAACACCATCTGTTGCCACTTTACTCCAAATTCGTCTTTCATAGCTAATAAAAAATATCTACAACATCACACATAGTTGTTTTGTAGGAATCGTTTGCGATGAAAAAATCTGGGTCTATTTAAGTCTTCCTCCTTAAGCTTTGCCGGCTCGTCTACTGCAGTGCTGGCAATCCTTGAATCCACAAATCCTTATCCCCATTCCTGCACCCCCTTCTTGCAAAGATGACGCCGTCGAAACGCTTCGTGAAGGCCCGTACGATGGTCGCGTCCCCCCGAGCGCCGCCGCCTGCGCCAAGAGTGTCGCCGCATCCACATTGAGCACGGCCGCTTCCGTCGAGAGGGCATCTGCGGCAGCCAACAGGGCAGCTGCAGCAGCCGAGACGGCTGCAGCTGCTGCTGCGACGGTGGCTGCAAATGTCGAGAGTGCTCGAGCTACCGTCTGTGCCACCGATGTCGCCCTGGCCGGGTCGAGGCCATTCATGCCAAGATATTCCAGGCCACCTCAGAATCTAGCATGCAACCCATGTGTGAAAAGGTGGAAGTGGCCATGGAGCACCTTCTTCCTCATGAGGTCATCGAGTGGGAGCTGGAGATGCAGGAGGTGGCGGAGATCGAGGAGCGCCGGAGGAGGAGTTGCGCGTGGCCCAGGTGGAGGTAGAGAAGAGTCTGTCCATCGAGGAATCGGTGGTGGAGTACCAACGCGAGCTCTAGCACAACCACTACTACGAGTACTACAACCTTGAGGGTAGCGCCGAGGACGAGGATGAGGACGTAGTCGACTTTAGCAGGGGGGACGCGAAGTCCACCAACGGCGGCATGTCGCCAGGACAAGTCATCGACATCTCATCTCACACCGGCGATGCATAGGCCGGCGCGACGGCAGATTTGTTAAAATTATTCGTACTTAGTATTTTTTTTAATGCTGGTCTTTTGTTAGAACAATGTTTAGGTGAACAATGTTTATGTCTGGTCTATGTGCTGTACGCTCTTTTGTGTGCCCAAATTAGCAAGCGATGTTAAATTATGCAATGACATACGCGTGGAAATTTCCACCAAAATTTTAATTTTCAAACTCATCCCACGTGTGTTAAGTAGAAGAATCGTTTGCGATGCACACTACCATTCAAAGTGAATGGTGTCTGGCGGCACCACGTGCAAAGTTTCCCTCCACATTTCAAAATTTTTGGCCTACCACCGAAATATCTACCCTCCCCCTCCCCATCCCCTTTTCTTCTCGACCACAAGTCACATTTCCCCTGTTGCCCCTTCCTTCCTTCCTAAGCTATAACAGCTTCCTCACTTGCTTCCTCGCTCTCGCCGTCTCGCATCCTACCGCCGGGGTCGCCATGGTCATCTTCAAATACCTCTCCAGCGGTTCCTCCTCTGATGACGACTCCACCACCCGAGTATGCCTCTCTTCTCTCTCTCGGGCTATGACTTTGAATGAAGGATTTTTACCCGAGGCTCGATCTGAGTCATTTCTTACTCTTGTAGTTCCCTAGGACCTTCAGTTGCAACGAATGGAGCGGGGTGGCCGAAGATCTGTCTGCTCGTTGTCACCATCAATCTCCATGCATAAAGCTAGTTGCATTTGAATCTATGGACATTGGGAGAAAGTTTATGGCATGTGCAGAGAAGGTTAGATCCTCTTTTGTTGTTACAAATCATTTGTTAGATGTGATTCAGACACTGTCACGGTCCCAACCTATTCATACCACACCTTCAACCAAACGCATCCTAAGACAGTGTCACAATTTGTAACTAGTGTCTAAAAATGTTGGCATCTCATCAGCGGTGCCATTAGAAAATTATTTGGCGCCGCTTCAGTAGTTTGTGGAGCCAACTTGTCCACACATCCGAGCAGTCAAGCAGTAAAATACTAAATCTTTATGCCACAAAAGAACTGGGCGTCAGAGCAACTAGGTGCTCCGGAGTTCGGGTCCCTGATTTTTTTCACTGCAACGGCTCGCCAGTGCAGGGCACCGATATGAGATGTGCAATAGTTGTCTTTACACCGGTTTTGACATACATAGTGGACTCCTTAGTGCTATTAGTTCTATGTTACGAAATTTCTGCATGTACACACCTGTTAGTATCAATTTGTTGTCATCCAAACACTGTCGCTATGTTGTTGCAGTTATATTTACCTTCCTCATAAAATGTTCAATTTGTTATTTATAGTATGTGAGTAAGAACTTGTAGCGTTCTTGTAGTTAATTATAGCTTTTGATGTTCCAGAATTTGGTTGTTGTCTCAGTAGCAATTAATTCATTTGCACATTGATCTTTTTGAGAAGATATGTCATAATTAACCTATTTCTTGAGTATTTCAAAATAAGTATTTGGTGATTTTCTATGTTGCTATAAACCCATTTCCCCTACAATTGTTACTGATCTAGTTTTAAATATTATAGGATGAACGGAAGTGTTCTTATTTGGAGTGGGTTGATCAAGAGTGGCCACAGTCTTTGAAGATGTGCCTTGCAAAGCTCTGGAGCATGTATGAGGAAGAGAACAGAGGTAGCACTACAAAAAAATACACTTCCGTCATGATACATGTTTGTCACAATAGGTCGCATTTTTTGTCATGCATGTACATCCATGACGATTTTATGACAGAATCAAATAGTCATACCTGTGCTGTCGTAGAAGTGTTCCATGACATTACCAATATTATCATCACAGAAGTGTCCACTTCCATGACGATAAATCGTGCGTCATAGAAGTGCTTTCGTCAAGAGTGACCGACATGTGGCATCCACCGTAACGGAACGTCATTAAGCTATCAGGTCGAGTTTTGGATCCGATAACCCGTTAACAGCCCCGACCAATGGGGATTTCCACGTGTAAAATCATCATTGGCTGGAGGAAACACGTGTCGGCTCATCGTTGGGACAGATGTCATCTACTCATTGGACAAAAGGCGCCTATGATACGTCGACACATGGCATGGCCCAACAGAGGCCCATTCCTGTGAAAAGGCCACCCCGTTTGACATGGTCAGAAGGTGGCGGGCCGGCCCATGGAAAGTCGGTTAACGACATGTTTGCATATAGACCATTTACAGACCGCTAACCCAAGGCCCGTTACGCCCTATCTGAATTAGGCCCAGTAGCGTCATCTGGGCCATCCAATATGATTGCAGCCCGTTTTCACTTCTGGCCCATGTATGGCCCATGACGTCTTTCGGCCCATATGAGGCCCTTTGTAACTCTTGGCCTATTAACGGCCCATGGTGAAACTGGCCCGTAATGAACAGTGTATCACTTTACACCCATTAACGGCCCGTGGTGAAACTGGCCCGTAATGAACAGTGTATCACCTTATACCCATTAACGGCCCGTTATTCCGTTGGACCATTT
Source organism: Triticum dicoccoides (assembly GCF_002162155.2). Taxonomy (NCBI): domain Eukaryota; kingdom Viridiplantae; phylum Streptophyta; class Magnoliopsida; order Poales; family Poaceae; genus Triticum; species Triticum dicoccoides. The sequence continues at coordinate 92,479,281 of NC_041393.1, forward strand.
CCAGCCCATGTTATCTTTCGGCCTTCTCAGAGCCCATTTATTCTTGGGCTCATTTCCAGCATTCGTTTACTTACGGCCCGTTATTGTCATTTTCTGCTTCTGGGCCAAATTCAGCCCGTGGTTACCGTCGGCCCGTTTGTGGTCCGTTAATACATTGGGCTGTTTTCATAGCGTCATCAAATATGGCCTATTAACGATGGCATGTTATGGTCGGCCCATGAACGGACGATTCCAACTCTAGCCCGTTTACAGCCATAATGTGGTCTGTTTGGCCCATGTTTGGCCAATCGATCATACGGCCCGTATAAGGCCCATTGATGATACAGCCCGCAGAAGGCCCGTTATTTCTACGGCCCTTAGAAGGCCCATTATTTCTATGGCCGGTAGAAGGCCCACTATTTCTATGGCCCGTAGGAGGCCCAGTGTCACTACAGTAAATATTAGGTTATTGTGGACTAGTTTGAAAAATTAGGTTATTGCAGCCACTAGCAAACCGCGGAAAAAGAACTACAATGACTACAAGCAAACAAATAAACAAGACAACAAGGAAATAAATAAGCAAGCAACTAACGCTAGGCTATCACGGCTATTACACATATTACATCCACTGGGCATCAAAGTTCGCCACCAATGCAAATATAGGGAACAAAGCAGCATATCATATACACTAGTTGTCAAAATTGGCGACCAGTGCAAATAAATGCTGCAGCAAAACAAATCCAGAACTGAAACCACTTCAGAAGATCTCAAGAAACAATATCCAGGGTACCCATAATGCTGGCAAGATGCTTAGCAAGCTTATTAACTTTCTCTTGTTTGGCGCTTAAATCCTCCAGCGCTTGTTGTTGCACCAGGAAATATGCATCTGAATTCTACAGGGACTTCCTCAGTCCTTCAGCTTCCTGTCGCAGCACATTTGATCAATGTCTTTCAACTTGAAGTTGAGACTCAAGAAGATGAACTGATTCAGGCAGCGAGTTTGAAGAGGTTGTGCCAGCAGTAGTGGCCAGTAACTCAAACACTACATCAGGACAAGACTTTTGGGTTCTCTCACTGTCGTCAAGATAGTTTTTATTAGCCTTCTTGGAGACCAACAGGGATGTCTCACTATCTTGAACCTTATCTGCATTACTTCCTTTACCATTGGACAACGCGGTACTGTTCGCCAATATTTTGTCGGCATTCTAAAAGAGAAACAAGAAGACACATCACATGTTTACCATGTTGTATATGAAACTCATTTTGGTAAATGAGTTCAGTAGTAAAGTGGACAGGATAATAGCATGAAACAAGCATATATCTATGTACCATGGTCACTTTATGGTCTATATCATTCTAGTTTTTGTTGCCAAATCAAGATTGAGACACAGTTCAAATAATATTTGTTCAAGACAAAGCAGAATAGACAGAATATAAGTGTGGGAAACTATAGAGCAATAACAACACTTGTAATGTGCGTGACATAAGAACATAATTGTTTATTCAATTGAAACTGAAATCAACATAGAGCAGGTTACAACAGCAAACCAGTTAAAGAAACAGGTTTAAAACATACCCGTTGCGCCATTGGAGTTTCAATTCCATCCTTCAAATTTGAAAATAGTTGGTATGAGTAAATACATTAATGCAAGAGCAAAGGAGTATGAACCATAGCTACAGAACCTGACCTGAGAACAAATCTTCTTCTCCTTTAAGCGTTGAGTTGGGATTCAGAGTGGTGGTCCTCATGATTTGGGCACTGCAGTTCCCTTACTAACTGCTCGTGTTTGGGTGCTCTGTGGTGGAGATGGTGTTGTGTCAACTGGAACTGGGTTACTATCTGCCAGGGTTGGGGTTAGAAGGGGTGTAGCTGGTTCTCTGTCCAACTGGGTAGGGGTACAATCTGCGAGAGTCTGTGTTATGTGTGGTGGATCTGGTCCTTGGGCAAGTACAACCGTGGTTCTATCTGTGTCAACTGGTAGCACTATCTTTTCTGAAGACCGTGTTGTTACTCCCTTAGATACTGCCATCACCCTCTCCAATTCAAATGGCTGATAAACAAGAAAAGTAATTGAAAGTATAGACATTTTATGATAGACAGGTGCAATGGATAGTGGGGAATAAAAGAGGGCATGGACTAATTCATGTTTATGTTGTCTAACCAGACAAGATAGCATGACACAATTTCACATATATGATGGCTAACTAAACAGGATAGTATGACACAATTTCACATTATGATGGCTAACTAAAAAAGATGGAAAGACATAGTTCAAAATATGAGACTATGTAAACAGGATGACATGATATAACTATATAATGTGTTTATTAAATAGGTTGGCATGCCATAATTCACATACATTCACGGATAATATGCCATAATTCAAAATATGATGATTGTAAACACTAAAGATGATGATATGATATAACTATATGATGTCTTTATTAAATGGGTTGCCATGCCTTAATTCGGATATATGATGTGTATGTACTATGTAAACATGATGGCATGATATAATTCAAATATATGATTTATATAGTAAGCAAGTAAGCAGATGGCAATCCATATATGATGTAAAAACTAAGCAATGCAAGACAACATGCATGACATGGGTAATATAACCCTGCCAAGTTTGAGCATAGACCTCAGGAGGGAAATAGGACTGGTCATCAGTCTCTGAATCCTCCTCTAAGGAGCTCTCTGTAACCAGCAAGATGTCTGCTTCAGCAGGTAGCATTGTCTGCTCTGAATACCTTGTTTTCACTCCAGAAACTTCCATCACCGCTTCAAATGGCTAATGCACAGGAAGAGTAGTTGAATATACAAACGTTGTCGACAAATGGAACACGTAATACAAAAAAATGATAGCATGATATAATTCACATACATGATGATTGGCTAAACAACATGGCATTGCATAATTCACATATATAATGCCTTTGCAACAAGATAGCATTGTATAATTCACATATATAATGTCTTGCAACAAGATGGCAATGCATAATTCACATATATGGTAATTAGACATTGAATAGGTGGCATTCACACAAAGCATGTCTAAATTAATCAAATGGCATAGCAATGCGAGACACCATACGCACGATATGAGCAACATAACCCTGCCAAG